>NC_068279.1:51397968-51710634 GCF_025860055.1 Xyrauchen texanus | reverse complement strand
TTCAACCACCCGGAATCTGCATGCCCCATCCCAACCATCGAACCAACCCGAACCCCTGTCCATCCTACTACCAAACCATCACACTATCATCACACCCCAATGTCAAAGTCACTGGTCAAAATTTTCTAAATTGGCACATTGATACTCCATGCCAACGGGTACCCCCAAACCAAGAATGGCCCACATTCGCCCATAGGTGGCGTTACAGGCCACGCCCAAAAAACAAAATTCAAAGTGATACAATTTCCACGCCCATTTGTCCAAATCTTCTGAAATTTGGTGTACATGCCTCATTCCTCATGGGGAACAAAAAGCCTCAAGAACCCATAACTTCCGCCATGATGGATTTTCCCGTGACGCTGAAAAATTTGCTAAAACCTACAAAACTCTTCTTCTCCTGAACCGTAGCTCCAATTGACTTGAAATTTGGTACACATGTGTAGAATGGACATCCTTGAAAACGCTACTTAGGAAAAATGAATACTGATACAAAATGGCTGAAAGGGGCGTGTTTATGTAAATGTCCAAATTTTAACAATATATACGTGTCAATAAATCAAATGTAATTTTGACTGATGGTTTTTCAAACCTAACATGCTTCAAGATGACATCACTCTGAAGTACTGCGCAAAGAATGGCTAACATTCGCCTTAGGGGGCTTACAGGCCATGCCGAAATTCCCATTTTCTGGTCTAAAATGTTCTAATTTGGTACAATGGTACTACAGGCCAACAGGAACCCACAAACCAAGAATGGCCGACATTCGCCACTAGGGGGCTTAAAGGCCACGCCAAAATTCCCGCTTTCTGGTCAAAAATGTTCTAATTTGGTACATTGATACTACAGGCCAACAGGAACCCACAAACCAAGAATGGCCAACATTCACCCCTAGGGGGCTTACAGGCCATGCCGAAATTCCCATTTTCTGGTCTAAAATGTTCTAATTTGGTACAATGGTACTACAGGCCAACAGGAACCCACAAACCAAGAATGGCCAACATTCAGCCATTAGGGGCTTACAGGTAATTCCCAAAAGTCCCATTTTCTGGTCAAACATTTTCTAATTTGGTACATTGATTCTACAGGCCAAAAGGAACCCACAAACCAAGAATGGCTCCACATTCGCCTCTAGGGGCGCTTACAGGCCACTCCAAAATTCCCATTTTCTGGTCAAATATTTTCTAATTTTGTACATTGATACTACAGGCCAACAGGAACCCACAAACCAAGAATGGCCCACATTCGACCATAGGTGGTGCTACAGGCCACGCCCAAAAAATATTTTCAAAGTGATACCATTTCCACGCCATTTGTCCAATTCTTCTGAAACTTGGTGTACATGCCTCATTTCTCATTGGGAACAAAAAGCCTCAAGGATCCATAAGGTCCGTATGGATTTTCCTGTACATTGAAAATGTTTCATTTAGGATTCAGACAAAGACATGTTTTTTGAATTCCTTAATTGGGAGGGTTTATCCCCAACCATCTACTGATCAATTTTAAATGATTTGCCATTTTGAGGAGGAATCCGCATTGCTGCTTGCAGCTATATTTATTATTATTATTATTATTATTATTCTCCTTGAGCCCCAATAGCTCAAAAAGTCACTGGTCAAAAGTTTTCTAAATTGGCACATTGATACTCCATGCCAACGGGTACCCCTAAACCAAGAATGGCCCACATTCCCATAGGTGGCCTACAGGCCACGCCCAAAAACAAAATTCAAAGTGATACAATTTCCACGCCATTTGTCCAAATCTTCTGAAATTTGGTGTACATGCCTCATTCCTCATGGGGAACAAAAAGCCTCAAGAACCCATAACTTCCGCCATGATGGATTTTCCCAGACGCTGAAAATTTGCTAAAACCTACAAAACTCTTCTTCTCCTGAACCGTAGCTCCAATTGACTTGAAATTTGGTACACATGTGTAGAATGGACATCCTTGAAAACGTTACTTAGGAAAAATGAATACTGATACAAAATGGCTGAAAGGGGCGTGTTTATGTAAATGTCCAAATTTTAACAATATATACGCTGTCAATAAATCAAATGTAATTTTGACTGATGGTTTTTCAAACCTAACATGCTTCAAGATGACATCACTCTGAAATACTATGCAAAGAATGGCCAACATTCGCTCTTAGGGGGCTTACAGGCCATGCAGAAATTCCCATTTTCTGGTCAAAAATGTTCTAATTTGGTACATTGATACTACAGGCCAACAGGAACCCACAAACCAAGTATGGCCCACATTCGCTCTTAGGGGGCTTAAAGGCCACGCTAAAATTCCCATTTTCTGGTCAAACATTTTCTAATTTGGTACATTGATTCTATAGGCCGACAGGAACCCACAAACCAAGAATGGCCCACATTCGCCCCTAGGGGCACTACAGGCCACTCCAAAATTCCCATTTTCTGGTCAAATATTTTCTAATTTTGTACATTGATACTACAGGCCAACAGGAACCCACAAACCAAGAATGGCCCACATTTGCCCATAGGTGGCGCTACAGGCCACATCCCAAAAAAATATTTTCAAAGTGATACCATTTCCACGCCATTTAACTAATTCTTCTGAAACTTGGTGTACATGCCTCATTTCTCATTGGGAACAAAAAAGCCTCAAGGATCCATAAGGTCTGTATTGATGGATTTTTCTGTACACTGAAAATGTTTCGCTTAGGATTCAGACAGAAATACGTGGTTTTTGGATTCATCCATTGAGAGGGTTTAACCCCAACCCTCTACTGATCAATTTTAAATGATTTGCCATTTTGAGGAGGAATCCGCATTGCTGCTTGCAGCTATATTTATTATTATTATTCTCCTTGAGCCCCAATAGCTCAAAAAGTCACTGGTCAAAAATTTTCTAAATTGGCACATTGATACTCCATGCCAACGGGTACCCCCAAACCAAGAATGGTAAACATTCGCCCATAGGTGGCGCTACAGGCCACGCCCAAATAAAATTTTTTGAAAGTGATACCATTTCCATGCCATTTGTCCAAATCTTCTGAAACTTTGTAAACATGCCTCATTTCTCATGGGGAACAAAAAAGCCTCAAGGACCCATACTTTTGCCATTATGGATTTTCCTGTACAGGGAAAATTTTGGAAAACCTAAAAAACTCTTCTTCTCCTGAATCTTAGCTCCAATTGACATGGAATTTGGCACACGTGTGTAGTATGTATGTCTTTCCAAACATTACTTAGCAAAAATGAATACAATACAAAATGGCTGAAATGGACGTGTTTATGTAAATGTACACACAAAAGATGATCAAAAATTTAAAAAATCCCATTGATTTACAATGGCTGAGCAAAAGTGCCCCCTCTACTGGATAAATACGGTCCACATGTAAAATCCCATTCACTTACATTGGCTGAGCAAAGAGGCTCCCTCTACTGGAGTAACTCTGTCTACCACATTCAGCTCTTCTGTCGCAATCTCTCTAATGAAGCATTTCGGTGGAGCTCCAGACTTAGAAGCCAAATGACATTTTACTTGAGTCTTCACGAAGGTAAGTCAATTGTGTGTTTTAATGCTTTCCAGTTTGAACATTCAAGCGATTTTACACTATTCAACTCAACAAAGGCAAAACAACTCAAATAAATGTTTGTGTGCAGTTTGTGTGACACAGTGAGCGAGCCGCGTCGTGTCTAATGCTCGCACGCCGATGAGAGTTCTCTTTCGCCTCGTGTTTGAACGGACAATTTCATACACCAAAATACATGATATATTGGGGTGTCTGCTATGTCTCAAGTGAACAAACCGTTGATAAAGAAATCGGGTATCAATATATTGAATTATGAATTATTGAAGGGGTCTAGTGATGCCGCTGTGATGTCCTGTTAGATTTTTTTCTATCGAGACAGCGTTAACCTAACATATCAAAACTTCCGAGTATGATGTTGTTTAATTGTCTCTGACAACACGCAATCCGCGAGGCGAGATCATTTTTGCTCGCATCTTCACGAAGGTTTGTCGGTTGTATACAATGTTTGCCTGTTTGAACATTCAAGCGATTTTACACTAATCAACACAACAAATGTGAAAACAACTAAAATACATGTTTGCGAGCAGATTGTGTGACACAGCGAGCCGCGTCGCATCTAAAACGCTCGCGACTCGATGAGATTTCGCTTCGCTGCTGCTTGCGTCTGAACGGACAATTTCATACAACAAACTGTCAAAATACATGATATATTGAGGAGTCTGTTATGTCTCAAGTGAACAAACAGTTGAGAAAGAAATCTGGTTTAATTATATTGAATTCTGGCATTATTCCATATGACGTCCTGCTATATTTTTCTCTCGAAACAGCGGAAACAACTTAAATAATATACTGCGTCATTTTTGCCCATACAGAAACATGCGAGACATCATTACAAACTATGAAATGTGTCCTTTTATTTGTATACAATAACAACAAAACCTTGTGCTTTTGTAAAATAAAGAAAATAAACTGGGTGCTCAGTCTGTCTTCGCGATAATCTTTCTGAAACACGTCACAAAATTCAAGTGAACCATCAACCATTCACGCAGTCTGTATTTTATCACCTCACACCCATAATCTCTGAAATGAATACAGATGCAAAAAGCATTGCACAGAACGAAAATAATGATACTTCACAGTTCTCAAAAGATTAAACTGGACTGTGCCTTGAATATCGTATCATGCGATAAAAGCCTCTTAAAGAGACAGTAACAATTTAGACTTCGCCCAGTGCATTGACATCAGAAGTAATTGAAAAGTACAAATGGTATTATTTTAAGTTTTTTTTTTATTTCTCTCTTATGTGGTAGAATGCCACTTTTTTCAATGGCATGTAAAATGTAAAAACAATCACTCAATCTCCATTTTTTTCACTGGATCTGTTGCTATTTTAATGATTTAAAAATCAAAGCACTGACCATTTAAAGTGTGAGCCTTTACATTTTGAAATAGTTATAAACAGTCACAGCTATGCAGTGTTATTATGTGCCTAGATAGTCTTTCAAATAAAATGAGTTTACCCAAAATAGATATTTCTTTCATCATTTACTCACCCTCTTTCTATCCCAGATATGTATTTCTTTCTTTCTCAGCCCTGTTGGTGCTTTCAATGCACTTGAATGGTGATCAGAACTCACATCAACAAATTCACATAAATGCAACATAAAAAGTAACCCATAACACTCCAGTGGTTTAATCCATACTTTCAGAAGGGATATTATAGGTGTGGGTGTGAAAAAGATCAATATATGTAGTATATAGAGTATTTTTATTTTTTTTACTATATATTGTCCACCCTGCTCAGGAGGGGTGATATGCTTATGTAAATCACACACAAAAAAAAAAAAACAGAAAAAGAACTCTTAAGAGAGAAGAGCGCTTGTGAAAGTGAAAGTAGAGATTTATAGTAAAAAATGACTTAATTATTGATCTGTTTCTCACCACTTCTCATTTACTTACATTTAAAGGACCAACAGAGCTGATTTATTCTTCTAAACATCTTCATTCAATTTCTGAAGAAGAAAGTCATACACATCTGGAACTGAACGAGGGTTAGAAAATGATCAAATATCCCTTTAACATTCACTTATTTTTACAATGCATAAAATGAATGCTAATTTCGTACATTGATACTACAGGCCAACAGGAACCCACAAACCAAGAATGGCCAACATTCGCCCCTAGGGGGCGCTACAGGCCACGCCAAAATTCCCATTTTCTGGTCAAAAATTTTCTAATTTGGTACATTGATAGTACAGGCCAACAGGAACACACAAACCAAGAATGGACCACATTCGCCAATAGGGGGCGCTACAGGAAATGCAAATATTCTCATTTTCCGGTCAAAAATTTTCTAATTTGGTACATTGACACTACAGGCCAACAGGAACCCACAAACCAAGAATGGCCCACATTCGCCCTTTAAGGGGGCGCTACAGACCATGCCCAAAAGTCTCATTTTCTGTTCAAAAATGTTCTAAATTTCTACTTTGATACTACAGGCCAACAGGAACCCACAAATCAAGAATGGCCCACATTCACCCTTAGGGGGCGCTACAGACCACGCCCAAATGTCCAATTTTCAAACTGATGGCATTTTCACCCATATTGTCAAATTCGTCTGAAACTTAACGTACATTCCTCATTTCAGATACCATTTCCACGCCATTTAACCAGTTCTTCTGAAACTTGGTGTACATGCCTCATTTCTCATTGGGACCAAAAAAGCCTCAAGGATCCATAAGGTCCGGTATGATGGATTTTCCTGTACACTGAAAATGTTTCGTTTAGGATTCAGACAGAAATACGTGTTTTTTGGATTCATCCATTGAGAGGGTTTAACCCCAACCTTCTACTGATCAATTTTAAATGATTTGCCATTTTGAGGAGGAATCCGCATTGCTGCTTGCAGCTAAATTTATTATTATTATTATTATTCTCCTTGAGCCCCAATATCTCAAAAAGTCACTGGTCAAAAGTTTTCTAAATTGGCACATTGATACTCCATGCCAACGGGTACCCCCAAACCAAGAATTTTCTTCATTCGCACATAGGTGGCGCTACAGGCCATGCCCAAAAAATATTTTCAAAGTGATACCATTTCCACGCCATTTGTCCAAATCTTCTGAAACTTGGTGTACATGCCTCATTTCTCATGGGGAACAAAAAAGCCTCAAGAACCCATAACTTTTCCATTTTTCCTTTTTCCATATGTTGAAAATTTGCAAAAACCTACAAAACTCTTCTTCTCCTGAACCGTAGCTCCAATTGACTTGAAATTTGGTACACATGTGTAGAATTGAAGTCTTTGAAAACTTTACTTAGGAAAAATGAATACGATACAAAATGGCTGAAAGGGGCGTGTTTATGTAAATGTCCAAATTTTAACAATATATACGTGTCAATAAATCAAATGTAATTTTGACTGATGGTTTTTCAAACCTAACATGCTTCAAGATGACATCACTCTGAAGTACTGCGCAAAGAATGGACAACATTTGCCCCCTAGGGGGCGCTACAGGCCACGCGGAAATTCCTATTTTCTTGTCAAAAATGTTCTAATTTGGTACAATGATACTACAGACCAACAGGAACCCACAAACCAAGAATGGCCAACATTCGCCACTAGGGGGCGCTACAGGCCACGCCAAAATTCCCATTTTCTGGTCAGAAATTGTCTAATTTGGTACATTGATACTACAGGCCAACAGGAACACACAAACCAAGAATGGCCAACATTCACCCCTAGGGGGCGCTACAGGCCACGCTGAAATTCCCATTTTCTGGTCAAAAATTTTCTAGTTTGGTACACTGATACTACATGCCAACAGGAACCCACAAACCAAGAATGGCCAACATTCGCCCCTAGGGGGTACTACAGGTAATTCCCAAAATTCCCATTTTCTGGTAAAAAAATTTCTAATTTTGTACATTGATACTACAGGCCAACAGGAACCCACAAACCAAGAATGGCCCACATTCACCCATAGGTGGCGCTACAGGCCACGCCCCAAAACAATATATTCAAAGTGATACCATTTCCACGCCATTTGTCCAATTCTTCTGAAACTTGGTGTACATGCCTCATTTCTCATTGGGACCAAAAAAGCCTCAATGATCCATACGGTCCGGTATGATGGATTTTCCTGTACACTGAAAATGTTTCGTTTAGGATTCAGACAAAAATACGTGTTTTAGGATTCATCCATTGAGAGGGTTTAACCCCAACCCTCTACTGATCAATTTTAAATGATTTGTCATTTTGAGGAGGAATCCACATTGCTGATTGCAGCTATATTTTGTTTTATTATTGTGCGTTTGGTCTCAGACATTTGGGTCATTGGTTGCTTCTACCTGAGAGAGCACATGATCAGCGCCCTGAACTAGGGAGCTGATTGAGACACCCATAAATGAGTATTTATATATGTATTTCCTTATTTATGCATTATTGTTTTTTATTGTTATTTCCACATTCATTTATTTCCACATTTATTTATTTTATACATTTCTTTGTCGGTTTGGTCGGTTTATCCCAGCCATCTATGATTCGGCTGAAAATCTGGCTTTCCAGAAAATCTTGAGTCAGTTTGAACAGAAACCGCAACTTTAACAGATCTGATAATGAAAACAGACACTTCAAAAAGGACAAAAAGCAGTGCATGTGCACATCAATCATATTTAATCAATCAAATTTATTGTAAATGTGCCGGATGTGATATCTTCTTCAGTGTGTCTGATATCAACACATATAAGAAGCACGAACATTGGAAGCTGCTTTAATATAGTTTATGTGTCGAGATTTTGCTTAAATAACACAAAGACGTTGACATGCTGTCTTATCACATTTTATGTATCCTTGACTGCCTCAAAGCATGAGGTTCCATGTGCAGCACATTATTCATGTTTTCATAATAATAATTACTAGAAAGGTTTCCAAACATCTCTTCTTATAGACAAATTCATGGTGTGGATGAGAAACAGATCACATTCACATTCTTCTTCTTGAGTTTTTGGTGATTCACATTTTTCTCTGCATATCGCCCACTGCTAGCAACAAAAAGTCCTTCAGTATTCCACTGTTTCTCACCCACACCTATCATTTCACATTAATTTAACTACTGGAGTAATATGGATTACTTTTATGCTGCCTTAATGTGCTTTTTGGAGCATCGAAATTTTGGCACCCATTCACTTCTGACCTACAGAGCTAAAACATATCTGGGATGCATGAGGGTGAGTAAATGATTTTTCATTTTTGGGTGAACTGTCCCTTCAAAGTGCTAACTTTTTTTTTTTTTTTTTTTTTAACATTTTAAACTCTTTTTAGTATTCTGTCATCACTCTGTCATCAAACCAGTGTGACCTTCTGTATTCCGTGGAACACAAAAGATGTTAGACAGAATGTTATGGACTGACAGTCTGGGTCACAATTCATTTTCAAAATATGGAAAAAAAATAAAATAAATACATTCACTGAATATAAATGGTGACTCAGGCTAACATGCTGTCTAAAATCTCCTTATTGTGTTGTATGGAAGAAAAGCAGTCATACGGGTTTAGAACAAAATCATGGGGAATGATGACCGAATTCCCATTAATAATAAAAATTATAATTCTGTAATACAAGTTATACTTAACTACTTATAAAAGTTACTCTTTTAATTGAATACTTTTTACTCTTACTCAAGTAAATATTTATTACTTTTACTTGAGAACAGTTTTTGGCTATTCTACCCACCTCTGACCCCAGGTCGGGAACCACTGTATCAGTCCACTCCACACATTGTCAATTTTATCCCACCGATGACATTAGTTGCACCACACTCCAAATCAGCAGACAGAGTAAAATGTTCTCTAATGGCCCAGATGTAAAGTTTAAGGTATAACACACATATTCTATTTATTTGGTAACAGAAGCTTTTCTATACGGAGGGAATAAAAAAAATAAATATAACTAAATAAAAATAAAAAAATATGATTTTTTTTATGCAGTCATATTCATAAAATATTGTATATAATATACTGTATGTTAAAATAACAGTTACATATTAACTGTTAATATATGTTAAACATATATAATTTATAATATATAATATATAACATATATAATATAATTTAACAAATAAGCTAAATAAAAAATAAAAAAAAAATATGATTTTTTTTATGCAGTCATATTCATAATATACTGTATATAATATACTGTATGTTAAAATAACAGTTACATATTAACTGTTAATATATGTTAAACATATATAACATATAGAGATGCAGACATAATATCATACATAGTGAAAACTTGCTGTTTACATGCATGCTATGTTCAAATGTTCGAGGGAGAATGTGCAGAGTGGTGGAAAAAAACGATGATTTGCGTCGTCTCCTATACGTTAGGTGGCAGAATGCGCCTGAAGTGCTGGCTGCACGATGTGGCATATACTAAAGAAGAACTGTCTCAGTTAAAAATTCTGAAAGCTAGTTTCATAGCTAGCTTCCCCTTTTTATGCAGTCCAGGAATTAACCATATTTTCGTTTAAGATGTTGGCCAAACACACGGTGAACTTGCGTTGGTAGCCAGCTAGCATCTTTATGACCTGCTGTCCTATATAATTTTATTCATAATACCAAAAGCTTTTAAACTAGCTGACCCAGTATCATGGACGTCATACTGAGCAGGATGACTGTTTCTGAAATTTAACTGGCGTTACCATCCAGTTGGGACAAAAAACGGCGCTGACAATTAGTGGTTTAAAAGTGCATCAGCCAACATGAAAATTGTATGTGAGCCGGTATTTTAAAGAGACTTCATTCCACACAACCTCGAAGGCTTGGGTAAAACCGCACCTGCACGAGCTTGTTGGAGCAGTGCACTGTAAAAGTGTCACAGTAAACATGTCCGAGGACACTAACGTGGACAGGTTCATTAAGGTAACGTCAACTTACAGTATATGACCAAACAATATGAACAAAACCAGCATGTCAGTGATGAACAAGATATGATGTATGTTCTTCTCAATAACTACTACTAATAATACCTACAACAGTATGTGCATATTTATTTCTGTTAGCCTGCTACTAAAATATTAAAACTGTGTTGTCTGTTTTACGCATTGTTTTCAGATAACCACTGCTTATCCTAAATAGCTTTTAAGCAAGAATAGTATTGCTATACCATGTGGTGCACCCATTGTTGTGTCATTTGGAATTTAAAATAATAATCTGTAAAGTTGTTTAATCGGATAAAGTGTTACATTTCCAATTATAGGCCTATTTACTTATGTACTGTGAAACATAGAATTGTCAAAGATTTATATGGTTTAAGATAAATTACTGTTATAGCATACCTTTTAATATTTTAAGAAAAAATATTGAAGTATGAAGTTTGCAAGGCTGGAAAAATCTTGGCACATTCAATGCTTTTAGCAAAACAAATTGTTAATGTTGACAATGTTAATATTAGAAAACTTTTGTTTGATTGATGTGCATTTATATACTCCTAAAACTATTAATGTTGTCATGTTAATGATTTGTTAATTTTAAAAAATTAAAATAATTAAATTAATTAATTAAAATTGTGTGGTCAACGGTGCTTTTTAGCACAACAATGTCAGAAGAAGACTGGTAGCAGGAATTTTCTGACTGTTGGACTATGGAACATATCCGTGTGGCATGATAGTAGAAAGTCCACTTTTAATGATTCACAACACAACTCATGTGTATGTCATAATGTTTCTTAAAAGGCATCTTTTATAATACACCTGTGAGGTAAAAGAAAAAGTTCACCTGATATTAACACTATCACTAATCTAAAGTGATGTTTTGGGGCTGGTGAAATGTGGATGTATGTAAAGGTTTATTTACACTTTAATGAACTACAGAGTAGTCTGTATTGTAACAAGATTGAAGACAGTGCCATTAAAAAAAAATGCTAGATTATTAATGTCAACGGATTAGGATTTTAAAAGTGCTATTTAAAAACTATTTTCTCATACCATAGTTAAAATATTTAAACTGTTTTTTACTGTTTAATTTTTCTTTTCTTTTTTTTTTTTAAATTAAATTAGTTGAATGTGTTTTTACCAAGTAAACTGGTTCTTACTCCTAACAAAGTTTTTAGTTGTACAGTGAAGTGAGTTTGCACTGTTATTTATTTAGTTTTTATAAATAAGTTGTATTTTCATTTTTAAATAATAAAATTGTACATAATGTTTAAATAATGTTAGTGGGTTGGATCAAACAAAGTGTTCCCAAAATTTTTGTATCTTCATCTTATAGGAGACTTCAATCTTGGAAGAGTATAACATCAACTGGACACAGAAGCTCGGAGCTGGTATAAGTGGTCCTGTGAGGTATGGGGTGTGACAATGTGAGGGGGCTATTGCAGTTCTAACATCATGAGATATTTAGTTAAAAACTCTAAACCCTTGAGAGGAACCAGACTAATATGCCCATTCTCCTCTGGCTTTATAATCAATGAACAAATGGCAATATCATTTGGCTATATAATATGTGTTCAAGAGTCAAAAACCTTCTTTGGTAGTGGCTGATGTATACGGTCATCCACATGTTTGAAGTTATTTATTTATTTATTTTTACATAACTGCAATGAACTAATGTATGATTATAAACATAAACTACTTTAAGGGATAGTTCACCCAAAAATTCTTTCATCATTTACTCACTGTCATGCCATCCCAGATGTGTATGACATTCTCTCTTCAGCAGAACACATTTGAAGAAAAATATAAAAATATAGCTCAGCTCAGTAGGTCTTTAAAATGCAAGTAGATCATGATCAGACCTTTTTAAAGCTCCAAGAAACACAGACAGTCAGAATAAATGTCATCCATACCACTCCAGTGATAAAATGAATGTCTTCTAAAGTGAAAAAGAAAATGCTTTTGTTGTGAAAAAGATCAATATTTAAGTACTTTTAACTATAAAACATTGCTTTCAGTCTAGTAGATCTAATCACCGCCTCATAGATACTACCCATTTGATCATTTAATATGAAACCAAACCATTTTTGTCATAATTCCACATTTACTATTATTACAGTTAGGGTTATTATAGTTTTGAAAATTTCACTAGTTTTTATTTTTATTTAATTTTGTGTTTAAATAGTGCATCGTTTTTATTTCATTTGTATTTTTTGAAAAATATTTTTTTTGTTAAGTTTTAGTGTAGTTTAAGTTTTAATCCATTATAACGCCACAAAATATTATCTGTAATAAGGTTTATATTGAACCCGGAACGTTCCGTTAACATTAGTTAAATTGTTTAAATCTTTTTAAATTAGTTATTGTTGTGCATAAAACACTATTCAAAAGAATGCAAAACAAAAAAAAACAAAAAAACAGATAAAGACTGTTAGTTGGCATATCATATCCCGCACAATAGAGGACGTAAAGAGCAGGGGTGGGCAAAGGTTTTTGGTACAGGGGCACATCGGGCTTTAAGTAATACATTTGGTGCCACATTGTATTCCTTTTGAGATACAATGTTCCATGCTGATTTAGTTCTTCAATCTTTTAAGCCCAGAAATAGTTCAACTAAGGTTGATACTTTTCCATCAGGCATTAGACTTTATAAAGGCTTAGCATAATTCTAAATTATTTTATCATCTCTACTTCCCTGGTAACTTCTTATTTAAATAAACACTTTAAATTGTAATGAAAGAGTCCCGATTATGCTTTTTGGGATTTTACCTTTCCTTTAGTGTGATAATATAGCTCTTTGTGCATGTTAAAGGTCTGCAAAGCACAAAGTCCACGCAAAAAGGGAGTTATTCTCTTCCACAGAAAATGCTACTCAAGAAATACAAGAAACGGCTGGATTTTAGTCCAACCGTTTCTTCCATAAAGTACCTACATCATTATAGAATACATTTGCATAATGCCCACTTAAGGGCTGCTTTGGCCTGCCCTCAAACAAACGTAATTATAGCACAGGCCAGGATGAGTTGGGTTATTGTTGTTATGTTGAGAAGACACTGCTTTCTTCATTGCAAAAGCAAAACCTCTTTGTTTGGACTTCCAAAGTCTGACAAATTGAAGTATCTGTGGTTAAAATTTATTTTTAGCACTATTCCTCAGCAGTACAACCACAACCAATGCTGGATTTTCTAGACAATTACTCCTGAAAGATGGTACAGTTCCTACTTTGTTGGGACAATCTGGCGCTTAGAATCACAACCTGTATGTAGGCTTGATTATTTGTGGATTTATCTGCTACCGAGAGTTAAAATGTGGAGTTTTGTGTTGAAGCTATGGTGTACACCCAGTGCACTGCTGTAGGCCTCTGCTAACCTGCTAGCTAATGTTATTGTGTTGAAATTGTTTTCACTTTGACTTACCACTGTGTACGGTGGTTCAGGTCGATCAGCTTGTTCTTCCAAATTTTCATTATTTCATTCATTATCGGTACTCGGGCTGGTAAAAACTGACACCACCGTTACCATAGTTACAATAGTGTTCCCAGCTGCTCATGAAGCCTGAAACTCAGTTATGGTTAGGGGACACACTTATATTTCCAACACGCGCTCACCAATCGCAACAGACTTGGCCAGTCAGAGCAGACTAGGCTTTTCGGGAAGGGTATCTTTAAAGAGGCAGGGTGTGAGCCAGAGTATGAAGAGCAGGGGAAAAAGATTTACAGTATGTAAATTAGCATAATATGGGCTCTTTAACAAAATTATCCAAAAATATTATTATTAGGGGTTTAAGCCCGAAAGGCTGAAACCCTGTTGTAATTTTTTTTATGATTTGTATTATTATTATTCTGCCCTAAAACTGATCATGCAGATCAAACAGTATGTCATGGAGAGCTGAAACTATGAGGGAAGTTAGCCCCCCAGAGTACTACAGTTTATCAAAGTTTTGGCCCAATCTGCTTCAAGGTGGTGCTATAGTGATCATGTTTACTTATTGGCCCATAACTCCTAAACTGTTTGTCGAACACACAAGTGTCTAACATAATTGGATTTCTTGGCTCAAGAGGAATATCTCCGATCTCATTTCCATCATGAACATTTTTGCGTTAATTTGCATAATTCGAAAAACCTACTTTTTCAAACTCCTCCTAGGCCTTATGTCCGATTCACACAAATATTGGGGTGTGTCTACTATGAACCCTCCTGACAAAAAGTTATCAAAGAAATGTTTATTTGTTGAAGCGTGGCGAAGATATAAGCCGACAACAGGACATTCTGAGGATGTACATAAGTAGTGAAATATTTCGCCTATAGGGGGTGCTACAACAAACAAATGCTCATAACTCCTCAACCGTATGATCAATGAAGTTGAAAATGTATATGCATCTGGTAGGGGCCAAATGCTAACATATCCTACAATATCAATCAGACATATAAAAACACATGGCTGCCAGCAGCCTTTCAAATTTCAGCAGCTAATAACATCAAATCTGAATGGCCGACCATTACGAAACTTGAGATATTTGTAGACCGTGTCAGAATGATGCTGTGTACCAAGTTTTATGAAAATCGACCACAAGGTGACTTTATAACAATGACATATACGTTTTCACCAATAACTCCGCAAACGAGTTAAATAATCTCAAAATTATTTTCCTCCAATTCCTTGCACTAAGACCTACAAAATGTATATCTTTGTTTTATTGCATTTTATGCAATATGTTTATGTTATGCAAAAATGTTTCCGCTATTCTAATTTTCTAAAAAAAGCAACCTCTTTAACTTCTCCTAGGCCATATGTCCGATTCGACAAGATCTTGTTAAGCGCAACGTCCCACCAGGCTTCGTGTAGGGTCAACCCCAATTCGCCCTCCCAAGCAACCTTAACTTTAGTGATAGGTGAGCTATCGTAAGATAAATGTTTATTATAAATTCTTGAAATAAGAGATTTCTGAAGAGGGTCAGAAGAGAGAAAATCATCCCATAGTTGATTTGGGGGTGAGGAGGGAAAAGTAGAAAACAATGATTTTGCGCAGTGTCTAACTTGAAAATAGCGAAGATGGGACGGTGGAAGCTGAAATTCACTCGATAGGGCTGCAAAGCTACGAAAAACTCCATCCCTATAGAGATCTTTGAAGGTTTTGAGACCTTTGTCATGCCAGACAGCAAATGTAAGGTCAGATAGTGCAGGTTGGAACGAGTGATTTTTCAGTAACGGAGCTAAGGCAGATGCAGAAACAAATTTAAAATTCTTCCTGAACTGGTACCAGATTTTTAGAGTTGAACTAACCACTGGGTTATCTGGAGAAGTTGGTGGGAATAGATGAGGTAAGCAGAGCCATTGAAGAGGACGAGCTACATGAATGTACCTCTAACGTACACCATGAAGTGTCTTGACCAAAATAAGATTTTATGAATGTGTGATTCCCAGTAATACAGCTGGAAATTTGGGAGAGAAAGGCCAGCATTGAGTTTAGATCTCTGAAGCATTGGCTTACTTATTCTGGGTGCCTTACCACACCATAAAAAGCTAGAAATCTCCCGATCAATAGAGGGAGACATTGGAATAAAAAGAGGAACTTAGGCAAAATATTCATTTTTACCGTGTTAATTCTTCCTATAAGCGATAGAGGTGAAGGACGATTTAAATTTTTGCCATTAACGGGGAGAAGTTAGCAGAGAAAAGTGAGGTTAGAGATCTGGTTATATTGATTCCTAAATACTTAAAGCCAGAGGGGCTCAGTCTGAAGGGGATATCAGATTGATTTAGTTGTAATGCTAAAGTATTAACCGGATACCACTCACTCTTAGAACTGTTAACTTTATAACCTGAAAATGAACCAAATCTCTGGAGAAAAGAGAGAATTCTTGGTAAAGAATGACTTAGGCAGGAAACATACAGTAATAAATAATCTGCATAAAGAGAGAGTTTAAATTCCATTCCAAAGCGTGATATCCCAGTGAAAGAGGGGGAGGACCTCAGATAGGTTGACAAGGGCTCTATAGCGAATGCAAAAAGGAGATAATGGACAACCCTGTCGAGTGCCACGGGATCAAGTAAAATAAGTTGATTGTATACCATTGGTGGAGATACTAGCTTGCGGGGATGTGTACAGAAAGCAATAAATGTATCACCCAATCCAAATTTATGTAATACAGTAAGCAGGTAGTCCCATTCAACCCTGTCGAACACTTTTTCAGCATCGACTGAGATCACTACTTCAGGGGTTGTAGAGGAGGGTTTGGAGTAGATAATATTTAAAAGGGTGCGGACGTTGTAAAATAGTTGACACCCCTTTATAAATCCAGTTTGTTCTTCTGAAACTTTGATAGGAAGAATTCTTTCCAAGCGACTAGCCAAAGCCTTAGCAAGAATCTTAGCATCCACATTTATCAAGGAGAGGGCTCTATAAGAGCTACAGAGATTTGGATCTTTGTCTGTCTTTAAAAGCAGATTTATAGAAGCTTGTCATAAAGTAGGAGGAAGAGAGCCATCCTGCAGAGATTCCTTATATACAGAATGCAATAAAGGGGACAGTTTGGATTTAAATCTTTTAAAAATTTCTACTGGGAATCCATCAGGGCCAGGAGCTTTATTGTTTTGCATGCTATTTATGTCTAGGTTGATTTCCTCTAAGGTTAATGGTGAATCAAGATCTTTAGCAACATCCAGTTTAATGGTAGGGAAATTGAGACTGCTTAAAAAAGCACTCATTTCAGAAGTCCCAGATGGAAATTCAGCCGTATACAGAGAGGAATAGAATGAGCAAAACATTGAGGTAATGGTATTAGGGTCTGTATGGAGTATGCCAGATGAATCTTTTATTTGAGGGATCATGTGCGAGGTTGCCTGGCGACGCAGTTGGTGGGCCAAGAGTCGACTCGCCTTATCGCCATGTTCATAATATGTGGAGCGTGAATATAGAAGGCGCTCTGCATCAGCAGTTGTAATGAGGTCAAATTCAGTCTGTAAGTCAACACGCTCTTTTAGTTAGGCAGAAGAGGGGCCAATGACCAATTGTCTATTTCGTCAATTTTAGTCGATAGCTCTTGAAGTTTGGCTGTACGCGTTTTGTTTAAATGTGCGGAGTAGGAAATTATTTGGCCCCGTAAGTACGCTTTTAGTGATTCCCACAGCAGAGAACAAGAAATAGGTTGAACCTCATTCTGATTTATTTCAATAAAGTCATCAATTGAAGCTGCAATAAATGTATTAAACCCGCTGTCTGTCAAAAGCAAAGTATTAAACCTCCACGTTGTTGAATATCGAAGTTGGGGGGAAAGCTGAATATCCAAAGAAAGCGGAGCATGATCAGAAATCACAATCGGATGATATTTAACCATCGACACTTTGGAAATGAGTTTGGCGTCAATGAAAAAATAATCAATTCTAGAGAAGGACTTATGCATCTGCGAAAAGAAAGAATATTCCTTTATATTTTAGTTATAGAATCTCCAATTATCAATGCAACCATTCTTGGCCATGAAATCAGAAAGCGTGCTTGACAGTAGTGAGGGTGTCATGGTCTTGGAAGTAGAGCGGTCCAACCTAGGGTCAACAACGCAATTCATGTCTCCTCCAAATATAAGGGGAGTATTATGTAATGAAGGGAGGCACTCAAAGAGCTTATTCATGAAGTGTGGGTCATCAAATTTTGGGGTGTAAATATAAACTAATAATACTGTTATTTTTTATGATGCAAAGTGAATTGACTTACCAATTAAAACGGCCACCCCTCTGGCCTTAGAGTTGAAATTAGAGTGAAACACCTCAGAAATCCATGGACATTTAAGCCTTACCTGGTCTGTGGTGCGGACATATGAGTTTCTTGTAGAAACACTATGTCCGCATTAAGCCGTTTCAGATGAGCAAATACCCTAGATCTTTTTATAGGGCTCCCCATACCTTTAATGTTCCAGCTCACAAAGTTCACATGTGAGCCAGAGTGTCCAGTATTAATGGCCATTTATTAATTGCTTAAGGTAGGAAGAAAATGAAAACGAAGCAACGCCTCTGAGAGAAGGAAAAGCGGAAAGGAAACAAAAAGGGAGAAAGAGCAAATCCCTAACAGAAAAGCTAACAGCTGTTGACCCAATAGCAAAGTCAACCAAGGTCGGGCTCCTGCAAACTAAACAATGATAAAGAGAAATGCACGCAAACATATTCACTGCAACATCTTGTGTTGTAGAGTTAATAGTCGTCCAATTCAATTATGTAGACGGATAATCAGCCTGTTATGTCATCAGTTTCCTTACTTAATCAGTGTCCTAATGAAGGCTCTGGCATCATCCGGGGATTTAAACTCCCTCTCGGTGCCGTCATGTGTAACGTGGGGGCGTGCCGGATAAAGCAGACCAAACCGTATTCCCGGTATCTCACCAAGCTGGCGGCTGATGTCATTGAAGGCGGCACGAGCACGGGCTGTCTTCGCGGTGTGATAGGGAAAGATAGAGACAACCATGTCACCAACCTTCACCCGTTTTTGGGCTCTGGCCCGCCGCAGGATGTCCACACAGTCCGCATGATAATGTAGTCGGGGGATTATGGGGCGGGGGCGCTCGCCGGGTTTGGGCTTCGGCTGTGATGAGCGTGGTCCAGAAGGGGCTCTTTGTCCAGCTTCAAGGCCTCTTTAAGCAAAGTGGAAACCGCTGCTGGAGTGGAAGTCTTCAGGGACACCCACGATCCTTAGATTATTGCGCCGCAACCTTTCCTCGAGATCCTCGCATTTGTTTTCCACTCTCCCCAACTCGGCAGATAGGTGCTCCACTTTAGCCTGTAGCGTAGCGATGTCATCACAGCAGGTGGAGAGTGATGTTTCCATTTCCCCCACAGTATTCTTCAAGGTGTTCACATCTGACCGGATATTCGTAATACTGTCTGTCAATTCCGACATTACAGTCTGTAACTCTTCCTTGATAGAAGACAAGTTTTCGCCAAGGGCCTTCTGGAGCTCAGTTTTGAAAATAGCCGCCATTTCGTGTCGGAGTGAAGAGAGGAGGTCCTCCTTGAAATCGGGAGGGACAGCAGGCATATCAACTCCCCCGCCGGGGGAGGAGGGATCACTGCGAGACGAGGATGCAGCGTGTGGATCAGGCCGATGTCAAGTCAAGTGGTTTTTATTGTCGTTTCAACCATATACAGTAAGTACAGTACACAGCAAAACGAGACAACGTTCCTCCAGGACCATGGTGCTACATAAAAACAACAAAGGACCAACATAGGACCACATGAGACTACACAACGGAATAAAATACCTATATAAACTACCTATATATACCTATATAAAGTGCACGTGCAAACATGTGCAAAAAGTACAGGACAGTACAACAAATTACTGACAATGAACAGGACAATAGACAGTGCAGCGCCGACCAGTACTCAGTAGTGCAAAAAGATGACAGTTTCTAAAAATGTAAACATAACATACTATGAGATAATGTTCTATGCACATAGCAGTTATTGAGGTAGCAGACAGTTATAAAGTGACAGTTATTAAAGTGCAACTCAGGACACATGTGTGTCAAACCAGTCTCTGAGTATTGAGAAGTCTGATGGCTTGGGGAAGAAGCTGTTACACAGTCTGGCCGTGAGGGCCCGAATGCTCGGTACCTCTCGCCAGACGGGAGGAGGGTAAAGAGTTTGTGTGAGGGGTGTGTGGGGTCGTCCACAATGCTGGTTGCTTTATGGATACAGTGTTTTTTGTAAATGTCTTTGATGGAGGGAAGAGAGACCCCAATGATCTTCTCAGCTGTCCTCACTATCCTCTGCAGGGCTTTGCGGTCCGAAACGGTGCAAGTCCCAAACCAGGCAGTGATGCAGCTGCTCAGGATGCTCTCAATAGTCCCTCTATAGAATGTAGTGAGGATGGGGGTTGGGAGATGTGCTTTCCTCAGCCTTCGAAGAAAGTAGAGACGCTGCTGGGCTTTCTTGGTGATAGAGCTGGTGTTGAGGGACCAGGTGAGGTTCTCCGCCAGGTGAACACCAAGAAATTTGGTGCTCTTGACGATCTCCACAGAGGAGCCGTCGATGTTCAGCGGAGTGTGTTCACCTTGTGCTCTCCTAAAGTCAACAACCATCTCTTTTGTTTTGTCGACATTCAGGGACAGGTTGTTGGCTCTACACCAGTTCGTCAGCCGCTGCACCTCCTCTCTGTATGCTGACTCGTTGTTCATGCTGTTGAGACCCACCACGGTCGTGTCATCGGTGAACTTGATGATGTGATTCGAGCTGTGCATTGCTGCACAGTCGTGAGTCAGCAGAGTGAACAGCAGTGGACTGAGCACACAGCCCTGGGGGGCCCCAGTGTTCAGTGTGGTGGTGGTGGAGATGCTGTTCCCGATCCGGACTGACTGAGGTCTCCCAGTCAGGAAGTCCAGGATCCAGTTGCAGAGGGAGGTTTCCAGGCCCAGCAGGTTCAGCTTTCCAATCAGGTGCTGGGGAATGATTGTGTTGAATGCTGAGCTGAAATCTATGAACAGCATTCGAACGTATGAGTCCTTATTGTCTAGGTGGGTGAGGGCCAGATGGAGGGTTGTGGTGATGGCATCGTCCGTTGAACGATACGCAAACTGCAGTGGGTCTAGTGAGGGGGGCAGCTGGGTCTTAATCTGCCTCATGACGAGCCTCTCGAAGCACTTCATGATGATGGGTGTAAGTCGCGACGGGACGGTAGTCGTTGAGGCAGGACACTGAAGACTTCTTTGGCATGGGGATGATGGTGGTGGCCTTGAAGCACGTTGGAACGACGGCGCTGCTCAGAGAGATGTTGAAGATGTCGGTAAGAACATCTGCTAGCTGGTCTGCACATCCTCTGAGCACTCTGCCAGGAATGTTGTCTGGTCCAGCAGCCTTCCGTGGGTTGACTCTACGTATAGTTTTCCTCACATCTGCCGTGGTAAGACAGAGCACCTGGTCGTTGGGAGGAGGGGTGGACTTCCTCGCCATCACGTCGTTCTGCACTTCAAACCGAGCGTAGAAGTCGTTCAGCGCATCTGGAAGGGAGGCATCTTTGTCACAGGCAACTGATGTTGTCCTGTAGTTGGTGATGGCCTGGATGCCCTGCCACATGCGCCGCGTGTCACCGCTGTCCTGAAAGTGACTGTGGATTCTCTGGGCGTGTGCGCGCTTTGCCTCTCTGATTGCCCGTGACAGTTTGGCCCTAGCTGTTCTTAGGGCTGCCTTATCGCCTGCTCTGAAGGCGGAGTCTCGGGACCTCAGCAGCGTGCGCACCTCCGCAGTCATCCACGGCTTCTGGTTGGAGCGTGTGGTGATTGTCTTGGAGAAAGTGACATCATCAATGCACTTGCTGATGTAGCTGGTCACTGATGCTGTGTATTCCTCCAAGTTGGTAGAATTGCCATATGTTGCAGCCTCCCTGAACATGTGCCAGTCAGTACACTCAAAACAGTCCTGAAGAGCAGAGATGGCTCCTGCTGGCCAGGTTTTCACCTGCTTCTGAAGCGGTTTTGTGCGTCTGACGAGCGGTCTGTATGCTGGAATTAACATAACAGAGATGTGGTCTGAGTAGCCGAGGTGGGGGCGGGGCTCCGCACGGTACGCGCCTGGGATGTTTGTGTAAACAAGATCAAGCGCGTTACGCCCTCTCGTTGCAAAGTCCACATACTGATGGAATTTAGGGAGCACTGTCTTGAGATTTGCATGGTTGAAATCTCCAGCGACAATAAACAGTCTGTTGGGGTGAGCGTTCTGCAGTTCGCTCATAGCCCCATACAGTTCACAGAGCGCTTCCTTAGCGTTAGCGCTGGGGAATGTAAACTCCGGTTATGCAAACAGTGGTGAATTCCGTGGTAGATAAAAAGGTCTGCATCTAACAGTCACAAGCTCCAACAGCGATGAACAGTAACTAGAGACTAGCATAGAGTTCTTGCACCATTCCGTGTTGATGTAAACACACAAGCCACCACCGCGAGTCTTACCGCAGAGAGCTGTATTTCTGTCGGCACGAAGCGAGGCGAGCCCGTCTAGCTGAATGGCGGCATCCGGAACTCTGTCGCTGAGCCACGTCTCCGTGAAAACAAAGATGCAGCAGTCTCTAAACTCACGCTGCGTAGCCTGCTGGAGTCGGATATAGTCCAGTTTATTGTCCAGGGAGCAAACATTTGAGAGCAGGATAGACGGGAGAGCCGGCCGGCTAGGGTTTGTTTTTAGTCTAGCATGGACCCCCGCCCTCTTTCCGCGCTTCGCTTTCTCGCACACCGCTACGACGTCCTCTCCCCGGCCACCGGCATCAGGCGACGCCGAGGGCTGGAGGCCTGGTCTCCGCAGCAAGCCGAGTACGCGTAGCGCCTCCTGCAGGTCATCATGCAGCTTGGTTTTTGCATGAGTCTTATATTTGAGTAGTGTCTGGCGATGGTAGACACGAACACTGGTTGCTCCGATGTCCATGTGTTGCAAAAGTCGGGCTTTTTTAACAAAAATAGCACCATTGTGGATCCGGAGTGGCCGCTGCGTGCTACCGCGCCGCCATCTTGGATCACAGATCTTCGATGCAGCGAAGCAGACGAAACGCTCCCACTTTTGGATTTTGCTGGCATTTTGGACATCAAAAAGTGAAGATTAAAGTGTTGGACACGACTTACACCAAAAGCACTACCCGAAAAAGTGCCTATAACATAGTATTAAGGGTTGTTGCAGGAGCCCCGAGAGTTGCGTCTTACTCCATCTATCGCTCAGCCGGAAGTCCCGGCTTTATAACTGTTAAAGTGTTTTTAAAACATGACCACCATAACAATTATCCTGTTTCAGGAACTTTAAACACAAGACGTCAGAGTCATATTTAACACCAGTTTGCAAATTCAGCAACTTACAAAGTTCAAAATCATTCAAGTTAGCCAGCTAATATACATTCAGAATATTGTCATTTTCCAATTTAAACACTTAAAATTATATAAAAATTTTTTTTTAAACCATTTAACACCATGGAAATCTAGGCCCGCGGACGGGCCCTTAAATGTACAAAATAAAAGTATGCGATAAACAAAACAGCTGTGTGTTACATTGGTACACATGCCACATATCTTTGGAAAGCTACATTTCTTGATTTTCTATTGATATAAACCATTTTAAGATACAATCACAACAGCAGGTACAATCTATATCTTTGTCAGACCACCAACATATAAACAACCAATAACAAAATTTAGGCAACTCACCTATGATGCCTCATAGTTGTACACTGAGCCATAACTTCCCGACAAAAACGGTGTTGTTTCATTGTCAAATGTCCAAATGATCAAATCAAGTAAAATGTTTAGTCCAAATCACATTATTACATCAATAAATATCCACAGACTCTTGTTGCATCATTTCAAAGCACCTGGCAGCTGTGCCTAATCTTTCACATATTACCGGTAATAACTTCAGTTCAGATGTAAACATTTCCTATATCCGGTATCAAAATGGAAGCACGCACTCTGACCTTTCGATTGACACCTCATTTGACCCAATAGGAGCTTCCATGTCCTGTCCACAGCCTTCAATACCCAACCACCATCTGTGTCGAGTGTAAGGGCATACCCACTTTCCTTTGTTTACTGATCAAACCAATTACATTGAAGAGTGGAAATGACTGACGCATCGTATAGCCAATGAAATTCTGAAAACAGTGATATGCGGCTTTAGTGGAACGATTAGAGTACGGCTCTGTTATTCCTGTGCGCAAAGTTTCCTCGAGTTTACCCACTGCTGTGCGCCTCCAGCGTAAATGCATGCAGAGCTGCTTTGGAACTGTTTACACATTTGGCGATTTAAATATGGTGAAACGGACTCGAAAAACAGGATTTTCACCCCAGGATGCGATATAAGAAGGCATTCATTGTCAAAATTCTGAGTTTGGAGATGAAATTTCTGAAAACAATACAGATGATTCAGAGGCAGATGGAGAGATGAGACATGGCTCTGGACAAGTAAGTGTTTTCTTGTGTTTATAACACATATTACTGTATATTCCGCATAAATAAGCTTTAGTTTGAATAATGAATACACATTTTGTAATTACCCTTTGTCGTGTGTTTCCTCAGTGAGTGTTTGAACCGTTTGTGCGTGTTTTTACTTCATTGTTTGTTTCAGATCTATTGACATGCTATATAGATGTTTTGTATATTTACTGTAAATATATATATATATATATATATATAGTAAATAAATCAATAAATATAAGTTGAAAATAAGAATATATGTTTGAGAGTCTATTTGTTACAATGCGGGGAGGTGGGGGAGGTGTAGGGCCATCTATTTGTTACAATGCTGAATTGATGGGGGGAGGTGTAGGCCCATCACTTTGTTCCATAGTACATTGGCAAAGTATACAGTATTTACAGTAAATATACATACAATAATACATTTTTACACACTCGAAAAGAAAAACTAATATATATATATATATAGAATACAGAAAAGATGGAAAAGTTGTGTCTAGCTTTGTAAATTACATTTATTTATTCTCCCCCACTCAGCAAGCGGCCACATAAAGTGGAGCAGCAGGACAGCACCTCATCAAGAGAGGAGGGCTTTCAGAGAGACCCTTGCTGAGGAGCATGGCAGAGTTGGGGTCTCACTCCACAGCCAGACCCCGTATCTCCTGCTCCACGAAGAGCACATCACAGGCCGTTGCACATCACCAAATCTTGCACCGCTGGTCGTCTGAAGTGCAGGCAGTGTCATGCAAAGACACCAGTGAAGTACTCTCCTGTGTTGTGCCTATGTGCTTTGTACACAAATGTGACTGCTACAATGACTGGCATGTTGCTAGAAACATGTACAATTTTATAATGGTTTGTAAATACTTTATGTAAAAATTAATGTAAATAGTTTGTTGTGTATTTTTTATATAAACAAATTGTCCACCATAGCACTAGTTTTGACTCTTTTATATGCACAACATTTAGTTTCAAGAAGGAAAAGGCACTCTAATGTGTTTATGCATCAGTTACTCTGTGTCAGCAAAACTAATAGTGGATCTGGATATGGAATATGATAGCTCTAAGTGTCATCTTTCATTAGAGCCCAAAATTATGACTGTACGTTGAAGCGTTCAAAAGTTGCAGCCTTTTTGTCCTAGGTTTCCAAAGTGACCTTTTGGAGTATCCAAAAGGCACTTTTGTAAAACGCCTGGGTGTACCCTTAGAAAAACATGTGTAAAATATTCATTTTTTATGATATTGTTATAACATTTGAACCTGGACTAGGTAAGGATTCATGCTGTGATCCCATTGTGTTCTCAAGCTAATAGCTACAAGTTATAGTCATCTGCAGGCATCTGTATGCAAAAAAAATTTCAGGCGGAAAAAAAAAATTCTATTTCATTGTGTTCAAACTTCTATTACTCAAAATCAGTAGCACTTACAGTAATTCTGACAGCTGGAGAAAAAACTTCAGAGTGCCCCCTTTCAAATGTGACCAAAACCATGCATGTACTCCAAACGGTTCAAGAACAGCTTTAATTTACTTCGGGTATGCCTTGATTAGGCGTTTTAGGCTAATTTTACAGGATTGGGAAGAGGTTAAAGCAGTGGTTCTCAACTGGTTTTGCTTCCGGACCCAGATTTTACACTGGACATCAAGTGGTGACCCACCATAGTAAAAAAACATAACCTGTATTTAATGTATCCTGGATAGCATTTTCTTTTATCTTGCTTGTTCGTGGTTTTCAAGTATAAATGCATTTATCAAGTGACATCATATTTTTTGTTGATGTCAACAATAAAAAGAACTTCCCACTTTTTAAAAGTTGAGGTTTGCGACCCACCAGTTGAGAAACAATGATTTAAAGAACCATTCAAATACTTAAATTGATTTTATTATTAAAAAATAATATTATTATTTGAATTATTTATTCAAAAGAGAAAATCACTCCAAAATGAGAATAACCTATGTAAATTTAAAAGTACTTTAATTCATCAAAGTGGCATTCAACTGATCACAATGTATAGTCAGGACATTACTGATTTAAAAAAAAACAGCACATCACAATTTGAAAAGTAATGTTTGATAAAATCTAGACAGGCCTCATTTCCAGCAGCCATCACTCCTTATCCTCGAGTAATCATGCAAAATGTATAATTTGGTAGTAGAAAATCACTTGCCATTATATCAAATACAGCTGAAAGATATTTTGTTTGTTAAATGAAGCTTAACCCTCTGGGGTCTGAGGGTGTTTGGAGCCCTGGAGTAGTTCTGACATGCCTTGACATTTGTGCTTTTTTCAGTTGCTTAAAAACACATGAATGGCTAAAGTCTGATAACACTGTATTCAGCACAAACTGGGCTACAATAATATGTGAGCAACAGGTTTGTACATGTTTGTATTTTTGAGAAAATAACATTTATGCATGGTTTTTGAAAAAAAACTAAATTTTTAAGTCATTAAAATAAACAATATATTAATTGAACTTTTGTAAGACACTTTTAGTGTTAGAAAGGTCATATGCAATGAGGCGTGAACTATCATGAATATGGATGTATTTCACACCTGTGGAGACAAAAGACCCCTCCCCTGGGCCTATCATTGAGGAATGTGACAGAGAATGAATGTGAGGAGACGTAATGATCAAAATCAAGTTTTAAGTTAAAAATAATCTGACTATATATTTTCTTTACATAAAGACTTTACTTAATTTTAGACCTACTCTACTGTTTAAAAGAAGTCTCTTCTGCTCACCAGGGCTGCATTTATTTGATCCAATATACAGTAAAAACAGTGATATTTTGAACTATTTACAATTTAAAAGAACAGTTTTCTATTTGAATATATTGTAAAATACAATTTGTGATCAAAGCTGAATCTTCAGCATCATTACTGCAGTCTTCAGTGTCACATGATCCTTCAGAAATCATTTTAATATGCAGATTTTCTAATATGGGCATATTTAAAGTGCCTTTTACTCATTTACACATGAACCCATATTTGCAAGCACAAGCTTTGTTGTTGATAATGAGGCAGCATAAACACTAGTTAAAATATAATCTAAACATTCATATTTTTTTTATATCATATTACATATCATATTCATATCATACTATTTAAATACCTGCTTTAGCCAAAACAACTTTTACATGTAACTAAAACTTGCTTATTAGGACATATTTCAAATGTCAATACACTGAATCCTGTCTGGCAAGTATGGAAACAGTCCCACTAGTAAAATATGTACATGTTTATATAAAATAGCATGTCAACTAGTTAATACTAAATGACTTACACGTCCAAAATTGTATCCTCGGCTGGATCAAGTCTCTCTTCAAAATACAAATGTTCATCGGAGTCCCGCACTTCTTCTGAGGAAAATGTTAACTCTTGGTCACTATCCTGGAGTTTTCTCACTTGTGTATCGTGCTGTCTTTCAAACGCGCAGAAAAATGAAAGAACTTGTTGTTTTTAAGGCACTGTCTGGGGCATTTACCATTTGCATTGATCTCATCAGCACATTGGTGTATGAATGACGTGCTCTGCTGGTGGGTGTGATCACATTAGAGATAAATTGGCTCTTACAACAGACTTTAATATAGTCCTCTTATATTTATCCAAATTGCTTCAAAAGAGTTTAGAATAATGTCAAATGCCAAATGCATGTGTCCACCTTGCATTGTATTCAGGATGCCACTGGGTGGAAATGGACCCATGGTGTTTGGGCCCGTCATCGCTGACGATGATACATGTAATTTCAACTGGATTTTTCAATAAAATAATATACACACTTTTAACCAAGAACAAGTTGCTTATTTTCAGCAAGCACTCGTTTTACAATATCGGTAACAATATAATAATTGCTGTAACTTTATTAAAATAAGCTGTCATTTATCCCAACAGAAGTCCCTTTTTGCGCAAGTCTGCCACCATTTTAAATGGATCAATATAAACATTGAAACCACTTTTTTCCACAAATAACCACGAAATGTTAAATTTACATTCCATACGTTATTTGACTTGATAGCTTGAACAGAGAGTAACTGGAGTGTCAATCATTATGTATCATTTTATAAAGTATACTTCTCATCAGCACCGGGTATCGACATTCTTGTATATAGCTTTTCCATTTCTGAACAACTGTTTATAAACCCATTGAGTCGCAGGGGTGTGCTGTGTTTGCTCCTGAGTATGTGTGTGTGTCCGTGTGTGAGCACGAAATAGGGGGGAGGGGGAACTTGAGGGTCCTTTCCACTATGGGAAGTTGATTTGGGCGAAATACATTGAAACACATATTAAATGTTATTTCAGATAATATGGAAACGGTTGTATTGCTCAAGTCATCAAGCAAGAGAGAAAAAGAAGGGAAAAAACAACATAGATCACTTGTGGAATTATTACCGGTGTTTGTTCGTCAAGTCAATTGGTTGTTATTGTCGTTCAACCATGTAGAGTTAGTACAGTACACAGCGAACTGAGACAACGTTCCTCCAGGACCATGGTGCTACATAAATCAACATAGGACAAACACAGAACCACATGAGACTACACAGACTAAATAACATTTCTACATAAAGTGCATGTGCAAACGTGTGCAAAAAGTACGGGACAGTACAATAAATTACTAAAAGGAACAGGACAATAGGCACAGTAAGAGACAGTGTAGCGCCAACCAGTACACATTTGTAATCGAGTAGTGCAAAAAGATGACACTTTCTAAAATGCTAAATGTAAACATAACATACTATGAAATAGTGTTCTATGGACACAGCAGTTATTGAGGTAGCAGCCACGTATAAAATGACAATGGATTAAAGTGCAACTCTGGACATGTGCAAAAGTTGGATGGTGTACAGGTGTGTATGTGTGTCAGTCCAGTCTCTGAGTATTGAGGAGTCTGATTGCTTGGGGGAAGAAGCTGTTACACAGTCTGGCCGTGAGGGACCGAATGCTCCGGTACCTCCTGCCAGACGGCAGGAGTGTGAAGAGTTTGTGTGAGGGGTGTGTGGGGTCATCCACAATGCTGGTTGCTTTGCGGATGCAGCGTTTTGTGTAAAAAATGCCAAGATGTAAGGTTAAGTATACTTCTCAGCAGAAATTATAGCTCTCCTCATTGCTACACAGTTGTTTTAAGTCGCAGGGATCCATTGACTTGTGTACTGTGTGTGAGTTACAGCTGCATGGTTGTTTGTTGAAATGTTGTGATTTCGATTCTGACACCCATGTGAGTGGCATGCCTTTGTGAGACAGTCTAATTTAATTTAGAAATTTGCTTTGAGAAGTGTTTTTAAAGGGAAGTTCTTTTTAACTTGATATGACTTCTAAAAAAAACAGCACTTCTGCACGAGATGCTGAATAAACTAGGAAACGCAATGGCTAAAGACATTAGTCTAGCGCTGCGGTTTCCAAAATGCAAGGTGCCGCAACGACTGGCTAAAGCCTCGTTCACACCTCAAATGACATTGCCGCTTGGTGTCACTAGACTCAGCGATCTGTGTTGCTGATGGGTGTTCCTACTGCTGTCGCTTTAATGCTATTGGTGGACTGCACATCTGGCCATAGCAGCTTTGGAAATTCTATATACAGATTATACTACCAGTAAAAATAAGATGTCTTTCTAATTTGATAAGGAATCAGTTCTGTTTCTTTAAAAAAAAAATTGAAGGGGGTTCAAGATGGCGGCTTTGAGGGCGGTCGTGTTTTGCAGGCGCCACGGCTCCGCGTATTCATTTTTATTATTTTTTTTCAAAAGGAGCGAATGTCAATTTAAATACGGCTGTAGGTTTAATTGGCTATGAGTATAGACACATATTTTCTGAGAAAGGCGAACAGTATGCCTCAAAGGAACACCAAAACCTTGAGCAAATCTGAGTCTACTCGGCCAGATGAGGTCATTGCCGGGACTAGCCCAAATGCTAACAATCCTTCTGATTCAGCTCTCCATTTAGCAATCACCAAAATTATGGACAATATTTCAAAAGTAATTGATGAAAAGCTAAGTACACTCTTTCAGATGTTGCAACAGCTTAGCGAAAGATTTGTTAGCCATGAGAAGGGGATCGCCGAAGCTGAGCATTGCATTGCAGCTGTAGAGGATGCTGTTTCCACAGCCGAGGGCAAACTGAAGACGTTGGAGAAACGCACCTGTGAGCTGGCAGAGCATTTGTATTACTTGGAAAACAGAGGGAGAAGGAAAAATCTACGCATTACGGGCTTCTTGAGAAGATGGAGTTCTGAATGTTCTGAATATTTTGATGAAAACAGGGCGATTGAAGATTGAAAGGGCACATTGTGTTCCCACTGGGCCTATTAAATCAAGTCTCAATATCCCTGTGCGGTCCTAGTGAGATTTCATAATTATTCGGATAAAGAGCGTGTTGTCGCTGCCGCAAGGGATTCGGGCGATCAAGCACTAATGATCAAATTCTAAGGTGAAAATCTTTCAAGATTTTTCTGCAGCCGTCATACGTAAATGTAAGAGGTTTGACAATGTCAAGAGAATTTTTACATACAACTCCGTGTAATGCTGTACTCTAGAGCGGTATACAAATGTTTTTTTTTTGTATTATAGTTCTATGTTTTGTTTTTGTATTATTACTCTTTTTTTTTTTTTTTTTTTTTTTTTACTTTAGAAGTATTTTGGATGTGTTGTTTTATAAGGGATATTTTGAGGTGCCTTTTATTTATTTCTGTTATAGTTAAAGATGTCAGTAGGTACTCTTTAAAATATGCTCCTGGAATGTCAAAGGGATTCATACAAATGTGAAGAGGAAATAAATTCTCACAATCTTAAAAAAAGAGAAAGTGGATATCGCTATGTTACAAGAGACTCATCTCGATGATAAGGAACACCTTAAGCTACAACAGCTAGGTTTTGGTAACATCATCTTCTCATCTTTTTCATCAAGATGTCGAGAAGGGTCATAAATAGTAAGAAATACCAGAAATTCTGAGACACAATAAGACATAAAAGCACTACCCTTAAAAATAAAAGGATTAAGTCACCAATGTTTAGCTTGAACTGAATGATCGCAGTGCTTCAAATGCAAAAAAACAGGTGCATGGTCTGAAATGATGTATTACCAATTGATCTGCCCTCTATAGAGCAATCAGGACTAATCCTGAAAAACATGGTTTTAATGTAGCAAATAAACAACATACAATTACTCTATGCTGATAACATTCTTATTTTCTTAACCAGGCCAGAGGTTTCAACAAGTACTCTTGATGTTGTTATAGAATTTAGCATTTTTTCTGGTTATAAATTATAAGTTTTTGGTAAATCTGAGGCCATGCCATTGGGTAGTTTGGAAGGCATTCATACATCCTAAATGCCCTTTCCATTTAAGTGGTCTCCATCATGTTTTGTATACTGGGGGGTGCATATATCTCCTAAGTTCAATCAGATGTTTGATTTAAAATGTACTGCTCTTCTCAGCCGTTTCAAACTTGATTTGGAAAGATGGAATAAGCTTCCTATTTCTTGGATGGGGTGTATTGCCCTTTTAAAAATGAATGTGTTACCTATATTATTGTACCCAATTCAGATGATTCCAATACTCTTCTCACAGAAAACGGTGAAAGAGGTGGATAGATTGTTTAGTTCATTCATATGGGCAAAGAAAACACCCCGTATTCGAATGAATATATTATGTCTCCCGGGAGACATGGGAGGGTTGGGTCTCCCAGACATCAATACATATCAGCTTAGCACCCACTTGCGATTATATAAACACATGGATAGCTGAGGACCCAAACTCACTTTGGTTTGATATAGAATCCACCCAATTACAGATCCCACTCAAAAATTAGCTTTTTCTTACAAAATTTAAGAAGGTTCAAACAGTATGTACAAATCCTATTACTCTGAACACAGTCAGGGCATGGCAATCCATATAATGAATTTAGGGTAGGTCGTTCATAACATCAGTCTTTAGATCAATATGCCTTAACCCAGACTTTCCTCCAGGCATGACTGATATACGATTTCAATATCGGGCTTCTAAAGGTCTCACTAATCTGAAGGGCCTTTTTGAGGGCCTTACTCTTATGACCTTTGGTCAGATTTCTCAAAAATATGATCTGGATGGTAGAGATTTCTTTCGCTTCCTACAATTAAGGAACTTTATTCAGAATGACACTTCACTTCTATCTGCTGTGAGTTCATTAAACCTTGAAGAACAGCTTTTTGAGACTCTATAAGTCATTTTTATAATATTCTGTCTGTGAATAAGAATATATCTAAACGTTGTCCTAAAACAATCTGGGAGTAAGAACTTGATATTACAATTTCTGACGATGAATGGGACATGGCCTAGATGAATGCAAATCTCTGAGTGTTTGTAATAGAGTGAGAGCAATCCATCTTAAAATTCTTCATAGAGCTATAGATTATTACATATATAATTTAGAGATGTGGACTCAATCAGTTAAAATGCCCTCATTCTCACACCATAATATATTGGGTATTACATATATAATTCAGAAATGTGGATGGGGTCAGTTAAAATGGGTATTTTGCACACATTTTACCACCATTGTATGTAGGGTAATTTGCACGCATGCTAAATTTAGGAGGGAATTTAGAGTCTCAAAAGAGCTATGGACTGGATTAAACTATCCGTGTTGTACCTTATTAGGTAATGAGATGTTTAATGGAATTAGCCACGTTAGACAACCATTATAAATTAGATAAATGACAAATAACTAGATTATTTGTCTTTAATAGATTCTCCACCATTGAAATTGTAATACAACATCTAGTTGTATCAGCTCACAATTTCTAATGTAAGGAATTAGCTTTAACGCTATGCCGGTCCGATGTGCCGCACACGACCCACGGTGTGTTTCAGAGGTTTATGTTTTTGAAAGATAAACATAATACATATATTTGGAAAGCTGAGATACTCGTGATTCGAACGATGTAAACCTTTTTAAGATACAATCAACACAGCGGGTACAATATGTCTCTTTGTCAGACCACCAACAGCCACATAAACCCAAACTGGAAGAAACTCCACTGATCCATTATATTCCAACAAAAATGGTTTGGTTACACTGTAAAGGGTCCATACAATCCAATTCAATGAAGTATTTAGTCCATAACACATTTATATATCAATAAACATCCACGGAATCTAGTAGTAGCATTTCGCGTTAGCCGACAGCGCTATCACAACTTCGACGCATTCTATGATCTGTCGGTCATAACTTCAGTTCAGATGTAAACATTTCTTATATCCGGTATCAAAATGGAAGCACGCACTCTGACCATTCGATTGACACCTCATTTGACCCAATAGGAGCTTCCATGTCCTGTCCAAAGCCTTCAATATCCAACCACAGTCTGTGTCGAATGTAAGGGCCTCCCCCCTTTCCTTTGTTTCCTGATCAAACCAATTATATCCGAGAGTGTGAATGACAGGCAATTCGTATAGCCAATGAAATTCTGAAAACAGTGATATGCGGCTTTAGTGGGACGATTAGAGCACGGTTCTGTAATGTGTGTGCGCAAAGTTGCCTTGCCATTACCGAGTGTTTTGTGCGTCTGTGCGTAAAAGGTGAAGACTCTTGTTTTGGAAATGTTTACACATTTGGAGATTTAAATATGGTGAAATGGACACAAAAAACAGGATTTTCACCCCAGGATGTGATATAAGAAGGCATTCATTGTGAAAATGATGAGTTTGGAGATGAAATTTCTGAAAACAATACGGATGATTCGGAGGCGGAGGAAATGTTTATGGAGAGATGAGACATTGCTCTGGACAAGTAAGTGTTTTCTTGTGTTTTATAACATATATTACTGTATATTCTGCATAAATAAGCTTTAGTTTGAATAATGAATACACATTTTGTAATTACCCTTTGTCGTGTGTTTCCTCAGTGAGTGTTTGAACCGTTTGTCCGTGTTTTTTGTATTTGTTTGTGCGTGTGAGGTTTTAGTTCATTGTTTGTTTCAGATCTATTGACATGCTATATAGATGTTTTGTATATTTACTGTAAATATGTATTTATATATATATATATATAAATGGACGCGAAATATATATATAAATAAATCAATAAATATAAGTTGAAAATAAGAATATATGTTGTGTTTGAGAGTCTATTTGTATGTCTATTTACAGTATGTACAGTAAATATACATACAATAATACATATTTACACACTCGAAAAGAAAAACATATATATATATATATATATATATATATATATATATATATATATATATATAGAATACAGAAAAGATGGAAAAGTTGTGTCTAGCTTTGTAAATTACATTTATTTATTGATATATTACTCACTGAATCAGATAGCAATTGGGAGCCGAATACTTCTCCCCCACTCAGCAAGCGGCCACATAAAGTGGAGCAGCAGGACAGCATCTCATCAAGAGAGGAGGCCCATGTAAAGGAGAGATCCCTATGAACCAGAAGGCTTTCAGAGAGACCCTTGCTGTGGAGCTGGCAGAGTTGGGGTCTCACTCCACAGCCAGACCCATATCTCCTGCTCCACGAAGAGCACATCACAGGCCGTTGCACATCACCAAATCTTGCACCGCTGGTCGTCTGAAGTGCAGGCAGTGTCATGCAAAGACACCAGTGAAGTACTCTTCCTGTGATGTGCCTTTGTGCTTTGTACCCAAATGTGACTGCTACAATGACTGGCATGTTGCTAGAAACATGTACAATTTTATAATGGTTTGTAAATACTTTGTGTAAAAATTCATGTAAATAGTTTGTTGTGTATTTTTTATATAAACAAATTGTCCACCATAGCACTAGTTTTGACTCTTTTATATGCACAACATTTAGTTTCAAGAAGGGAAAAGGCACTCTAATGTGTTTATGGATCAGTTACTCTGTGTCAGCAAAACTAATAGTGGATCTGGATATGGAATATGATAGCTCTAAGTGTCATCTTTCATTAGAGCCCAAAATTATGACTGTACGTTGAAGCGTTCAAAAGTAGTAGCCTTTTTGTCCTAGGTTACCAAAGGGTCCTTTTGGAGTAACCAAAAGGCACTTTTGTAAAACGCCTGGGTGTACCCTTAGAAAAACATGTGTAAAATATTCATTTTTTATGGTATTGTTATAACATTTGAACTTGGACTAGGTAAGGCTTCATGCTGTGATCCCATTGTGTTCTCAAGCTAATAGCTACAAGTTATAGTCATCTGCAGGCATCTGTATGCAAAAAAAAATTTCAGGTGGAAAAACAAACTTCTATTTCATTGTGTTCAAACTTCTATTACTCAAAATCAGTATCTTTCAAATGTGACCAAAATCATGCATGTACTCCAAAAGGTTCAAGAACAGCTTTAAATTTACTTTGGGTATGCCTTGATTAGGCGTTTTAGGCTAATTTTACAGGATTGGGAAGAGGTTAATAAGTGAATTATGATTAATTCACATTATTGGAATGATATTATTCTCATGGCTTATTGAAAATAATATCACATGTATTTATGTACAGCTTTGAAGCTAAATCTTTCAGAAACAGGGATGAGATTATTTATCAAAATATACCACAGTCAAGTCGTCTTTGAACACAGACAAACTTTATTGCTATTCTAAACATAAATCTAATCTAACATATATATATATGAGACAGGTTGATGAAAAGTGACAGAATGTGAAATAACTGATCAGTACAGTGAAGATTAACTCTACGGAGTCTGTTGACAATACCTTAAGAACCATTTCATCCTTCTCTGAGCCTACATCGATTTGCTATCAGATTACCCAAATTATTTGAGCGCAATATTGGAGATGTACTTGCTTGTCTTTGTGGTGTTTCCTTGCGTTCTTTGAAAGGTTCGGAAAGGTTATTGGAGCTTGGTCGAAAGTTCGTTCCGTCAATGTTTTGATCTCTTTTTGACCGAATTTATTGTCTGAATGAATGGTGAGGTTAGCTGTGAAGCGAGGCCTTCTCACTCCTCCTCGGGACGTCGAGTCCCGAGTTCCATTGGATCTCACATGGGAGGACCTGGCCGTCAGCGGAGCGACCAGACGAAGCATGTGCAGACCAAAGAAGAGCAAGCAAGGAGAGCAAGAGTTCTTCCTATTTGGAACTATTTGAACTGAGATTGCCCACATCCCCCAATGGTGTCCTGCGCCAATCAGAATTAACTTTTCAGAGTCACATGGTCAACTGGGCTGTCTTTTCCGACAGTTGTGTTATGGTCTTTTGTTTCAGACTCTTAAGAATTTCCCGCTCAAAAATAGTGCATATTTAATCATGAGCTTTTGTCTTGAGAATGGTACAATGGGCATGATATTCATTGTCATCAGATTTTTCTTCATACACAAACAAATGTTTACATACACATGACATGTTTTTATGGCTGTTATACATGTAGGTAATAAAACATGAAAATCCCTGGTTACAAAATCACATTGTTTTTACACATTGTATTTGATCAAGTTAAGCCTTATAGTTACATACTTAGTAGAATGAGGATTAGTAAAATTTGTAAAATGTAAGATTATATTTATCAATTATAGGTGATTGCACATCGCTACACACATTTTAAAGAGTTCCATCAGTCTATAATCATTAATTTCTCAAGTACAAACGTTACCACAGTTGAAAGTGATGTTCAGCATTATCTAGCAAGGCTAGATTAAGATGAAATGTCTTAGAGTTGTGCAAATCTGACGGTCCTTGTAACCTTACAAAAGAGAAGTCTGCTTTAACTCTGTGTGGAAGATCAGGTTGCAGAGGGGCCTTTCTGACCAGTCAGGACGCCTGGGCCGTTTGATTTATGACGGTAAAGAATTCCAGGACTGCAAAGGTTGAAAAATCTAGATTCAAGTCATTTGGTTTCAATTCTTCTGTGTGTATAATCCAACAGAACGTACATATCTCCTGTCCAATGCAGTAGATTTGGGATGATCTCTCTTCTCTATGTTTGAAATGCAAGACAGAAATAGGGAATCTTACCCACTGCATTTGGCTTTGTCATAAGATTCAAAGGTTCTGGTGTAAAGTTACTGAAGATATGAACAAGCTATTGGAGGTCTCCTTGGTTCCGGACCCTTTATATTATTTACTAGGAATATTTTACTGTGTGGGTCTTACTGCACACAAGTCAAAGCACTTTAATATTCTCACTTTCTGTGCCAGAAAATGTATATTTTTGCAGTGGATTTTGGACAGCTCAATGTGGAATAAGATTATTCTTGAATATGTGTCTTGTAGATTATTTGACATATGGGGTTCATGATAAGGATGCAATATTTTGCTAAATTTGGGACCCCTTTTTGTCATATATAGGACTTGACATTGCTTCCATCTTAATAAAGAGGATTTGTATGATTGTAGTTTAAAGCATCACTGGCATCCCTTATGTTACTTGGTAAAGCACTGTAATCTTTTTTCTCCTTTGTCTTTGCATCCCTTGCATAAGTCTGTTTATTTTATTTAAATTTTTTCTTATTATTCTGATTGGTGTATTGTTTATACTTTGATGTTTCTGATCATTTGTATTTTATTTGTTCCTTGTTAAAATGTAAAGAAAACTCAATCAAAATATATAAATACAAATAAATATTTTGCTAGAGAGAGTGTTTTTATATAACTTGCTGCAGTGCTCAATGCATCATTTCATTAAACACGACAAACTATTAATCAATATATGAGTCTAACTCAGAATGCCGACACGGTTTTCCACACATCATTTTATTAGCCCATATCCTTGTATATGGTTACAGAGCAATGATATATAGAACAGTGAAATCGCTCGCAGAAACTTAACTTCTCCCGCTATAATGTGTCACAAAGTCACTTTAGGACTAGAAATAACGACTTTGGCTGTTTCTGACAAGTAATTTGGGAAACAAGGTTGTGTGTGTGAGTGAGAGAGAGGGAGAGAGAGAGAGAGGGTGGGTTTTAACTTTGTCAAGCAGTGATGAAGAGTGAAGCTATAGCTGTTTAACTTTATTCCACAGCTGTAGTGTAGTTAGCTTGCTGAAGATAATGGAATTTTGATAGAGTGTGTTGTGGCAAAAAAATTATCAACCAACCAATATCACTGCGTAAGAGACACTGACTCAAACAGTCTTTTAAAATAGATTTATTCTTGCAAGAAGACCCAGTCATTACACAGCAACCCGTCTGTGTCATGAGAGAGTGTTTTTTTATCAGGCAGGGCTGCCTTTCTTATACATTCCCCCCCGAGGTCAACTGGCAGAAGCAGATCTTCCTCCCCCCTTCTCTCCCTTGGATACAGGGACTAGGCTACTAGGCCTGATTTACTATTAACCAGCCCAAACGTACCCCCCTGTACTACATGACCTCTGACCTGAAGAGGGCAGAGGTCCCCACTCAGCCTGGACCGAGGTGTCTCTGTTCTGGTTTTCAGTCATAAATACTGTCCCTTGTTCAAACATAAATTTCCCAATGTCTTCTCCCTTTCCAGATCAGAAGACCATGTGGCATTCCAGTGCAATGACTGAGTCTTGACCACTAAGCATCAAAATTTCTACAACAATTCCCCGCTTTTTATCATTCAGATTACTCAATCACAATAAGACAAATTTTAAGTCATATCATCACACTTACACTCTTCATCTCTGATCTTCACATAAATGATCACTCTCTTAAACATTTGTGAAATAACATTTGGAAAAAATAAAAGCTTAGGCTGTTAGGGTAGTCCCCTCAAGTATTAGCAAGCAAGTAAAGACTTTATCTGAAGCCGGGCTAAATGAGTAAACACCGTTACTGCACGTCTGACATAAAATCAGACCCTCAGTCACCTCAGAATATACAAGGAATAGTGTACAGATTAAGTAGGAAAAACACATCAATTTAATATTTTTGGTTATGTCAGCAGGCTCTATAAAAAAAAAAAAATACAAAGAATAAAGTATAATAAAATCCCTCATTTCAACCCTCTCCTTGTACGTCATCTCGTAACACGGATGACAGCTACTTATAACCCTCTTTACATATCAAAACATTCTCAGAAAGAAAAGACATACCTCATTTTAACACATTTCACAGTAGCTCTCACTACTTGTATCATCATATTTGTTTTCATCATCCTCTGGCTATACTGTCATTTTTATAAATTGAACAGACATCCCTGCTTTAACCAGTCTCTGTACTGAGCTGGAAACACACGTTATGATGCATGGTAAACATAACAATATCAACAGTCTTACCACCGCAATTGGTAACACTGTTTGAATCAGCCAATACCCCCATCCTCCCCAGAGATTCATAAACCAAGTAACCCATGTACTTTCAATATGTTCTGGCTCCTGTACGGCTTTTCTCATGTGTTCAATTACATTCGTGATGTTGTCACTGTAATCTGGAATATTGAAACCACAAGACATTCCCAACATTTTGCAAACTCCCCCTTTCTCTGCAGTTAACATATCAAGAACCAACCTGTTTTGAATCTCTTAACTGTTTCATTTCATCGTTTATCATTGTCAAAGCATTTTTTTGTGCTATTAGCTATTGCTAATACTTTCCATGCTAGCCCATTTATCTTATTAATTGTTACTGTTGTACCCACCCCTAAGAACAATGACCACCCCACATTGCTGCATAGTGCTTTGGTAAAACCCCAGGTAAAATTTCAACATTTATTTTTTATTTTTTTCCCTTCCCACCCCAGGTGCCTTGTTTGGCAAATACACAGATGTACCCACATTCATTAAAGCTTGATAATAACACCCTGACTATTTCTTTGGCATCCGATGAAATGCCCTGTTGCCACACACCCACACTGCTGCAGGTGAAGTTTCATGTGGCTTGCTGAATGGACATGTGAAGTTGACTTCTTTGTCGTTGATGACGGCTGCACGATGATTCTGACCCTGCAGTCAGACATCCTGCTTTAATTCTTTTCAGTTCGTACCTTTTCACGATGATTACTGCTTGTGACCACACGATGGGGTCCAATCTGCACACAGGCCATGTTATTCTCTGTGGTTGGCCTTGCTCTTCCACTGATAGTGGTACTTGGTGTTCAGACTTGACTTTGGCGTTTATTGACATTCACTCTGAACAATCTCTTCCTGTTGCTGATTATCCTGCGATGTGCGCGGAACTTTCCTGCAATGGTTGGCATGAACCCACGTAGCTCTCTCTGTGACCTTGTGACCGAGCTGATTTTCCTTGGAATTCCCCATCTCGGAACAATCTCGGTTAAAAGAGCCTTCGCTACGGCTGCCGAGTCTTGTTTCGAGGTTGGGAAGGCCTCAACCCATTTGGACCACATGTCAACCATCACCAGGCAGTATTTCTGTTTCCCACAAGGGGTTAACTCGATGAAATCCATCATCAGATACTCAAAAGACCCCCCTGGTGGTGGTTGAGATAATATAAGTGTTCTTATCCTTCTTGCCACGTTATGTGTGTTACAAATGACACATCTTTTGCAAAAAGTTTCAGCAAACCACAATTCTTTCATTTGCGCAACCATCCCCTCTTTTGATACATGGTCTAACCCATGTATCAACTTTCCATAATGAGGAAAAAAGTGTTTGGGTAAACAAAGCATGCCATCACAGCTCATCCACACATTCTCCTTAGAGCTACAGCCAGCTGCCTTCCATCAGGTTTTCTCCTTGCCTGTGGAAAAAGTTTGCATGCTCTGTAAACAGGAACAAATGTTGAGGTTATTGTCAGATATCAACGCACACGTAGTCTCTTTTGTCTCCATCGCTGCCGCGGCCTTCGCTGCCGCGTCGGCTCGTGCATTTCCTGTTGAGACTGAACTGTTATCGTTAGTATGCGCTGCGCACTTGCAAATCGCGACCTTGTCTGGTAAAACAAATGGCCTTCAAAAGCTCAGACACAAGAGACTCATTTAATATTGGTCGACCATCTGACTTCAGAAATTTTCTGTGCTTCAATAAAGCACCAAAATCGTGTGTTACCCCAAAGGCATAACGCTAATCTGTGTAAATTGTCACACATTTGTCTGCCATAAATTTACATGCTTCTGTTAAAGCAACCAGCTCAGCTGCCTGAGCTGAATAATTTGATGGCAGTTTGCCAGATGTCACGACCTCAAATTCAGTGGTTATCGCGTAACCAACCTTTATTCTTTCCTGTTTGTGGATCTTTGGAAGCCGACCCATCCACAAAGAGGATATTGTCACAATTGTCTAATGGCATGTCTAATAGATCTGGATGCGGTGTGCACACCTGTTTAGACCTGACAGACAACAGTGAGGTCCCTCGCCATCCTCCTCTGTCTGGAGAAGTGTGGCAGGGATTCACAGTTGTGCATCTTTTAACAGTTATGTTTGGCATGTCCAATAAAGTTGTGTGGTACCTCAGCCATCGGGCTGTAGATAAATGTGACGTTCTCTGCTCTTGCAAAATCATGGAAACTGCGTGTGGAACCCTCAAAGTTAAATCAGAATACCCCACAAATTCCCTGGATGCCAGTTCAGCAGCCGCCACAGCCCTCAAATAGTGTGGTAGCCCTGCTGCTGCTGCATAAAGTTTGGTTGTAATATATGCCACAGGTCGCAGTCTGTCTCCATGAGTCTGCAAAAGAACAGAAGTCATAAACCCATTGTTCTCATCAGTCATCTGAACAAATGGTTTGTTTACATCCGGCAGGCCCAAAGTGGGAGCCAGAGCCATTTGCACTTTAATGTTAGCAAATGCCTCCTCTGCTTCGCTTGTCCAAACAAGCTTGTCACATGACCTCAGCCCTTTCCCTGTCATCAGGGCTCGCAAAGGCTGTTCAAGAATGTCATAATTAGGAATAAATGTACGACAATAAGCACACATTCCTAAAAATTACAATAAATGTTTTTTTGTAATTGGTTTTGGCACATCTTTTATGGCCTGTACCCGTTTGTCACAGATGGATTTACTGTTTGGTCTGATGACATGTCCCAGAAACTTTATTTCCTGTTTCACAAACTGCAATTTCGAAAGACTGACTTTGTGTCCCTCCTGTTCTAAGTGCTTCAAGAGAGACACCGAGTCCGTCACACACGTAGCTTCATCACATGCACAGATTAACAAATCATCCACTTATTGCAACAAAGCCGTTCCAGCTGTCAGTGTTAGGGGTTCAAGGCTTCTTCGAAGCGCTTCATTATAGATCGTTGGGGATTCAGTGTACCCCTGGCACAACCGTGTGAACGTATAACCCTTATTGTCAAAATAAAACGCAAACCAAAACTGACTCTTCTGGTCCACTGGGACGCTAAAGAAAGCATTAGCCAAATCTACCACAGTGAAATACATTGCATTTTGCGGAATTGGTGACAAAATTGTGTAAGGGTTTGATTCACATGCCGCCCTAGCAATGACAGCTGAATTTACGGCCTGAAGATCTTGCACAAATCGACACTCAGTTGGTGAATTCTTATCTCTTATTTCCTTCACAGGGAAGATTGGAGTGCGAACTGGAGAATCATGACATGGTATAATTATGCCTTCTCTCAACAATGAGTCAAAAACTGGCATAATACCCTGCAATGCCTCCCGTTTTAGGGGGTATTGCGCTTGACAGGGTCTGTAATCAGATTTTGGGGTGATTACAACCGGTTCACAGCCTTTTACTAGGCCCACATCATACTTGTGCCTTGCCCACAATCTAGGAGGTACTTCTGTCAGAGCAGGGTGAATGTCTATGACAGAGGTAGCTCCCCTCCCATTTTTCTCCACCGCACTCTTCACAATAGCAGTTACAGTTCTCTGTACTTCAATCTCAAAATCACATTTTGATATAAATGCTCTTACACTTTTGCTGTGTTTCACTCCTATACTAATCTGTTGCTTTTATGCATTCTCTCACAAAGGGGCCCAAATCTGCTCACAGCTGCTCTTTGGCCTTGATCACTGATTAGGGTGCCTCAGTGTTCCCTGCTATCAAAATAGAACTGCATTTGTTTTTCTGTCAGGCAAGCTGCGAGCACACACACACTTTTTTCCCCAGAAAATCTTATCAAATTTCACAGTCTCATTTTCTACCCTGTTAAACCACCCCTACTCATATTGAGGTTCACGTTCAATTACGACATGTGACGTGCAGTGCAATTGGTCAGGCGTCATATTTTCTGTGTTAAATGACATTGTTCGATCTTTTGCCAATTTCAAGATCATTTTTGCACAATCATCATTTTTCACACACCATTCATAAGCCCACTGCGGTTCAAATTTAGAGCAACATATTTGTGGTTCTTCTTCAATGCTAATTCCAAAGGAAGGGTCAAATTTAATTCACACATTAAATCTCTGGCCATTAGAGGTACCGGACAAGCTGGTGAACACAAAAACGCATGTTTAAATGTACTCCCCTTCTCCTCTGACTCATACTCTAAGGGCACTGTGAATTTTTCAGAAATCAATGGCCCTAGGCCAAAGTGCTCTTTATGCACTGAACCTGTCAATTTTGGGACACATGGCAAGTCACATGATCGTATCATAGAATGGCCAGACCCAGAATCTACCAAAAAAAAAAATTACTAATGTCCCCTCAACTAACATTTGATATCTCTGCATTTGTAACAACCCTGAACTTTTGCACATTCTCAAACATTCATCCGAAACATTATCACATAAAACTTTATCAGTCACACTGAAAGATTCGCAAGCATTGTCTTCATTGCAGAGAGCAGTGAGTAAATCAGTGTATGTGTGTGTGTGTGTGTGTGTGTGTGTGTGTGTGTGTGGGTAAAGAAATGTTCACTTCCCTGTCTTGTAGCAGCTGCTGATCGCCCTGTCTCCGGCCCCCACCTTCGCTGCTCTCCTATCCTCCTCAGTCTGCCTTTTTCTTCTCCTGACAGTCTCACACAAGCCGCAATTCCACTTCTGCTGGTTTCTGTAGACATTCTTCTTTCTGTCGGCCCACTTCTGCTGTGGTTTCGATGTACTGACATTAGACGCCAGCTGAAGATCTCTCTCTCCCTTCGCCTTGACTTTGTCTTTCTTTGTCAGCAGCTGTTGCTCTGCGTGTACAACGTGTGCCAGGGTGGAGGTCAATCGCCCGCTCCATTCAATGTAACTTGCTTTCACTGCTTGTGCGATCTCAGGTCTCAGGAAAAAAGGTTCATTCCCCTCTCTGACAGTGAAGCTGCTTGTGGTGCTTGTCTTCTGGGCGGAGAGCAGTCGAGCTCAGGGTTCAGTTTCAGGGCTTTCAACTCTGCCACAGGATAGTGATGTTTGTATGCTTGCGGCACCGGCACAATTGTCGTTGCATGTGGGAAAACACAAACATACTTTTCATTAGTCGGTCCTGGTGATGCTGACACACAAACAGATCTTTCACACATCTTATTTTTACATTCCACATTTTCAACCCTACATGCTAATTCTTTCTGCATTTGTTTTTGTTCTCTTCTGTCTGCTTCCTTAAAGCAACAGCCCACTGTCTGTTCACATTCTTTGCACACATGTTGAACGCAGCCACAACAACCTTTTTGTGCCCCGCTGCCCTGTTCCACTGATTCTCCTATAGTTTTTTTTCCCTCATTTGACAGAAAACCGGTGTATCAAATTCGGCAAGCTTGCTTTGAGATTTCCCCATACTGGCTATTTCTGTTTCTCTGTGGGTTACTGTTCGACGAACGACGCACGTCTTATCATCTGTCGGACGTCTCCAACAGATCTGATTTTTAACCCAAGATCAGCTAAGGGTGCACTCCCTAGTGCTTTGTTAATTACAGTTTGCTCAAAATCTTCGATTTCAGCTAACCTAATTAAACAATTTCTGCGAGAACTGAGTCTCTGTTAGAAAACCTCTTGACCTATCAGGTCTCAGTCTTTGTTTGAGAACCTCTTGCACTCGGACCACACAAAAAACAGTCTCAGCCAATATGGTTCACTCACTTTCATACCAAAAGAAAATAAATTATTCGTCCCTTACCAGAGATGTTTGGGTTGCCACGGGTTCGTTTTCATTTGATTCCAGTGGCGTTTCTCCTGGCCCTGGTGCGGTCGGCCCCTCTCTCTTAAGCTTACGAGGTAGAGCTGGAACTTCTCAGTCCAGGTGGCCAAACACCGTCCGCACTCAGGTCCAGAAGGCACTTCCAAGGAATCCCACTATTCTGACACCAAATTGTTGTGGCAAAAAATTATCAACCAACCAATATCACTGCGTAAGAGACTGACTCAAACAGTCTTTTAAAATAGATTTATTCTTGCAAGAAGACCCAGTCATTACACAGCAACCCGTCTTTGTCATGAGAGAGTGTTTTTTATCAGGCAGGTGTGCCTTTCTTATACATTTCTCCCCCCCGAGGTCAACTGGCAGAAGCAGATCTTCCTCCCCCCCTTCTCTCCCTTGGATACAGGGACTAGGCTACTAGGCCTGATTTACTATTAACCAGCCCAAACGTACCCCCCTGTACTACATGACCTCTGACCTGAAGAGGGCAGAGGTCCCCACTCAGCCTGGACCGAGGTGTCTCTGTTCTGCTTTTCAGTCATAAATACTGTCCCTTGTTCAAACATAAATTTCCCAATGTCTTCTCCCTTTCCAGATCAGAAGACCATGTGGCATTCCTGTGCAATGACTGAGTCTTGACCACTAAGCATCAAAATTTCTACAACAAGTGCATCCTATTTTCTCTGTGTAAAAATAGCCGTCCAAGCAGTAGGTCCCCCGAGTATTTTGCAGTAGCCTGTGCTAGAGGGCGACCGATTAATCGGCTGATTTTTTTGCATTTTTTAACATAATCGGCATCGGCCAATATCCAGTTATATCAAGCTGATTATTAGGCAGGCGCATCTGTGGGCAGCCTAGTGTTGTTGTGGAACACCTGTTAGACGCATGCTAGATTTTGCCTTCCAAAGATTATGAAAAGAATATTTATACATAAGCCGCATTCTGTCTAGCACAACTTCCTTCCCTTCACAGGAACACTGACATTTCTCCCTGAAACTTAAACTTAACGTCAGAATCAGCACGATCGGTGATTGTTGTAAAATGCTACTGTTGCTAAATTGCGGGACGCGTTTAATAATAAAAAGAGCGCAAGAGATACTGTTCCCAAGGCGGCGCGTGCTCCGAAACAGACCGTAAAGAGACAAGCAAAGTATAGGCTACTTTGGGTTTCATGTGTGCGTCTAAACGATCAAATATACACACAAATATGTCAAAACGACCGGCTTGGAGATTCACTTAAACACAGTTTATGTCTTAAATGGATGTAGTTATGGAAATAGTTGGGAGAAAATATGCTGCATCAGGAGCCTATTAGATCTGAACTCGGTCTTAAAGGGGAAGCTGTCTCATAAACATGCTGACAATTGAGCCATTACTGCGAATCAAACAACAAAAGGCAAAGAGAAAATCACTTACAGCTCTTGAATGAATAACTTCTGCATTAATAAGCATTAATCTATCTATGATAAACTATGCAGTGTTATTTTACAATTGATTACTTTATTAGATTTCTTTTTAGGCCACACCTGAACAGTAATGTTAGTAGACCTTCCTGAAATTAAATCACTGTGCCTATATAACGTTTATCTTTGTGTAATATATATAACAAAAAGAACCGTTAAGAATACCGTTAAAGTACCGGCTCGATAAGCAGTATCGGTAAGGGTAGTAATACCATTAAAACCTTAACGATACCCATCCCTAGTTATGCCTGTGCTTCTCTTGAATGCTCTGAATATTGGATTACGTGTCTGGATTGCCCCTTAATTAAAGCTGCATTTGGATCTCAACCTTCGTGTCTCGGAGCAGTTCGTAACACCTGCTTTATTTAATTTATTTGTTATACATTATTTATACAATATGTTTTTACATTATACATTTTTAATTTAAGTCTACAAGTGCAGATTGGTTAAGTGTTCAATAAATGTATTTGTTGAGAAATTTTGTCTATCTTAAGTAATTATTTGTGTTACATTTTATCTTTCAAATAAAAGGTTCAAATAAGAGGTTAAAAACAAGAACATATCGGCCAAATATCGGCCAAAATAAATCGGCAACATTAATCGGCCATTGGCCGACCCGGATTTCAAAAGATCGGCATCGGCATTTGCCTGAAAAAAACAATATCGGTTGACCTCTTGCCTGTGCACACTCTCCTCCACCATCTTGAATGTTTACATTTCCCAAACGTGGACACTCCCGTATGCAATAGTATCAGGTAAGCTTGTGTGCAATTACTCAGTCAGTATTATAATTACTCACTCTCTCTTCTGTGATATGCCTTAATGTAGAAGCTGTTAGTTTAACTGTATTTCCAAGCCTAGATGTTGTAGTAATCAGAGTGATCATGCAGTGATAGACAATGCCCATGATTTCAAAGAAACTGGTTGTTGACTGACGTGCACTGACTCAATGAACGTCAAACTTACGTGGCTCATAACACACACAAATGGTCTTTTGTCACAACCTGCTAGCTAGAAAAGACACCTATCAAGCTGCTCTTAAATACGGTGCTCTCTTACACTTTAGTTTAAAATGCTACAAACACAAGGGGATTGATACAAACAGTTAAGTGTCCAAGTGCTAATGTTCTGAGACATCAGTACTCATGGAATGTCTCTCATCCAATCAGATTCGAGGACTGGAACAAACAAACATTTTGTTCTTCAAAATCGTAAAAGAATCATGATCTTTATTCTAAGCAAAAAAAAAAATTAATGAATGATTTCATGATTTCAATGAATCCAGAATGTGCAGCAGTGTGCGTACAGTTTGTGTAAGCATGCGTGCATATGTATGTGTGTCAGTGTGTGCATATGTGTGTTTGTGTGTGTGTGCATATACGTGTGTCAGCTTGTGTATGTGGTTGAGATGAAAGAGAGAGCATTTTTCAACCAAAAATGAAATAAATGTATGAAATGATTGGCTGCTTGGGAGACCTGGCTGGAGTCACTCAGCACGCCCTGGATTCGAACTCGCGACTCCAGGGGTGGTAGTCACTGAACTACCCAGGCCCCCTAAACCACTTTCTCTTAACCCCTTAAGTGGTGTAAGGAAATCAGCATTCTCGTTTACATGACGTTTCAGAATGCCAATTTCTGCAAAAATCCTGGAATAAACCGTTTTAATAAGTGCATGCAAACATGGTCACTGTGTCACTATAAAATTAATTTGTTTGTTTAGAGTGACCCGCCTTGACAACGTTACTCAACCAATGGTGTGAGTTGGTGATGGGACTATCTGATGGTTTGAACAACAGCAGATGAGGGGTGTATTCGGAAACTAAAATAAAATTTTTGCAATTCCGTGCGGTGACAATAGTGTTTCAAAAATTACATAATTCAGAAACTCATGTACAGTATAATTAGGCTGCATTATATCGATGTGACCACTATAAGAAGCATTTCATAAGGACATGTAAATATTAAGCTCATCCCTTCACCATTGGATATTCAGCAAACAAATATTCAGCAAAATAACTATAACCTCTTATCACACAAAACAATCAAAGTAAGAAACGTAAGAAGCAAGAAGGGCTCTGATACATATACAAAAAGAGAAAATCTGTTCATGTAAAAATCTGCACAAATATAGCTTCCTGTATCTATCATTGAATCAGCATATTAAGCTAACTGTGTAATTTTTTTAATAACATTTTTTATTCTAGAGATAGAGATGAACAGAATTATTTTTTTTCCACTCCTGTTTAAAGGATGAGATTTGTGACAATGACAATGAAAATTACACCTGCAGATATTAAAATGGTAAAAAAAATAAAAATAAATGTGCTTATCTTGAATGTAGATTTTTTTTTTCCTGCAGGGTATGTGTGAAGAAGTCAACACAAGAACGATTTGCTCTTAAGATCTTGATCGACAGACCGAAAGCTCGCAATGAGGTAGTGTGCACCATATGAATGATTTGGTTTCTTTTGTTTGAAGTATATTCATTTTAGCTTACTCACATTTGGTGTCAGGATTTAATTATATCAGCATTCTGTACTTGTATTTTATTTGACTTGGAAGATATTGTCAATTCTTTGAAGTGAATATTTACCTCCGGGGGGGTGGATATTAAACAATATAGAATAATGACAGTTAGAATACAAAGTAAATTATCCTGCCGAACTAACTTTTATTTCCATTTGCAGACCCAGTATCTGAAGTGAATTTTCAATCAATAACATGGTAGACATAACAGGCCTATGCCTGTTAAATAGCCTATGTACAGGGCACACTGACCAGTCATGTTTTGCATTTTTCAGATCAAAGAATATAGGGCCTACTAGGATCTATTTAGTGTTGGGCAAGCTACTCAAAAGTTTAGCTAAGGTACCAACTACGAAAATGAGAGTTAAACTAAATTGACATGCTGAAAGCTACTAGAGATGGCTTAGTCCACTACAAGCTACATGAGAAAATTAACTTGCTTCATTTAAGCTACTTCATATTATTTATAAATATAAAATACTAATCAACTAGAGTGTTGGTTTCAGTTGTTTCAAGGTAGATTTTCCACTTGATCCAGCCCTATATTTGTTCTCTAAAGTTGCTCATCAGCCCATCACTGAGAAACCGTTTCAAATGATTCAGCACGTCAGTCAGATGTCCCAGTGATTCAAACTGAACCAATTCAGACCCTTTTGCTAACCTGTTTGAACAATTCATTGAAAAGAACAGACTCAAATGAATGTTTCAAAGCTTCTTATTCTGAATCGGAACAGATGGTAGAACAGATGAGTATAATGGATGGACTACATGTTCAAAGTTTTGATTCTGATTTTAAGAGTAATATTTACAAAGAATATTTTTATTTCTGTTTCTGCTATTGGCTATCTCTTTTTGTCTTAAAGGTTTATTGCCATATTTATGAGTTACGGTTTTGTTAACTGTCCAAAAGAATCAAGGTCAAGAATTTAACCCAGGTCTCTGACAATTATAATGTGTTGAAATTTATATTTATCACTTATTCAATGTTTATATAGTATAATAGTCATTTTTAACTGTGGTTCTGAGGAGTTATTGCAGCTAATAGAAAATAAAAATGCATAAAAATGTACCCTGTTTTAGACTATTCAGAATGTCTCTTATTGCAGCTTTAAGTTATCTTCTTTGATTTTATTTGTAGGTGAGACTTCATATGATGTGTGCCTCCCACCCCAACATTGTTAAGATAATTGAGGTGTATGCCAACAGTGTACAGTTTCCACATGAAACCAGTCCAAGGTAGATAGTCCAGCTTGTGCACAACACAGAGTTGCCTATATGTGAATATTCAAAGTTCCCTTAAAAAAAAAAAATACAAAAAAAATGTATTCAACTATTCTGTACTTGTATCTCAGGGCAAGGTTATTGATTGTCATGGAGATGATGGAAGGTGGTGAGCTGTTCCACAGGATCAGCCAGCACAGGCACTTTACAGAGAAGATGGCCAGTCAGGTCACAAAACAGGTACAGCATGTACAGTTCATAGCCATTGCTGCAGGCGCTCAGATGTTAAATTAAGCATGAATCCAACTCTATAGGACTAGTTACATGACCTTCAACAGAGACACCGCTTTCTGAATCTGGATTCAACATTGTGTTGCAATAGGCCCCTGTAATCTCCTTATTTCATGGAAACATTCAACTCCGTGCTAATTTAGTCAAATCAAATCAAATCACTTTATTGTCACACTACCATGTACACAAGTGCAACAGTAGGTGAAATCCTTGTGTGCAGTTCCGAGCAACATAGCAGTCATGACAGTGATGAGACATATACCAATTACAGTAAACAACATACTTGCACAAAACAATTTACAAATCAAATGTACACACACTTACACAACACAATAATTATATACAATGTACAGTAAACAATACACACAATATACAATACACAATATACAATACAATAAGTAAGGAGTATATGAAATATATATATATATGAAGTAGTATATTGAGGAGAATATGTTGACAGTCCAGTGTGAGATTATAGATTAATAAAGTGCAGTGCTAATTATTGATCATGGGAGATCAAGTGTTCAACAGTCTGACTTCTTGGGGGAATAAGCTGTCATGTAGTCGGCTGGTGCGGGTCTTGATGCTGCGATACCGCCTGCCTGATGGTAGCAGTGAGAGCAGACCATGACTCGGGTGGCTGGAGTCTCTGATGGTCCTCCGAGCTTTTTTCACACACCGCCTAGTGTATATGTCCTGGAGGGAGGGAAGCTCACCTCCGATGATGTTTCTGGCAGTTCGCACCACCCTTTGCAGGGCTTTGCAGTTGTGGGCGGTGCTATTGCCGTACAAGGCAGTGATGCAGCCAGTCAGGATGCTCTCTACAGTGCTGGTGTAGAACCGTGTGAGGATGTGTTGGTTCATTCCAAACTTCCTCAGCCGTCTCAGGAAGAAGAGGCGCTGGTGAGCCTTCTTCACAACGGCCTCAGTGTGGAGGGACCATGTGAGTTCTTCAGTGATGTGGACACCGAGGAACTTGAAACTGCTGACTCTCTTTACCGGTGCTCCATTGATGGTGATGGGGCTGTGTTCTCCGTCTTTCCTCCTGAAATCCACCACAAGCTCCTTGGTCTTACTGACGTTGTGGGAGAGGCTGTGCTCCTGACACCAGCGTGTCAGAGTGTGCACCTCCTCTCTGTAGGCTGTTTCATCATTGTCAGTGATCAGACCTACCACCGTCGTATTGTCAGCAAACTTAATGATGGCACTGGAGCTATGTGATGCCACACAGTCATGTGTGTACAGTGAATACAGTAGGGGGCTGAGAACACAGCCCTGCAGGGCTCCAGTGTTGAGGGTCAGTGATGAGGAGGTGTTGCTGCCCATTCTAACCACCTGACGTCTGCCTGACAGGAAATCCAGGATCGAGCTGTTTAAGCCCAGAGCCCGGAGTTTCTCATCAAGCTTGGAGGGCACTATGGTGTTGAATGCTGAGCTGTAGTCAACAAACAGCATTCTCACATATGTGTTACTTTTTTCCAGATGGGAGAGAGCAGTGTGTAGTGTAGATGCAATGGCATCATCAGTGGAGCGGTAAACTGCAATGGGTCCAAAGAGGGGGGCAGAACAGAGCAGATGTGATCTCTGATTAACCTCTCAAAGCATTTGCTGATGATGGGGGTCAGAGCAACAGGACGCCAGTCATTTAAGCAAGTGATTGTGGCTTGCTTTGGTACAGGCACAATGGTTGATGTTTTGAAGCATGTGGGGACTACAGACAGGGAGAGGGACAGATTGAAAATGTCAGTAAAGAGGCGGACCGGAACATCTCCCAGTCCGCGTGATCAAAACAGTCTTGTAGCATAGAGTCTGATTGGTCCGACCAGCACTGGATCGTTCTGAGGGTGGGTGCTTCCCGTTTCAGTTTCTGCCTGTAAGCGGGCAAAAGCAGAACGGAAGAGTGGTCCGATTTGCCAAATGGGGGGGCGGGGGAGGGATTTGTAGCCATACCGGAAAGGAGAGTAACAATGATCTAAAACCCGGTCCCCTCGTGTGTTGAAGTTTATGTGTTGATGGTATTTTGGAGCGATTGTTTTGAAGTTGGCTTTGTTAAAGTCCCCGGCAACAATGAACGCAGCCTCAGGGTGCGCGGTTTCCTGCTCACTTATACACCCATACAGTTCCCTGAGTGCCCGGTCTGTGTCGGCTTGTGGGGGGATGTACACAGCTGTGATGATGACCGCTGTGAATTCCCTCGGTAGCCAGAATGGTCGACACAGAAGCATGAGATATTCCAGATCAGGAGAGCAGAAAGACTTGATTAGTCTAACACTATACAGTATATCACCAACTCAATGAAAAATAGGGCTTTCATGAATTCTCATATTTGACTAGTCATCCAGAAAAGTTGTTGCCTAGTTGGCAGGGCAGTGATAATCTTATGTAAATTACTCATGATACACTGTGCAGTATCAGCGGCCTTTTTCTCTGGCACAAACTGTGTGTAGCTTTATGACGACAGGAGATTATCAAGGTGTTTTGAAGTACAGTGTTGAACCCCAGCATCAGAAAGTGATGTATCTATCGAAGGTGATGGGTAGGGGTGTAGGTTATTTGATTTTCGTGGTATGATAACCATCACAAAATACCACAGTATCATGATATTAACCCTAGAACGCCTATATAACATCACCCCTCCCAAATGCATATGTGGCTCAAAAAAGGTGAAATCTAGAAGCTAATTCTTGATAAAACTTTTTTTTTTCCAAGGAAAATTAACATTATGATAATTTTATTAGTAATTAAAAAAAAATTATTTGTTGATATATATATTTTTTTTAATTCTGAAGAGTTTCAGACACATCACGTATATCACCAACTTACAATTACAAAAATTACAACCTTATTTACTCTCTTATTTTATTTATTTATTTATTATTATTTTTTTAAATGACACTATATTTCTATATTATGTAATTATAATTTGTTGTTCAGACTGGTAAGGCACACTTAATAAAAGAAAAGTTGCAGGTTCAAATACACAAAAAATTGGTTTTTGGAGCTTTGACCATTGTGCCCTTGCCGTGAACAAGGCATCTGACCTCACGCTGCTCCGTGAGGACTGTCCCTGTAATGGGTGTGTGTAATGTCAAGTATTTTGGATATATGCATCGGCTGAATGACAACTTTCTATACGTGCCTACTACACATGAATATAAATGTTAACATGGTATGTAACTTAATTGCATAACAAATGAAAACTGATAAAAATCCATGGATTACAAAAATAATACCAGTGTTAAATGCATTGATCACCGGGAGTCGCATGGTGCCATGCGGGGGTCGGACATGTGAACAGCGAGCTCTGCGCACTTTTCTAGTTTAATTATTTTTGTGTCATAAACTGGTGAGATTCTAAACACTGTGTTTCATAATTGTTCTATGAAGACAATTTGTCAAAGAATTCAAAATCCTTGGGCTCTGGAGACATTAAAATACACTTACATGCTCAAGCTGATATCCCAGACAAGGCCGCAGACAGGGACTCAATTTGGATGGTGAAGTGAAGAAAATTCCAATTCCAATTCTCAAGTTCTTCCAACCTTTCCCAGATGCACTGAAAATCTGCCTTGTTCGCTAGTGGGTTATCAGCTAATTCCTTCTCCGGTGACTCCAGATATTACAGCAAGATCCTCCAAGTCAGCAGCGACCTTCATCAGCATTGCGACACGTTCATCAATTGATGCAGAATTTTCTTCACTTTACCATCCAAATTGACTCCCGTGCTTTCGGCCTGCTGCTCAGGGGCTTCAGCTTGAGCACAAAAGTGTCTTTTAATATTTCCAGAGCCCAAAGATTTTGAATTCTTTGACAAACTGTCTTCCTAGAAAAGTTACGAATCCGGGTGTATCGAATCTTACTGGTTTATGTTACAAAATGTATTAAAACTAGCAGTGCGCATAGCACTGTTCACATGGCACCACACGACTCCCCATTCATGATGTTTAACGGATAATTCCAAATGTTTTCCGTCATTTTTACAGATAAATATAGCCTGAAAAAAGTTAGGAAAACCATTTGAAACTACAACATATTTAATTTCCTTCATCTTCACGTGAAATATACTTCTCGCTCACTCTGTGTGCTTGACTCCAGATGTCATCTGTGTTAAGTGTAAAGAAGATGCTGGAAAAAGGGATATTAAGTTTTGTCTGTAGCGTTCTGAATCGTGGAGTCATGTGTGTATATACATATATTTATATAATACAGTCACATCTAGTATGTGAGGTAAATTAATATTAATTAAAACGCCAGTCTCAAACTTTGTTTATTTTAGCCAAACTGCATGTAGTATTCTCATGGAGGGTAAATTTCCTGTGAAGTGATATATCAGTGTACACTTATTCCCTATGCTGTTTGGAGTGCTCTTCTATCTGAAGATATATGCTCCCTTCAGATTGGAATCTCACTTAACCTCTTGTACTATGCTGGATTTTTGGGCTGCCGCCTGAAATTTTCACACTCAAATTTAAAAGCTCCCTGCTCATGCATACAGTGGACTAATTTTACAGATAACCCCCTATATTTTAAGAAATTACTGCAATGATGAATAACATTGTATTTGTTTACAATTTTTTATAATTTTGTTTTGTGAAAAAATACATTTTATTTTTATGTCTGAAGTTTAAAAGCATGCCACTTTAGTTCTTTGTCCTCTTCGGTGTATTCTCCAGTATATTTTTCCCCCATCACCTTCCATCATATTATACTGATCTGAAATGTAGGTTATGCTTTAATGTATTTTAGCCCTTAAAGTAGTTCTGAAAAAAAAAATCTAATTGTAATAGTAATTTTTTAATGTCCTGACTATATATTGTGATCAGTTGAATGCAACTTTGTTGAATAAAAGTACCAATTTCTTTCAATAAGAGCAAAATCTGTACATTATTCCAAACTTTTGGCCACCAGTATAGATAGATAGATAGATAGATAGATAGATAGATAGATAGATAGATAATATTAATTTTCTTACACCCATTTCATTGTGAATAAATCATTATTTCTGAATGATCATGAAAGGAAACTTTGCTTATATTTATTGATTTTTCTATTTACAATTAATAAATTCTTTGGACATCCTAGGACGTAAGGTCATCCTAGTACGAAAATCAGGCAAACAAGGTGATTAGTGGGGGACAGATGTAACACAGTGTTCCAACTGTACCTACTACATAAAAAACTTGGTTGCCAATGCCCCTTGAGTTTTGTTAGCTTTTTTTTTTTTTTTTTTTTTTTTTGCAAATGTCCAAGGGTAGTGTTACAACTGTACCTGGGACAGTTGTAACAAAAACACTAATTGTAGAAAATAGGAACTAAAGTTTGCAGGTTTTTGGCATTAATTTTATTAGTAGACACATAAAGGTATCTAATTTGAAAAAATTGCATGTTTATTTTGTTCTTTATTTGTGCAGTACCTGGATCGATACTGACGTTTTAGACTGATCGGGTATCGGTCCGACGAGCCCGACCCAAATCCGATACTGTGTGTTATGTTCATTACTGTCAAGATCAATAAATGACATAAAACAACCATTAAAACACCATTAAAGCAGTTCATATGACTCGTGCATTTTATTCAAAGCCACTTGAAGACGCGTGATGGCACTGTAAATGTTTAAATATATGACACTTATAATATGGACAGAGAATGGCACCGGAGGTGCATTTTACCAGAATTTAAATAAGAAGCAAATTAAACTGTGAATAAAAAGTGTGAGGGTTTAAAGGTTAAAGCTATCACGAAGACACTCACGGAGGCAGAGATATGAACTCAGTAGCAGGGTTTGAGCAGAGGATTGAAAAAGTGATGTAAAACTTGTGAGTAAATCCAGTTGAGCAGAGTGGCAAACAGGAGGTAAGTAATATCCAGACAGTGTATAGACACGATGAAAGTGATAACTCACAACAATTTTATGATACTTGCAGGCAATAATGAAGACACGGGTATGTATGACATAGTAGAAAGTTCTGGAGTCTCAGAGATACTATCGATGAGAACAGGCAAAGAGTGTGTGTGTGTGTGTGTGTGTGTGTGTGTGTGTGTGTGTGTGAAAGCAGGGTGTTTATGCAGTCTTTGATTAGCCACTTATGATATGCAGGTGCGTGTATTCAGAACTCAGGGAGTGCTGTGACGGCAGTGACGAAATGTGTACGATTGGGATATATTACTATATATTACTATTATAATATACTACTATTATTATTATAATTAATATTTAAGTTGAATGGGTTCCAAAAGTGACTGTGTGAATGAAAATTGTGCTGATATCATGCAACTAAATTGAACAAAAAAAGTCCAGATACAAATAATAAAAAAACTGGAATTCCTGTTAATTTTGCTGCTACATTATCCAGTATGCTAGTTAATAATAAAGTGTTTCTTAATAAGCTATACATTTGTATTGAAATAATGTGTAGTTAAAGGTTTGTGTTTCTTTACATATTAAAGAGTACACCCAATTATTTCCACACAATAATGTAAAGATATTATAAACTGATTATACAAAAATCAACACTGGGATCGGTATCGGCCAATACTGAGATTTGCGATATCGGATCGGAAGTGGAAAAAGTGGTATCGGGACATCCCTACTCTATGTTCCCTAGTATTAAGCACATTGCACTGTTGCACTGCACTTAATTAAATAAATGCATTGACAAACAGTCAGCCCATTGTAACATTGCATCAGTGCTGGTCCTCCATATATGCAGTATACACATTGTGTAGAACCCCTGATCTGCCAGGGGGCCCCCATGCTGTCGAAGATGTTATAAGTACTGGTATTTGTTACCATACAAACAGGAGAGCTCCATCCGAAAATTGGAAAATGGAGGCTGTATATGGAGGTAGGGTGAAAATAAGGTGCCTTTTTAATCTGTACTGAGACCAGATGTTTAAATTGGACCTATTATGCAAAATTCACTTTTACATGGTGTTTGAACATAAATGCGTGTTGGTAGTGTGTGTGTACACAACCAACCTATAATAATAAAAATCCACCCAGTCCTTTTTTTTTTTTAAATCCCCATTAATCATAAGCACTGTCTTAGAACAAGCCGTGAGCAGATTCTGTACAAAGTGACGTCACTTTGTACAGGCCCTGTCCTCAACTGTTGACGGACACTGCCGCACCTGTACACCAATTAATAAGTGAACATTATGCAACATGTTCAACATGTTTGTTTGTGTGTGTGTTGTTTCGTTATAGCACATAGCGAATGTTGTAACAGTATTTGTGTGTTTGTTTTGCTCATCCATCTTTGCAAAACTGCTGAAAAAACTACAACAAATAAATACATTTATCAAATAACCATTCGGAAACTTCCTGGTTCATTCTCAAAGTTGTTACTTCTGACAGAGTCTCTCTCTCATCAGTGTCTGACTGGTTCAAACATGTAGGGCTGAACACCACTATTTTCGCTGCCAGTCATATTGCTTATGATGTCTAGTTATCCAAAGCAGTGATGTCAAAACTCTGCCATGTTCTGTAGACAGGGCAGGGAGAACCAGCTCATTTGCATTTAAAGACGTACAAAAACAGCTCGTTTTTATTCCTAACCAAAAATTGGCATTTTCAACATGGTATAATAAATTATCTGTAGTGTATTTTGAGCTGAAACTCAAGACACATTCTGGGGACACCAAAGATTTAAATTACATCTTGTGAAAAGGGGCATAAAAGGTGCATTTAAGAGATTCTTTCATTCTAAAACGCTATCGGTTAAGCTGTTAACTGATTGCAGCAAGGCAGCACAACCGTAAGAATAAAAAGTATACAACATGCAATGCAATGAAAGTAGAGGAGGGGATTGGGGGGTTATTATAAATATTATAGGGCTGTGAATCGATTACATTTAATTAACTACTTAATCGCACATTTTCCTATGATTAATCTTAATTAAATTATGGTACATGATACATTATAACAAACAAAAGTCATCAGAAATATATTTACTTTACGTTTGTCTCAAAGATCTTGCAAGAAATTAGTCATCATTTGTTTTAGTTATTTAAGTATGTACGTTAAAATTTTTTTTGTTTTGTTTTTAATTAGTTAATTCAAATTTTTTTTATACAAGTATATGTATACATGCCATAAAAGCAGTGTAAATGTTGTAATTACAATTTGGGTGTTTTCCAATGGGCTTTTTTTAATAATAGGATCAAGTGGGCTGATTCAATTCTTATTAAATGTTATTTGCAAGAGAATCTTAATTGTACATTGCCAATGCATTATTAGACAATACACACACAGATATAAAACATATTGAATGCTGAAGTTTAATTTGAAGTTTAAAATCTCAAAACTATTATTTTCTCTGTCTGCCGTTCAGTCTTTACAAGTATACCTGGCTACAGCTTTCCTGAACGGCCAGGTCCTTCTCAGTCTACCGGGCACACGCTGGGTCTCACTTTGGCGTGTTTCGCTTTTGGCTTCTTATACACCATTGACCTATTGTCAGTATATAACATAGTAAATACTAATGTTCTATAGAATTAACTCACTGTATTTGTAATTTGTTCACTACGAAACTGCTCTTTGAGACAGGCTAAATGGTATTAGTTAGTTTTGCTTGGGGCCGCCTAAAGGCTAGGACCGGCACTGGATTGCATGTAAGCACTTAAATCTGTATGCTGAGTGTGACAGAAAGCACAAACTTAACGTTAGTCTAACTCTGAACCTAATGAAGCATTACAAATCATGTAAAACTATTCTATCTGGCACTTTTTTCTTTAAAGGGAGTTTAGATTATCATATACACTGATTTTCACTTATATTCATCTCCATAAATTCCATAGGATGATGCTCAATTTTAAAGTGCTTCAGGTTTACATTGTTATCTGCTTGTGCCGACACTTTATATGACAGACCTTACAGATTGGGTAACTGAGAACCATTGATGGTGCCTACTAGAGGGATTTAAAGGGATAGTTCACCCAAAAATGTAAATTCTCTCATCATTTAATCACCCTCATGCCATCCCATATGTGTATGACTTTCTTCTGCAGAACACAAACATTTTTTGAAGAGTATCTAAGATCTGTTGGTCCTCACAATGCAAGGGAATGGTGGCCAGAACTTTGAATATGCAGTATAAAAGTAATCCATGAGACTCTAGCAGTTCGATCCATATATTCAGAAGTGATATTATGATAGGTGTGCTTGAAAAACAGATCAACATTTATACCATACATTTTAAATTGACAATTCTTATTAAGAATTCTTATTCTATATTAAATGTTACGGTTTTTCCTTTATTTACGATTTATCTGTGCAAGTTAGTTATTTTAAATAACCATGCTCAAAGCCTGAGTTACACACATATAAACACAAACAAATCTAATTAAAATAAAAAAAAATTACAAATAGAGAAAATGAGAAAAGAAAAATTCCACAAAGGATACAAGTTACAATTTTGACCATAATCTTGTTTCTCTCCACATGGTCCTCACTGAGAGCCTTCCAGAAAGGTCAAGTACTTGTCCCAATTCTTACCATACACATCTAATCTGCCATGCTGTTTTTATGACATCTTTTCAAATGCCACCACCCTGCCCAATTCAGTGAACCATTCTTGAAATGAGGGGGTGCCTTTTAGAGGTGTGCATTTTAAACCAAGCCAAAACAATCTAGAGGGAGTCCAGTAGAAATTGTGCAAAATCGTAAACTGAATAAGGTGTACCCTTGCATCCCTTGACATAGTTTTAACATTTTTGTAAATCCTTTCCCACTCCCCATCCTCTAATGCCAAATTCAAATCTCTTTCCCATAACCTATTAAGAGCTGTTAAGGCTCCTTCACCAGAATCAACAGGGAATAATACACTGATGTTTCATGCCCCTTTCCAAATGCTTTGAGCACCATATAAAGAGAGTCTACAGCCTTAGGGGGCTGTGTACTGCCACCAAAAATAGTACAAAATGACACAATTGTAAATACCTGAAAAATTCAAACCTATAAATCCCAAATTGCTGTTATATTTTCAAATTATATCAAAGCTCCGTTTTCATGACGGTCACCTTAATCCACACCTCTCTCCCATCCATTCTTTCCAGCAAAAGGGGGACTTATTAATTCATAATTTGGGGTTCAGCTATATACTTAAGGAAACATTTTGGCAAGGATCAAAATTGAACTTAAGGGAAACCTTTGTCCATACTGAGTGTGGGGTGCATCTTTACTTCTCTAGGCAATTTAATAGAAAACCTTTGCAATGGTGAGACTGGGGAAGGACTGCTTGTTCAATGTTGTACAAGGGAGGGGCGTTCTATCTAATGGAAGATAACTATGGGCCAAGTGTCTAAGATTAAAAAGTCCCAAACCTCCTTTTGTCAATTTGTCTATGTAACATACTGAGGCACTTTACCATTCCAAATAAAAGACTGATATTCTATCAAATTGTTTCAAATGAGAAAGAGGAATTTCCCGAGGGAGAGACTGCAGTAGAAAATTGGATTTGGGGATACAATTCATTTTTATAACATTGACCTTCCCAGCCATAGACAAATTTAGGTGAAGCCCACCCATCAACATCACATAAGAACCTTTTCATTAATGGGTCAAAATGAACTCTAAATCTCTCAAATTTGCTGGAAAACAAATGACTAAATACTTAAAGCATTGCTTGGGCCATTGAAAGGTGCCAGGTTGGAAAGCTGTGTTAGGGCAATATGCTGTCAGAGCAAGCGCTTCTGATTTAGAACAATTCACCCTGTATTCTGAAAATTTGGAAAAAGAATGAAGAATTCTATGGAGGCTAGGCATAGATATTCTAGGGCAGAGACAAATAATAATTAGAGATTTACTGATCGACCGGCCAGGGACCGGATTTTCCCGCATGCTCGGCCGGACCGGTCAGCCTCAAGTCTTCCGATTCCAAACCGGTCCGTTTTGTTGCCAGCGGCGCAGGCAATAACGTCACAGCCGCACGTAAACATGTCATTGGCGTGGAAGATATTCACTGTGAGTGAATAATACATAAAGTTCAAAATGTGTAATAATTGTAAGGCCAAAGTAAACCGCGGGGGAACCACTACAATAACTTTCGGAACAACAAAACTAATTAGACATTTAAAACACCATCACCCAGCTGAAAATGCCCATTTTAAAAAAGAAGCTAAAAAGGGAAAGCGGCTAAAGCTAGCCAGAGCTCAGAGCCAGTCACAAGTCAGCAGCCTCTCCTATCATTCCTTGTAATGAGCAGTGAAAAGACCAAAGCAATTACGAGGAAAATTATGGAATTCATGGCCCTGGATGACCAGCTGTTCTCCATAGTTGAGGACAGAGGTTTCAGAAATCGAATACATTTCCTCGATACAGAGTAGGAGGTACTTTCCGACGTCCCGTTGCCCGAGTTGTTTAATCTCGTGTCATGTCACACACACAGCCTGTTATCTGTCAACATTTGGGTACATAAATCCGGGAGAGGGGAAGTGGGGTGCTGGATTGCAGAGGCATGCTAAATACTATACAAATTGTGCCGTTGTGATTTAATGTGCTGAGTAACGTAATTTTTCCCACCGTGTCCGATATTAAAATCAGTGCGACACACATTGCAAAAGGCGTGGGCATTGTCGGTATGGCTTCGGGATATGAAATTCAATTCTTCCATCCAGCTGTTGTTAAATGTATATGTATATTTCGTTTTTTCACCGGAGCACCAGCTGAGTCTTCTCCTCCCATCTACCAGTGATGCTTGATTTAACATCTCGCGTCTACTACCTGCGCAGATATCAACAGCGCAAATGGGTTGTAGGTTGCCAGGTTGAGGACACAAATGATTTGTAATTTGTATGATGTGTCGATTGTGTGAGTAGGATGCGTTTCAAGATCTGGCAACTGGACCACCTTGGAATAATATATTGATGTGATTATTCATATAACGTGGTTTGGGCCATACAAATTACGGGAGTTTTTTTGGGTGAAATAACAAAATTGGAGACTCCCGGGAAAACGGGAGTGTTGACAGGTATGGTTACAAGCCGTTCCCGAAGCAGTGCTCAGTTTTACAACTGATATTTGGACATCTAACGTAAGTTGGGCGTATTGGACACTTCAGTTTTTCAGATCTTTGGAATTGTTTTGTTAGATGAGTAATAAAGAGAAAAAGGTCCATTTATAAAAATAGTGGAAAATGACATCTGTTATATAAAGCAACTCATTTGCAGTTAATTGTTATTTCTACCTCTTTCTAGTCACAGAGCACTTTATTTTGAGAGTTGTTTAAGTGAGAGAAGATCCTGTAACTTAGTGCAGTTTGGGGGAAATTGTAATGTTTAATAATTTATTTTTTAATGAAAATAAAATGTTGCATTGAAGAAAGGTAGATTTTGTTTGTATATGCGGTCAACAATAGTTCTTAGAAAGAAAATCGGAATCAAAAAAAAAAACGGTATCGGCAGGTCACAGTTGCAGGAAATCGGAATCGGCCAAGAAAATTGCAATCGGTGCATCTCTATTAATAATATATCATCTGCGTAGAGTACAAGTTTATGCACCACACCACACCACACCTGTAGTAAGCTACAATACCAGGAAAATGATCCTCTTATTGTGGCTGCTAATGTTGCCAGGGCAAGACAGAACAATAAAGGGGAGAGAGGACAGCCTTGACGGGTTCCCCTACCAAGAGAAAAATTATCTGAAATTAATCCATTAGCACTGCTGCTAATGTTTGTTTATGAAGTCATATAATCCACCCAATAAAAGTGTTCCCAAACCTGTACATTTCCAAAATATTCAAAAGATTGTCCCATTTCACCATATCAAACACCTTCTCAGCATCATGTGAGATGGCAGCGATCGGGGTCAGATCATTCGCTGCTGACCACATAAACCCCACTTGATCTATATGAATAAGAGATGTAATTACTGTGCTTAATCGATTAGCCAGAATTTTAAGACAATATTTTTACATATAACTGGATCAGCGAAATTGGACGATAACTTTTACATTAATTTGGGTCTTTATCTTTTTTAAGAACGCGACTGATCAGAGCATGGTTGGCGGTAGTTCACCTTTCTTCAATGACTCAGTGTTAACTTCTAACATAATCAGAGCCAGTTCTGTGACCTAAGATCTAAAAAATACTGTGGCAAAACATCTGGCCCCAGTGACTTACCTGTTGGCAAGGCTTTAATTACCTTAACAAGCTCCTCCAAAGTAATATCTAAATCAAGAAAGTCTTTTTGATCATTCGTCAATTTAGGAAGTCCTAATGGCTCTAAGAAATTACAGATCCTTATTGGTAGATGAAGACGTGGAACTATAAAGATCAAAATATAATTCTTTAAAGGCCTTAATATCCATAGCAGTTAAGTAAATATATTGCCTCCAGAAGACTTCCCTGAAAGAATGGGGAATAAACACTCATGTATCTGACAAGTGATTTCCCTGCCTTGTCCCCCCCACTCAAATATGTCGGTCTTGCCCTGTATAACCAAAACTCTAACATAAGTGACAAAAAGGTATTCGGCACTTCAGCTCTGTTTCAGCATTTTAATACTCCATTAACTTCCATTAATTTCTGTGCTTTGATCTTTTTAATGAGTGAGGCATATTGAATGGTCTGCTCCTAAGATCTACCTTAAGTCCTTCCCATGCCCACTGAGGACCAGTTGGTTTCTACATAGACACTAACTTCTCTCTTTAATATTTGTTGAAACTCTGGGTCTTGTAGAAGGGATGTATTAAAGCGGCATCTCTTTGATTTTCTTTTATTATATGAGGCAACATCTCTAAACACACCAAAGCATGATCTGAAACTAAAACGTTCCCAATTGAGCAATCAATGGCAAATAAATAAGTAACCTGGAAAAAAATATAAATAATAGATTATATTTATATAAAATATATTCTAGTATCTTATGAACTGATGAAAAAAAGGCATGATCCCTCTAATATGAATTCAGAAGTCTCAATGTCTGTAACACTAAGATTTTTACACATCCTCTGTAGTGTCAACATTGCTCTAAAGCAGTGGTGCTCAACCGATGGGCAGCCCCTCCGGGGCACGAGTAGGCTACGATGGAAGGAAAAAAAAACTGGAAAACAAAAATTTTTATTAAACATCTTATCAAACACAAGATACACTTTACAATACGTTTTCTTTTTATGTTAACCAACCCACCCAAGAACAATCCCCACCTGTTGCACCAATATACATTAATTAAAAAAATAAAAAAATAAATCATTAACATGTTGTAGAGAAGAGAGCACAAGTATATTACTCCTCTGAGATTGAGATTAGAGAGGGATCCACCTTCCTAATTTGGTCCAGGACCGGTTGCCAGATATCAAAAAATTTATAGGCACAGCCTGCTGTAGTGTATCTTATTTTTTCCATGGTCAGATTGTTTTTTTCAATATAAATTCCCATACATCCTCAGAGATTCCTATAGCCAGTTCCTCTTCCCACACTCTTTTCACATGGGCCAGAGGTCCCATATTATGAGTATTCATTGCACTATAGATTTTACCAATGGCCCCCTTGGAGTATGGGTTCACTTTTAGAACAGTCTCAAGAAGTGACTCAGGTGGTAATGAGGGGAAGTGACTAACAGATGATGCATCAAAACCGCGAAGTTGAAGATATTTAAAGAAGTGTGTGTTGGGAATTTGGAATTTAGTTTTCACTTGCTGAAAGGTTGCAAAAGTGCCATCAATATACATATCCCTTAGTACCCTAAAACCATTTAAATACCAGGCATCAAAAGAATCATCTATAATAGAAGGCGTAAACATGTGATTTCTTACTATGGGAGCATAGACTGATACATTGTTAAGTGAAAAATGTCTTCTAAACTGTCCCCATATTTTGAAGGAGTGCTTAACCACTGGATTCAGAGAGTATTTATAAATTGGATGAGGTGATGGCAATGTTGAGCAGAGTAATGCATGCAAAGAAGCAGGATGGCATGACAAATTCTCAAGGGACAGCCACTTAGGACCACCAGTATGCAAATTAAACCAGTATAACATAGAACGAGCATTGGCTGCCCAATAATAGTACTGAAAATTGGGTAATGATAGTCCTCCATGCTCTCGATGTCGCTGCAGAACACTTTTACGGATGTGTGCATTTTTCCCATTCCATATAAAAGCTGATATCAGCTTGTCTATCAGTAGGAAAAAAACGATTTGGTTAAAAATATCGGGATACACTGAAACAAATATAGAAATCTAGGTAGGATGTTCAGCTTGATGGTGTTTATCCTGCCTCCTAGTGATAGCGGTAATGTACCCCAAAGCTCAAGGTCTTGTTTTATAGAATCTATCAATGGAACAAAATTTGTTTTATAGAGGTTCTTGTAATTATTAGTAACCCATATACCTAAATACTTAAATTTATCTTTACTCAATTTAAATGGTAAGGAGTTAAATTTAATAAGTCTGGCTGCAGTGTTAATAGGCATAAGTTCACTTTTTTGCATGTTTATTTTATATCCCGATATTTTCCCAAAACTACCAAGTAATGACAGTAGATGAGGCAGGGTCTTAAGCGGCTCAGACACAAACAAGAGGGTGTCATCCGCATAAAGGGACACTTTATGTTCGGATTCACCCCTCAATATACCTTTAATGGTATTGTCGGACCGTATTGCCACTGCCAGGGGCTCAATCATCAGTGCAAATAATGAGGGGGATAATGGGCAACCCTGCCTAGTCCCACGGCCCAATTGGAAAAAGGATGATATATTATTGTTTGTCCGAATTGCTGCTACAGGAGAGGAATATAAAACATTAATCCATGAAATGAATTTGGCACCAAAGCCAAATTTCTTCAATGTATAGAAGAGGTAGTCCCACTCCACCCGATCAAATGCTTTTTCAGCATCAAGTGACAGAAGCACCTCAGGTATATCGGGTGGAGTGGGACAATGGAGGACATTCAAAAGTCTGCGTATATTATAGAATGAATAGCGATTTTTGATAAAGCCAGCCTGGTCATCAGACACTATTGAAGGTATAACAATCTCTAATTGACATGCTAAAAGTTTGGCAAATATTTTACTATCAACGTTTAACAATGAAATAGGTCGGTATGAGCTACAATCTAATTTACTTTTACCCTTTTTATGAATTAAAGAAATAACTGCTTGTCTCATGGTTTCTGGAAACGACCCTGAGATGGACTCATCATAGACAGCGAGTAAGATAGGGGAAAGTTCTGAGGAGAATTTCTTGAAAAATTCGCTCGGAAAGCCATCTGGCCCCGGCGATTTTCCACTTTGCATGGTTGCAATTGCTTTCAATATTTCGGCCTTTGAAAATGGTCTTTCCAAATCTGTTCGTCAATAGTGGGTAGAGTAAATTTGCTAAAGAATGAATCAAACAGTACCTCATTTCTACTGGATTCAGATGTATATAATTGCGAATAATACTCCATAAACCTATTATTAATCTCTAATGGATCAGTTAATTTTTTGTCGTGTCCATCAATAATTTCGAGGATTGACTGTTCGACACTTTGTTGCCGTAGTTGATGAGCTAAGATTTTTCCTATTTTTTCTCCGTGTTCATAAGACTTGTGTCTGGATTTATTCAAAAGGTTCTCAATAAGTTTCGTAGACAACAGATTGAATTCTGTCTGAAGAGCCAATCGTTCCTTAAATAAATCAACTGATGGTGAGCGTGAGAGAACCCCATCGATTTGCAGGATATCACTTTCTATCTTTTTAAGCCTTTCCTGTTGTTTTTTCTTTACACGGGCACTATACGATATGATTTGGCCTCTAAAATAGGCTTTTAACGTTTCCCAGATTAGACAGTAGGACACCCCTGGGGTCCGGTTATGCTCTAAAAACTCATGTATTTCCTTAGAAATAAATTTAACAAACTCTGTATCCGAGAGAAGTAATGTATTAAATCGCCACGGCCGATATCCACTGCTTATAGTCGGCAAGTTTAAAGTAATTAACAGCGGTGCATGGTCTGATATCACTATTGCCTGGTATTCACATTTACTGACTAGTGAAAGTAAACTATTATCAACAAAAAAATAATCGATACGAGAATATGTTTTGTGAACCGGTGAATAGGAGTAGCATCTGCGCCCAGGATTCTGAAAGCGCCAAACATCAGTTATTCCATAAGTTTTAAGAAGCTGATTAAGTACTACTGTTGAGCGAGTTATTTGCATGGTTTTAGGTAAACTACGATCCAGTGAGGGCGACAGTACACAATTAATATCTCCTCCTAATATGACATGATGCGTATCTATATCAGGTATTCGAGAGAAGAGGCTGGTACAAAATGCACTATCATCCCAGTTAGGTGCGTACACATTCGCTAGAACTACTGGGGTACTGTTCAGTCTACCCACTACTATTATATAACGGCCAGCAGAGTCGGTATCTACTTTTGACACTACAAACGGGATAGTCTTTTTGATCAAAATAGCCGTTCCCCTAGATTTAGAATGAAAAATAGAGTGAAAAATTTGTCCCACCCATCCCCCTCTAAGTCTAAAATGGTCAGATGTGTTCAAATGGGTTTCTTGCAGGAAGGCAATATCTGCATTCAACTCCTTAAGGTGTGAGAGTACTTTTTGACGTTTCACTGGGTGATTTAAAGATTTAACATTCCAACTAACCAAGTTTATCTGGCAAGTACCTGATACATCAATGTGAGCGTTCATTTATATTAGTGTTAAGTATTTATAAATTGTAGTAATACGGATCCAGCCTAAGTAACATTTGTGCCACGTAACCAGAAGAGAGTCCCTCCACTAATCCAGAGTTAGCAAAACAAAAAAAAGGAGCAATCAATTTGGTGCAACAGTAACTTTCCCGTTCACCAACTAGAACATGGTGAAAAAATAACCCCTCACAAATAACAAATCCACACATAAAGTGCTTTTTTAAAAAGCTCTAGCTATGCAGCTTGCTCTGCACAGATATGTTAAAATATATTTTAATATAACCCCAATATTTCAAATTAAATATAAAAATAAAGGAAGAGTGGTGCTTTTTATCTTCTAGTAGTCCTTAAGACTGAGAAAAAAAAATGTAAAATGTTTTTACAGCAAAATGTTGTCCTTAACATATGCCATGGCTGCCGCTGCGTCTTGAAACTGCCTATCCGTCCCGTTATACGTAATCCGAAATCGGGCTGGATGTAGGAGACCATAGCGGACCCCCTCTCGTCCTCGAAGTAATTTACGGATCTCGTTAAATGCCGATCTGGTGCGGGCTACACTCGGTGGATAATCAGGAAAGATGAGAATGGTTGAGCCGTTGTGTTGTAGCGGGCCGGATTCCCGTGCGAGGCGGAGATTTCGACACAATCTTGATAGTAGTGTAATTTTGCTATAATCGCTCTTGGTTTACCATCCATCCGCTTCGCCTGTAAAGTGCGATGGGATCTGTCAATCAGCACGTCTTTATCCATTTTAAGGACCTTTTTAATCAGCTTTGAAACAGAAGCAGGGGTGCTGGAGCCATCTTCCTCAGCTACATTCAAAATACGGATATTTGACCTCCACATTCGACCTTCCGTGTCCAAACATTTCTCCTGTAGATTTTGAACATTTTCCTCCAGCTTGCGCACAGAGTTTTGTAGCTCCGTGATATCATCCGAGCATCCTGAGAGTCCTCTTTCCATGTCCGACACAGTTGTTCTAATCACTTCCAGGTCTGACCGAAAAGCCGATGTGTTGTTAGCTATCTCCTGTCTAACTGCTTGTAGCTCCGATCTAACTCCCTCAAACTCTTTAGCCATGATTGACTTTAACTCGGTTTGGAAGAGCGTGGTCATCTCCGTTTTTATAGAGGACAATAACTCTTCCTTTATCTCCGTCATCATATCTATCTGTTCTCCAGTTTGCTGAGCTTGTTCAGTAATCTCGGGTGTTGTGTTAGCGTTGCTAACGCTCGGTGTGTCGGTGCTCGTCTAGCACCAGGCCTTACCCGTATATTTGTATTTACGCAGGTTGCTCGCAATTTACATTTATCAGGGAATAAATCGTCTTCGAAGATGCAGGGCAGTCTAAGATAGTCTTTTTGTGTCACACAGTCGACCAAAGCACCATTTAAAAGGGTAAAAAATATAGTTTTGTGCAGAGCTCTCTAAACTTGCAACCTACTCCATTGCCTGCTCGCTAGCGCCCCAGTTTTGAACAAATTTGATTGGTTTGTCGATAGTGAGCGCAAATGCAGGTGATAAGCATAAGCGGTTTCATTAAGCGAGTCATTGAGTCGTTCATTCAAACAATTCGTTCAAACGGCCGATTTATCAAGAATGAGACAGATGTTTGTGAATGGGTCATTGAATCTTTGACTCAACCGATTCGTTCACAACACTGAATCATTCAAAACACGATTGAGTATTGCTGTGAGATGCGCTATGCTAAATAAATAACAATACATTGTTGTAACAGCAATATCTCCAAGTTTTGTTTTTCACTGTAAAAATGTCATGATTTGCCAATGCAAAGAGAGTGCCATCACCTTTTCCCCCCACTTCAAGCACTGATTATAACACAAACAAATCATCCTCCTGGCGGCTTTTTTTTTTTGTCAAAAGCGACAAATCCAGCGACTTTTACTTGTGTTTTTGGAGACTTTTGTGGTGTTTGGAGACTCGAAAGCACGAATCACTCTGCAGTTAGGCCTACTGTGCTCAACGAACAGCGGGTGCTGCCGTGAGCCCCTCTCCCGTCCCAAAGCACTCACAGGCGGTCAGTCTCTCAGTAGCCTCGCGCAGCAGTCAGAGCAGAGAGGAGACACACACCCCTCCGCGTCCAGGCTGCAAATGAATCGCGCATGCGCATGGCCGCTGCCGTTCCCGCCCTGGCTTACAGAGCGGGGTATAAATGTAAATGTTCACTCACTCTCACACAAAAATAAATCACTGCATTTAAATTGACTCACGACATAGCTTTCCATTCTCTCTAGTCTAGTCTCTTGCCAAGTTCGCTTGTGCCAGCTCTCGCTAGTCTTATCAATCTCGATTTACATAGGCCTTTACTACAAAACCCCAACAGTCTTTTTAAAGACTAAACCCACAAACATTCTTTTTTAAGATTAGATCAAATCTCAGCCCTAGCCAGTATTTATTTTTTAACTGCTAGGCAGTAGCTACACTTAGCTAAAACTACCCACACAACTAAGACACACACACACACACACACACACACACACACACACACACACACTGACGAGGACTACAATCGTTAAGTATTAAAATAAAATCTGAATTGTCTGCAAAATAATGATTTTGTTCGTTTAATTAAAGATTGTGCCTAAGTCCCGACTGATTAGCCCCTGATACGTCTCTCAACATACACCGTTACATATTGCCTAAACTTTATTGAAAACACATCAAAATGGAGAAATTTCTTGTGAGGACCAACAAGCCAACCGACGCACCACCAGCTGCAAAAAAGCTTCGAAGGTACGATGACGCATACCTGCAATTTGGGTTTACAGTCACGGCTGATCTGAGACCTCAGTGTGTCGTGTGTGCCGAGGTGCTGGCAAACGACAGTATGAAGCCCTGCAAATTAAAAAGGCACCTCGAAACAAAGCATGCTGGCATTAAAAATAAACCAGCTGAATATTTTAAAAGAAAGCTTGATGGCCTCCATCAGCAACAGGCAACCATTTCAGTGCACAGCACTGTGTCTAAACAGTGTTTGGAGGCATCGTATTTAGTGGCCAAAAGGATCGGTAAACTGGGTAAACCGCATACAATCGCAGAGACTCTCATTTTGCCGGCAGCGCAAGACGTGCAGAATAATGATAGGCGATAGTGCAACAGCCAAACTCGGTGCAGTACCACTGTCCAATGACACAGTCGCTAGGAGAATTGTAGACATGTCCAATGATATCAGAGAGCAACTGATATACGCAACTACGCGCTGCAGCTGGACGAATCCACTGATATTGCTGGGCAGGCACAGCTCCTCACCTATGTCAGGTATCTGCGGGACAAGGCGATTGAGGAGGATGTCCTGTTTTGCCGGCCTCTTCAGTCGCACACTACAGGAGAAGCCATTTTCAATGTCCTTGATATTTTTATCCGTGAAAATGGTTTGGCTTGGGACCGATGCGTTGGATTATGCACGGATGGTGCGCAGGCAATGACGGGGCGTGAGCGTGGCCTAGCTGCTCGCGTTCAGCAAGTAGCTCCACTTGTGAAATGGACACATTGCATGGTCCATCGCGAAGCACTAGCTGCTAAAAAAATGCCGGTTCTCTTTGACTCCGTGCTGAACCAATCCGTGAAAATAATAAATCTCATCAAATCACGGCCGCTAAACTCTCGCTTGTTTGGGGTCCTCTGCCAGGAGATGGGGTCAGGGCACGAACAGCTGCTTCTGCACACTGAAGTTCGCTGGCTCTCCAGGGGGCAGGTGTTACAGCGGTTGTATGAGCTGCGAGAGGAGGTGAAGTGGTTTTTGACCGAAATCAAATCAGATCTGGCGAAGCATCTGGATGACACTATGTGGCTTGCGTCTCTGTCCTATTTGGTCGATATATTTGACCGCTTGAATGGCCTCAACCTGTCTTTGCAAGGCCGCGAAACTCATATTTTGCTCCTTGCAGACAAAGTGCACGCCTTCACACAAAAACTAGACCTCTGGCATGGCCGCATCAGTCGAGGGAACTGCAACATGTTCCCCAGCTTTGCAGACTTTATCACTGATGCAGGCACGTCACACGATTTCTCCTCCCTATTTCAATCAGCGTCTGAGCACCTGTCAGCAATGAGAAAACAATTTGCGACGTACTTTAAAGAGGATTATCGCTCTTTTGCGTGGGTTCGAGATCCGTTTGTGTGCACAGCAAACAAGCTATCAGTTGATATGCAGGAACAGCTTATTGAGCTGAAGAGTGACAGTAGACTGAAGGAACTCTTTAGCTCCTGCCCTCTTTCGTCATTCTGGGCAGCATTGATGCAGGAATACCCTGAACTCTGTGACGTCGCCTTGAAGATTGTCCTTCCTTTCGCGTCGACATATTTGTGTGAGGCAGGATTCTCAAAAATGACTGCACTCAAAACGAAATACCGCAATCGTGCACAAATCGAGGATGATTTGAGGCTATGTTTATCAAACATTGAGCCAAGAATTGAGGATCTTTGCAAGGCAAAGCAGGCTTAGGTCTCACATTAAAATTACCTACCAGCAAGCTTCTGTAAAAATGCAGATGATGCCTAATATTAGGCCTAGTAATAATAACAATAATAAAGCATAAATTAATATCAGAGGTCTGGTGCCAATTCCCAATTATAGCAATAGCCTAGTAATGATAATAGGCCTACTGATGATGATGATAATAATAATAACAACAACAACAATAAAGCATGTAACCTCATATAATTATATAGCAATAGCCTAGTAATGATGATAGGCCTACTACTACTCATAATAATAATAATAATAATAATACCTGCAAGCTCACATTAGAAGTCTGGTGCTACTGCCAATTATTATAATAATAATAATAATAATAACAACAACAATAAAACATGGGGCGGGGGGCACTGGGGCCCCAACTGCAATGAACCAGCTTTGGGGGGGGGGGGGGGGCAGCTTGCAAAAGGTTGAGAACCCCTGCTCTAAAGGGTCTACACACTTTTGCATCACTGTGATCAAGGACTGGATCCATTAACAGATTTAAGTGCCCACCCAAATCTCTATCATGGAGGATCCCAGCTGCTTTTAACTTTCCCTCAAGATCTATAAAATAGTTCTAATTATCAGCGTTGGGTGCATAAATATTAGCCAATATAACTTTTCCTAAATTATCTTTAATCTGTTTTTATGCATTTATATTATAAACACTTTGACTTTTGACGAGAGCTCTATGCATGTGCTCTATCTCAAGTTGTCGGACCGCTGTGTTGATCAAATTCTGAATGAGCCCATCCAAGAACTTGACCATATCTTGACTTGTCCATATCCTAAATTTGATCCCACACCTGGTCCATATCAGCTTTGTATGCAGGCGGGTTTCTCGGCTGCCTCCAGAAACTCAACCTTTTCTATTCTTCTGATCAAGATGGAAAGTTTAGTCCACAGATGTGGTCGCTTGACATATTTCCATGTTCCATGGCCCTCCATGTCAGTCGAAATTTTCATTATTGCTACATAAATGTTTGCAATATCTTGACCTACATCATGAGACTTACTGTCACTTTCAACCAGGCCCCTGACATCTTGGTCTTGAGAGGTGTCAGTGCCTTTTAATGTCCCCACAGGCTGACCATTTCAGATTTTTCAACATCTAGTCAAGTGGTTTTTATTGTCGTTCAACCATATACAGTTAGTACAGTACACAGTGAAACGTGACAACGTTCCTCCAGGACCATGGTACTACATAAAACAACATAGAACAAACACAGAACCACATGAGACTACACAGACTAAATAACATACCCAAAAGTACGGGACAGTACAATAAATTACAAAAAATTAACAGGACAATAGGCACAGTGAGAGACAGTGCAGCGCCGACCAGTACACAGTAGTGCAAAAGATGACAGTTTATAAAAATGCCAAATGTAAACATTACATACTATGAGATTCTATGATGTTCTATGCACATAGCAGTTATTGAGGTAGCAGCCAGGTATAAAGTGACAATAACTAAAGTGGAACTCAGGACCTGTGTGTGTGTGTCAGTCCTGTCTCTGAGTATTGAGGAGTCTGATGGCAACAGAGAGGGTATGTGTGAGGGGTGTGTGGGGTCATCCACAATGCTGGCTGTTTTGCGGATGCAGTGTTTTGTGTACATGTCTTTGATGGAGGGAAGAGAGACCCCGATGATCTTCTCAGCTGTCCTCACTATCCTCTGCAGGGCTTTGCATTCCGAAACAGTGCAAGTCCCAAAGCAGGCAGTATAGAGTCCCTCTATAGAATGTAGTGAGGATGGGGGTGGGAGATGTGCTTTCCTCAGCCTTCGAAGAAAGTAGAGATGCTGCTGGGCTTTCTTGGTAAATAGAGCTGATGTTGAGGGATCAGGTGAGGTTCTCCGCCAGGTGAACACCAAGGAATTTGGTGCTCTTGACGATCTCCACAGAGGAGCCATCGATGTTCATTGGAGAGTGGCCACTCTGTGCTCTCCTAAAGTCAACAACCATCTCTTTTCTTTTGTCCACAATCAGAGACAGGTTGTTGGCTCTACACCAGTCCGTTAGCCGCTGCACCTCCTCTCTGTATGTGGACTCATCGTTCTTGCTGATGAGACCCACCACGGTCGTGTTATCTGCAAACTTAATGATGTGGTTTGAGCTGTGCATTGCTGCACAGTCGTGAGTCAGCAGAGTGAACAGCAGTGGACTGAGCACACAGCCCTGGGGGGCCCCAGTGCTCAGTGTGGTGGTGGTGGTGGTGGTGGAGATGCTGTTCCCTATCCGGACTGACTGAGGTCTCCCAGTCAGGAAGTCCAGTATCCAGTTGCAGAGGGAGATGTCCAGGCCCAGCAGGTTCAGCTTTCCAATCAAGTGCTGAGGAATTATTGTGTTGAATGCTGAGCTGAAGTCTATAAACAGCATTCGAATGTATGAGTCCTTTTTATCTAGGTGGGTGAGGGCCAGATGGAGGGTGGTGGCGATGACATCGTCTGTTGAATGGTTTGGACGATAGGCGAACTGCAGTGGGTCTAGTGAGGGGGCAGCTGGGTCTTAATGTGCCTCATGACAAGCCTCTCGAAGCACTTAATGATGATGGGTGTGAGTGCGACTGAAGACTTCTTTGTCATGAGGACGATGGTGGTGGCCTTGAAGCATGTTGGAACGACGGCGCTGCTCAGAGAGATGTTGAAGATGTCGGTAAGAACATCTGCCAGCTGGTCTGCACATCCTCTGAGCACCCTGCCAGGAATGTTGGCTGGCCTAGCAGCCTTCCTTGGGTTTACTCTACTTACAGTTTTCCTCACATCAGCCTTAGGAGGAGGGGTGGTCTTCCTCGCCACCACGTCGTTCTGCGAATCAAACAGAGCGTAAAAGTCATTCAGCGCATCTGGAAGGGAGGCATCTTTGTCACAGGCAACTGATGTTGTCCTGTAGTTAGTGATGGCCTGGATGCCCTTCCACATGCGCCGCGTGTCACCGCTGTCCTGGAAGTGACTGGATTCTCTGGGCATGTGCGTGCTTTGCCACTCTGATGGCCCGGGACAGTTTGGTCCTCGCTGTTCTTAGGGCAGCCTTGTCGCCTGCTCTGAAGGCGAAGTCTTGGGTCCTCAGCAGCACACACACCTCCGCAGTCATCCACAGCTTCTGGTTGGAGGGTGTGGTGATGGAAGGGAGGCATCTTTGTCACAGGCAACTGATGTTGTCCTGTAGTTAGTGATGGCCTGGATGCCCTTCCACCTGCGCCACGTGTCATGTTGCTCCAATGTCCATGTGCCTTAAAAGTTGGGCTAAGTGACAAAAATAGCACCATTTTGGATCCGGAGTGGCCACTGGGTGCTACCGCGCCGCCATCATGGATCATTCCAGCACAATCCTACACTCCCATCACAATTTAACAATCAAAACTATTTCATTTCTCGCCGGTAAATATTAATTAAAAGAATAATTGTTGCAGAGTGAATTGGAACTCTCCACTTAAGCAGCCTACACTCGCACAGCATCACGTGACTCCTCATTTTTGGAGATTCAAAGTTCTGGCCACCATTCAATTGCATTGTGAGGACAAACAGAACTGAGGTATTCTTCTAATCTTTATTTGTCTTCTGCAGAAGTAAGAAAGTCATACAAATCTGGGATGACATGAGGGTGAGTAAATGATGACAAATTTACATTTTTGGGTGAACTTTCCCTTTATAATACCCAGTGTATTCCCACATCGCACACTTCAACTGCTTCAGTGAGGGAAATAAAGTTTCAGGCTCTGACTTGTTTTTGTACTGCCTTTAAAATTTAAATAATTGAATGTAAAATGAGTCACAATTTAGAGATTTATTTTATCATGTCAAGTTCATGTTATCCTGTGTAAATGTAGCAAATTCTAATTGAACTGATTTGGATTCTAGAAAAGTTCCGAAGAAACCTGACTTTTTATACATGCAAATGTAAATGAGAAGATGTCAATGGTATGAAAACAGTTGGTATTAAACGGTATTAAAACCAAGATATCGTAAAACTATGAAACTTTTACATTCTTAGTCATGGGCTAGCGTCATCTTGTTGTGGAAAATCAGATGTGATCCTGGAGCTTTATACAGCTTTATACCGTTTGCGCCATTGAAGTCTATCCCTCACAGCCTCGTTGTCATTCCCATTAAAAATAAAAGATTGTGCTAGTGTAGATAAGATATATTCCATTGTTCCCTTCTTTTTACATAACGCACAACATTTTTTGAGTTGTGGTTTTTTTGGGCTAGAACAAGTGATTCAACACATCTCTCTCGCTCTCTTAAAAGTTTTACATGGCTGTCTGGCTGTAACAGTTGGAATTATCTGTTATAAAAATCATGGATGACTGACAAGCATAAACGTGCTCCCTGGCTCATACACAAGGATGCACAGGCGAGTGAGAGAAGCTGTATATATCACATAGATAAGATGGATTAAATATTTATTAAATGAACAGTGTTCATACAATCATAGAAACATGGAAAAATCAAGTTTTTAAAAAATATATATTTTACTGTTTTCCAGGCCTGGAAAAACAAGTAAACACAAAATGTTTAGGAAAAGTCATTGAGCTTTCTAACAAACTTATTTTCTGTTGTACGAGTTTGTACAGAATTGTATTATTAGTGTCTAAGTAAAAGAATAAGTAAGTTTCATGTTATTCACATTATTGTTTGAATCTATTAATGCTATGAATTCTTGGATATAATAACTGACCATGTTAATTAAGCAATATGGTGACATTTGAGCATGCTGTTATATACATAGTGTTAATTGTCCACATCTCAATGAGGAATCATTAAAAATGTCTTTATCACTTACATTCTATATATTTTCCACATACAATATATCTTTAATAGAAAACATAACAGAAGATTAACATTGATGTCACTTGATCTTTCCCACAGCTGCTTCTGTCAAGTGTAGCACCTGTGTACTAGAAAAGTCATGTAAACAGGGCTGTAGGAAATCCATTACACATTTATATATACAGCATATATATAATTGACAATTTCTGTCATTTTTACAGATAAGTCTGGCTTTGCAAAACTGTCATTCGTTAAATATTGCACATCGAGATTTGAAACCAGAAAATCTACTCTTCAAGGATAATTCACTGGTGAGATTTGAAACCTATGTAATATTTTTTCCCCTTAAACCCATTTCAGGTTCTTTTAAAATTACAGGGTTCATACAGTGGGTTACAAATCAAGTTGGTTAAAAATTTGATCTTTCTGAATTAAGCAAATTTTATTTTAATAATCTAAAGGCAATTTTTCATTATTATTTTATTACATCATGTTTCTTGTGTATCTATTTGCCCCATCAGGATGCCCCTGTAAAACTTTGTGATTTTGGATTTGCCAAAATTGACCAAGGTGATTTAATGACGCCACAGTTCACACCTTACTATGTAGCACCCCAGGTAAGACCTCATTGACTTTCTAAAGTGCTCTATATGTTCCTTGATCTTTTGAAATGAAACAATTGTACATACACAAGTAAACATACTTTCAGATCTCAAAACTTTTTCCCTTGCCTAAAAAGATATCAGTTAATTAAATTGAAAGAAAACATTAATACAGATATTAACACGTGTGTGCCCTCATTTACACATCAACAACACCATGTATTTAAATGTCTTAAAGGTGTGGAAAGCTAAAAATTAGCCTGTTTAATCAGTCAAGGCGAGAGAAGAAAATTGTCATAACTAAAATATTTTTATTTTGTTATTTTGTGTAAGAAACTTTGACAAACATTATAAATGGACTTCAGGGAAAAACACGTATGTTTTCAAATTTTGGACACACTTCACTGAATTTATATTTTATTACGATCTTAAAAATATTTTAATCTTGTGACGTATGCATTTGTTTTGTATGCATTTGTTTTGTATATCTTTAAACAAACTATGCTGTTGTATGATTTCTTTTTAAAAGTAAAATTTTAATAAAAAATTTTCTTTGTTTTTTGTTTTATTGAATGAGTTGGAATGCATAGTAAATGAATACCACCCAACAACAATGGGAACAATGTATGATAAAACTCTTTATCTTCATAAAACTCTTTAAAAAGCATCCCAGGAATCACCTCATGAATTTGATTGAGAGAATGTCCACTTGCCCAGACTGTGCAGAGCTGTAATCTAGGCAGGGGCATAGGAAAGATCTGTCCTAACCAGACACGACGCAATAAGATTCCAGTGACAAGCAATCTCTTTGTCCACACGAGGCGTGATACAACACTGCAATATCAATACACTAAAATTAGGATAAATGACAATAAAATGTAGAAAACAGAGCGATTACAGACGGAACAAAATGTCTGTTTGTTGAACGCAACTCATTTTCTCACATAAGCTCCGTAAAACTTTCTACGGCAAGCCCAGAGGGGCTAAATACACAATCACGCATACACAGGGGAAAGTTACGTTATGAATCGCATACTTATTCAGTCTGTTATGATTGTTTATGCTCACACAGTAATCCTGTTGTGTCTCCCCACTGTCATTCTGAACCGGTTTGTATGTGACAGAGCTCTGGCTGAAGAGAGCGAGACCTCAAGCATAACATTCAGTAAACCTGCTAGTGAGATGCCAGCTTTAATATACTATAATAAGAATAATTTTAGACCCATTTGTTGACTGTGCTGCCTGTCGTGACATTTCAAAAATAGAAAGCCCGTCTTGCTTCGCAGCTGGTTAGGACAAAAACTCTGATTAACATGGAAAAGGTATATTTTATATATTTAATTACATGTTGCGGCGTAGCGTCGTGTTTGGTTAGGACATGGTGTCGGCCTCTCTACACAATATGGTTCAAGTCATATTTATTTGTATAGTGCTTTTAACAATTTTAAAAGTTGACAGTTTTAAATTATTTTGTAATTTTTTTTAGAATATAGTTTGTTTTTAAGAGTATGTGAAATCATTTGAAAGAAAGCATATCAGCTGAACTTTTAAGTAACATCTTCATTTTTAATTTTCTAAATAAAATTAACAATAATTATAATAATAAAATGTAGAAATTGTGCATGAATGAAAATTTTCATATTAAACAAAAGAATTATCATATAATTTAATGACTGTCAAACATTTCAAACATTGGTCCAGTCAGCCACAAACCAAAGAATGAAAGCACAAAAAAAAAAAAGTGTCCGTGTTAAATATCATCATCTTACCTTAACAATTTCAGAAGCTTGTGCCACCTCTCTTTTAACACTATTGACTTGGTCAATGATATGTGTGTGTGTGTGTGTGTGTGTGTGTGTGTGTGTGTGTATATATATATATATATATATATATATATATATATATATATATATATACACACACACACACACACACAGTATCTCACAAAAGTGAGTACACCCCTCACATTTTTGTAAATATTTCATTATATCTTTTCATGTGACAAAACTGAAGAAATTACACTTTGCTGCAATGTAAAGTAGTGAGTGTACAGCTTGTATAACTCTGTCCCCTCAAAATAACTCAACACACAGCCATTAATGTCTGAACCGTTGGCAACAAAAGTGAGTACACCCCTAAGTGAAAATGTCAAAATTGGGCCCAAAGTGTCAATATTTTGTGTGGCCACCATTATTTTCCAGCACTGCTTTAACCCTCTTGGGCATGGAGTTCACTAGAGCTTCACATGTTGCCACTGGAGTCCCCTTCCACTCCTCCATGACGACATCACGGAGCTGGTAGATGTTAGAGACCTTGTGTTCCTCCACCTTCCATTTGAGGATGCCCCACAGATGTTCAATAGGGTTTAGGTCTGGAGACATGCTTGGCCATTCCTCACCTTCACCCTCAGCTTCTTTAGCAAGGCAGTGGTCAACTTGGAGGTGTGTTTGGGGTCGTTATCATGCTGGAATACTGCCCTGTGGCCCAGTCTCCGAAGGGAGGGGATCATGCTCTGCTTCAGTATATCACAGTACATGTTGGCATTCATGGTTCCCTCAATGAACTGTAGCTCCCCAGTGCCGGCAGCACTCATGCAGCCCCAGACCATGACACTCCGTATGGTCTGAGCACTGACAGGCTGACCCACCACCCCTTCAACCTCTGCAGCAATGCTTGCAGCACTCATACTTCTATTTCCCAAAGACAACCTCTGGATATGATGCTGAGCACGTGCACTCAACTTCTTTGGCTGACCATGGCGAGGCCTGTTCTGAGTGGAACCTGTCCTGTTAAAAAGCTGTATGGTCTTAGCCACCGTGCTGCAGCTCAGTGTCAGGGTCTTGGCAATCTTCTTATAGCCTAGGCCATCTTTATGTAGAGCAACAATTCTTTTTTTCAGATCCTCAGGGAGTTCTTTGCCATGAGGTGCCATGTTGAACATCCATTGGCCAGTATGAGGGAGTGTGAGAATAATAACAAAAATTTAACACACCTGCTCCCCATTCACACCTGAGACCTTGTAACACTAACGAGTCACATGACACCGGGGAGGGAAAATGGCTAATTGGGCCCAATTTGGACATTTTCACTTAGGGGTGTACTCACTTTTATTGCCAGCGGTTTAGACATGAATGGCTGTGTGTTGAGTTATTTTGAGGGGACAGCAAATTTACACTGTCATACAAGCTGTTCACTCACTACTTTACATTGTTGCAAAGTGTAATTTCTTCAGTGTTGTCACATGAAAAGATATTTACAAAGATACAAAAATGTGAAGGGTGTAGTCACTTTTGTGAGATACTGTGTGTGTGTATATATATATATATATATATATTACCATTATATACCATTTTTTTTTTTCAATAGATATGCCACACATTGCCATTACACTAAATTCAATATTCAATATTCAAAATATTGAAAAGTCAAAGAACAATGTTATTGTTTAGATGTATGCATTAGATAATTGTTGTCACACATATGACTATGAAAGAAATCCCAGATGTTTGTGCTCTTATTTTTTTGGCTGGTGATTGTACATTAGACATTATTGGTCATTCAGTGTTTCAGTGAAAAAGATCTGTTAAACAGTTTTAAATTAAAAGAGTCAAATATGTCTTCTCTGTTTGCTTACATCTTGTCTTGGGTAGTTAATTTGTTAGTTATAGTTATAATAGTTCCTACGCACCTGTTTGAACGTTTTACTGATAGTGTATGATATGACCAGTTTGGGGGCGGGGATTTTCAAAGTGCTATATTGAAACATAAAAAATTATTTGTCTATAAAGTAAAGAACTTTTCAGATGAACTGAAGATCTTGTTTTTCAGGTGACGAATAGCAGTTCATAGCAGGTCATGATGACAAACTTAATCTTTAACTTTAAAAAAAAAAAAAATGTTATTGAGACTTTATGAAATGTGAACTCATCTTCTTTAATAGGTGCTGGAGGCCCAAAGACGGCACCAGAAAGAAAAGTCTGGAATTATACCTACCTCACCCACCCCTTACACATACAACAAGGTATTCCTTATGTTGCTGAATTTATGATAATTTTTTTTAAATCAGCGTGTGAATTTTTAAATCTGTGAATGCATACAAGGACAATAAATATAAAAGAAAATTTACGCAAGGAGCCAGTTTTTTTTTTTTTTTTTTTTTTTTTTTAATTCTCTTGTCTTTTTAACACTGTTAATGAAGTGAGCTAAAGAAAGCATTTGTACAGATTAAAGCATTTGTTTCAGTAAGTAAAGTTGACCAAAATCTTTAAGAAGAAACATTTAGTTATATTATTTAGTGTTTGTAAAATACCTTTGAGGTGGCACTAATGTGGCCATCTTCTCAATTGCTCTTTCCCACATGTAAACATTCAATGTCCAGCACCTATCCACAGAGGAAATAATGACATGATTCTAGAGAGTTAAATGTCTTTAATTCTTGCCGTTTTTTAAACACTATCAGCATGCATCAAGTGATGATGTCGATGCACGTGGACAATATTAGAACCAGAAGTGTTTTACTTAAATGTTGGAAGGGGGCGTATTTGATGATGTAATTCAATACTATATGAGAAATGTAAACGAACAATCATAATTAATTTTGTTGTTAAGTGCCATTGTGTTACTACAATAACAGATCGGTGTACAAAACCGATTTTGACAGTTTAAATTAAGTCTCATTTAAACTGTCTTGTGCTTCAGAGCTGCAACAAACATGTCGGAGCTCATGACGTTTAAAGTGCTCACGTGTTTCATTCTCTCTATCTTAACAGTTCCCTGTAACTTTTACCTGTCTTGTCTAATAATATAAAGGCAAATATCATTAAAACTTCTTTCATATACCGTCTGCAAATAACCAGATACCATGTTTTATAACCTGGATCAAAACTCTGTTCCTTTGACTCACGAATGTTGCATTAGGGTCAGTCTGTGACACTCCAAGCAAGTGATCTGGGCTGTGTTAACTAAAAGCTGTCAGGAGATTGCTGCATGCTGGATATCAACTTCAAAATAAAAGCGCTTCACATGTGCTTTTTAATTAATAAAAAGTTATAAGATTATATGTTTTGACAATTATGTGGCACTGTCCTCAATGATACATCAGTATTTCTAAAATACAGCAGTTTGAGACAAAATTCAAAACGGCTGATGCCCAATATAGCAGACATTAGAAAATTGGGTATCATTCGACTCTGTCTGCCCCAAGGAATCTATAGTGATCAGTCTCATGATATTAGGCCAAACTATTCAGAAGGTATTAGCCAAACAAAAAAGACAATGTGACAACTGTGATGCGGTATATGAAAATGGTTTGATCTTCATCATTAATTCCATAACTTTTGTCATGAGTGTCTCTAGATGATATATGCAAACTTTAAAGCAAATCAGAGATACACTGTAGGAGTTTTTTTTCTAAAAATTCTAAATGGTGGAAAATGTAGTGAGTGTCTCACTACATTTTAGGCCGAAACGTGTGTGCAAATATGAACAGTTGGTGCCATCAGAGGGTTTAGGTTAAGTGACCCCAAATTTGGGTAATTTGTATTTGAGAGTGTCCTCTATCAGTGTGCCAAATCATAAACAATAGTCATACCAATTCAAACTGAAGAGGTACGTGCCCCCTTTTTGAGCCAAGAGTATTTGAATATTTGTACCTTTGATAATTAGATTAAATGATTATTGCATGTAAAATGTATGTGTTAGGAATCTTTATTCATATGACTAAATTTCGTCAGTCCAAATCCAACCAAGTCACATATGTTCTGCTATACGCTACGTCCAATGGCTATTTCAGAGATTGCGCTCACGGGGAAGATTGAGTACCAACAGCCACCAACAGTCAATCACTGCTTTTATATATTCTAATATAGATTATGTTTGTTTTTGTTTGATTTTACTTTATTTGATTTGACTGTACTTTGTTGCTGAAATGTTGAAAAGGTTTTGGATGTCTTTACACTCTTTTCCTCATGTTTAAAGAAAGCAGCGGCTTATCTCATTATAAAAACTTTAAGTAACAAAAGGCTGTTTTACATGGTTCCGTATTTTCAATAGGAGAAAAGCAGTGGGCAGCTGAATGGCTCGAAGCAGCAGTGCCTTGTGTTCACGAGACTTTCTCTCTGCATACAGCACACACTGCAAGTTTTTTCGGGGCTGCTGGATGTCATTGACCATCTCACTGATATAACTTTAATCTAGCTTTTATTTATCCATTCCCTTAAGCACAGTCTGATCTGATTGATCGCTCCCACTGATCTATAATATATCAGTGATTGCCCTGTTTCCTGTGTAGTCCATTGTTTGGCAATCACTATAGAGAATAGTGAAGAGTGATCAATTTCACATCTTGGCTGAGTTCTGTTTGTGGTTAAACTATCTTATGGAGAAATAACTCAATCTTGAAGTAATTTAAGCCAATTTGGTTGCTTTGAAGACCTGGCTGGAGTCACTCAGCATGCCCTGGGATTTGAACTAGCGAACTACAGGGGTGGTAGCCAGGTCTTTATCACTGAGCTACCCTGGGCCCCCACTGAATATAATATTAACAGTAAATGCCTCATTCAGAAAAAGGCTGCATGTTTTCACTCTGTTCAGCTGAAGCAGTTGTGGGCATCATTGCATTTGTGCTGGCACCTTTTGCACAACCTCTCATGCTGTGTATGCAACATTCTTGCATTTATTGACAAACAGTTGTTAATGTAATTGTTATATTAAAAAGGTGATACTGTGTCCAGTGATTTATACCAGGGTTGTGGTGACTGACCTTGGTGCCCCCTCAAATAAATAGGTACAAATAGGTGCCGTTATATCATTTTCAAACATATTTTTCTATGGACTGCTGTCCCATCCAGAAAAAAGAAAAATAACAATAAGAAAACTAACAGATTCAATTGGTTCCTTTGCACCTTTGGTGCTTGGCCCAATTTTATGTATGTTACTTACTATATTAAATTGTGTGATATATCAGCATTATATCGGCCACACAGCTCTTTGGATATCGGCATCAGCATTGGCCATTAAAAAGTCTATATGGTTCGACCACTAGTGATTATCTTAATATGCATTGGTGCTAACTTTAATGTGTTTTTACACTGCAATAGATTTACCTGTTCCAGTTAAAAAAGCATGTAGTTTTCTCTGTTAGAAATACAGTGTAATGGTACAGCGTTATGTAATTATTGAATTCTATACTTGCTATGCATTCATTTTTTACTTTATTATGGTGTTTAGCTTGCTAGGTGTGAAGGCAATATATTATTACTCGTTTTTATTAACCTCTCCCTAGAGCTGTGACCTGTGGTCCTTGGGTGTGATCATTTATGTGATGCTGTGTGGATATCCTCCATTTTACTCCAAGCACCACAGCCGTACTATCCCAAAAGACATGCGCAAAAAAATCATGACTGGCAGCTTTGACTTTCCTGAAGAGGAGTGGAGTCAAATATCTGAAATGGCCAAGGACATTGTACGCAAGTGAGTGCCCTTTCATTTGGATGTTGTATTGGCACATCATTTCTTCTAATTTTGTGTTAATAAGGTTTGAGTGAGACAATCATATCTCAACTGTTGGAAAATAAATTAAAAGATATGATTAAGAAATAAATTATTGGTTAGTTGAACTGAGTTTAAAAACACATAAAAAGTGATGATAACTAGATCAAATTGAGTTACTGTTGTGTCTTTAATGGTGTAGACCACTGTTAGAAATTAACTTTTCCATTAGGAGGCAATATTTGTCCCCTGGAATTGATTTTCAGGGGCTTTTATTAACTTTCTAAGGACAATTTCTTCTTACCTTATTAAATGACTCAAATACTTCAATTTAATCAATAAATTCAATATGAATAATTATATAATGTGGGCTGTTACAATAAAATTATAATAGCATCAACTAATATTTGTTGGTCTGGGATCTGGCACCAATGAGTAAAATACCTGGAGAAAGATATCCTTCTGCTTTCCTATTCAATAAAATGAGGTCTGCTTGATTAGAGCAGTACCCAGAAGTATGTGAGCTGGAGGCTGCCATCTTTGCTTATGTGTGTGCAGTTCCGGGATTGGGTGTCATGTGACTGATCAACGGCAGCAAATAGGGGAAAATATAAGTTATTTTCACGTTTTTGAGAACCATTTAAATTTGAGAATGTCTGTTTTGAATGACCATCAAAAGGGAATGCTTTTTGCCATCACAAGGTGTAGATCCAGCATCTACCAGAAGGGACTAAAGGGTACCTGCCAATAATCCAATTTCTGCCCCCAGTTGGCGCTGATTTATCAATTTAATGAAATCCAATTATATTCAAATATTTATTCAACACCGTATCAGTTCATTTGGAAATATTTTTTACAATGTCAAAAAAGCATGATTTAATAATTACTTGATTCAGTAATTACATATTTGCCTGATCGCTACACTGTTTAACGTTTCCCTCATTCACATATTTCCAACATATTTTTGGCTATTATGTTAACATACAAAACTAATATAACCCGGATTGAGGCAAGTCACGCCACCATGAGGACTTAAAATGCATTGGGAATTGGGCGTTCCAAATTGGGGAGAAAAAAAATTAATACAAATTCTGTGTTTATATTTTTATATTTATACAGTAAAATAAGTATTTAACTGTAGGATTATTTAACATTTATTAGTGGTGCTTGCCAAAGGCAAGGCATCACTATTGTTATTCGTCATACTTGTTATTATAATTAGTGGTGCTTGCAAAGCATCACTATTGTAATCTCACATACTTATTATTAGTGGTGCTTGCCAAAGGCAAGGCATCACTATTGTTATTCGCCATACTTATTATTATTAGTGGTGCTTGCAAAGCATCACTATTGTAATCTCACATACTTATTATTAGTGGTGCTTGCAAAGCATCACTATTGTAATCTCACATACTTATTAGTGGTGCTTGCCAAAGGCAAGTCATCACTATTGTTCTCTTACGAGAGGTTCTCTCGTATTGCGTAAGCTAGCTTACGCTACGGGAAAGATTCATCTTTTCTGAGATATTGAAGCCAAAAAATTATCCTTAATTTTTGTATCCATTGTCAACGCAGTGCGGCAGCTGCAGACCTTGAGCGGGCTAGCTAGCGAGCTCATAGGTTGCTCTGCGGCAACTGCTGCAGCCTATAGACGAGCTTGGGCGAACTCGCATCCAATGAGAGGCGTCCAGCGCTCACTGCATCAAAGCCCGCCAAAAGGGCGTGACTAGAGTGCATATAAGCGTAGTTCAGTAGGCTGGAACCCTGATTTTCATCTCTTCAGCGAAGCTCTCCGCGTCGCTGACCTGGAAGCCAGCGTCGCAGTTTGAGGGGCATCTAGCAAGCGTGGACAGCGCTAGAAGAAGCCGGCCGTCTCAGCCACCTTCAGCCATCCTGCGAAGCTACGCCATCCGACGGCGTATCCTTTTATTAAGCAAGCTAGTTCTCACGAACTATTCACAAAAGAGTACGAGCGTCTTTTTCAAGATGCCTCGCTCCACTTGCGCCTCATGTCGCCCTTCTCAGCACAGGAGACCGCCACATCATCTGGCGCTCTCTGCCTGGGACTGGGGCACGCAGAGCTCGCCCTCACTGAGGGCGGATGCGATTCTGCGAGGAGCTACCGATGTCGACCCTGCGGGCTCGACTGCAGCGGTCAAAGCAGAAACACCGCGCCGCCTTACCCTCAGCAGCGCAGGAAGAAGCGCCGCTCACAAAGGCTGCCGGAAACTGTGGTTGAAGCGACTGCCTCGCCGGAGCCTCTCCCTCGAGCATCGCTTTCACCCTCCCCGCCCCGGACGCCAGCGCAGTTGCCGCCCGGCGGCCGCACTGCTGCCATCTCGGATGACGAGCGGAGGATAAGGGCTGCTGTTCCATCATGGCTCGACAGCGAGGAGTGGACAGGCTCCCAAGCCTCCTCCTCAGCCCAGGAATCCAGCAGGACCCGCGCCCGAGTCGAGGGGAGTTAACACGCCTCCTCACACAGGCCGTCGACCGCCTCGGGCTCGAGTGGTCACCGCCCCTGAGCAGGCACCCAACAGACTCGACGGCTGCTTTCTTCAAAGCCATCGCCGCTCTACACCCGCGGCCGGGCCGCTCCCTTCCTTCCGAATTACATACGGAGCTTGCAAAGTCGTGGAACGCCCGTTTTCAGCCAGGACCCGTTCACACGTCTCCACCTCTCCGCGTCGGTGGACGGCGCCACTGAAGAGGCTACTCCTCCATCCCCGGTCGAGGACTCGGTAGCAGCACACCTTTGTCCGCCCTCCGCGAGATGGCGTTCCAAGCCTGTGCTCCCGTCTAAGGCCTGCAGAGCGACTTCCGCCTATGTTGGCCGCGCCTATTCCGCCGCCGGCCAAGCCGCATCTGCTCTGCACTCAATGGCCGTTTTACAGATCCTACAAGCAGACCTTCTTCGGAGTGGGATGAGAAAGGCAGGCACCCAGAGGCTGTTACTGATCTACTGGCGCGACAGACCTCGCCCTTCAGGCTACCAAAGCTGCAGCCCAAGCTCTAGGGAAGTGCATGGCCTCGCTGACTGTGACCGAGAGACACTTATGGCTAACACTAGCCGACATGGGAGAAGCAGAGCGCTCCACGTTCCTCAACGCACCGCTCTCTCCAACCGGTCTCTTCGGCTCCGCGGTGAGTGGCATTGTTGACCGCTTCTCAGAAGTCCAGAAAGCCACCCAAGCCATGAACCTCTTCCTGCCGCGCGTCGCTAGCTCCTCTGCAGGCCGCTCACGTGATCAGCCTCCTGCACGCAGCCTCTTCACAGCGCCCAGTTCAACAATCTCAGACTTCTCAGCGTCGACAGGGCGTCGCCCTCGATCAGGCTCAGACAGCCGCCGCAGACCGCCTCCCCGCGGGCCTCGATCTAAGGTAACGCTGAAACCCGAAAGCAGCCGAAGTCTTCCTAACTGTGTTGAACAAACGACGGCTCAGTCCGCCGCGGCCGGACCACTGTCAAAGCTTTACCCCTGTCAGTCCCCTTCTCTCAGGCTACTACAGTGGTGAATTTAGCAGCCAACAAGCCGGTGACACTGCCCGCTTGCTCAGCACTCAAACGCCGTTTTCACGGCGACCCAAATAAATCTTGTAAAGAGCAAACATGTCTTATGTGTAGAAAAAGTGCCCACAACCCAGTGTTCGCCCTACACACAAGCATAACACATCCCGTGTCCCTATCAGAGCACGCCTCATAAAGCTGTTACTGAACCGCTCGAGCGCTAGAGTCAATAAATGCGCCCACAAATGCGTGCGCGCGCCCATTCTCTGCCCGCTCTGTTACACGGCCAGCAACCATTCCTCTGTGTGTAAGTCCCGTGCCCATGACTATGCTTGCGCATCACGTAACAGATGTGACTCTTTCCCCATTCATTCCAATCGGAAGTCACTCACAAAACAGCCTGTTCATGCTGTCTCGCGAGCAATCATGCATGAACACACTAAACGCGCCACACATTTTGTTCAGCTCTGTGTGCGGCAATCAGAGCGAATTGGCCATTCACCCTCTAGCGCTACGCTTCAAAGCGTGGGAAGCTATTCCAGGGATATCCAAGTGGGTGTTAAGCACAATACAACAGGGCTATTTGCTACAGTTCGATCGCCGCCCTCGCTTCAGAGCTGCTCGAAACCACTGTGAACACGGAAGCAGCGTGCATGCTTCGCTCAGAAATAGCAAGCCTTCTGTGCAAAAGGGCCATAGAAAAAGTGCCACCCTCTCTGAGCGAAGTCGGGCTTTACAGCCGTTATTTTCTTGTTCCCAAGAAAGACGGCGGCCTCAGACCCATATTAGATCTCAGGGTTTTGAACAAGGTGCTTGCAAAAAGACCGCTCAAAATGCTTACAATCAGGAAACTCCTCACGATGTGCGCCAGGGGACTGGTTTATTTCTCTCGATCTGAAAGATGCATACTTTCAGATTCAGATAAATCCCCGTCACAGGCCATTCTTGAGATTCGCCGACGGCCAGGTTTATCAATACACCGTCCTTCCGCTCGCCTGTCCTTAGCACCCGTACTTTCACGAAGCGCATGGATGCGGCACTCGCACTCCCTGCGGAGTCAGGGTTTGCGAATTCTGAACTATTTGGACGACTGGCTGATTATGGCTCAGTCACATATGGAGCTTCTGTCTCACAGAGCAGTTCTCCTCAGCCATCTGAACAGTTTGGGTCTTGCAGTCAATTGGACCAAGAGCTCACTACAGCCCAGTCAGACCATTTCCTTCCTGGGAATAGAACTAGACTCCGTGGCAATGACGGCTCGCTTATCTACACAGCGCCAGACGCCGTGTTCAGCTGACTAGCCGCATCTTTTCAGATGAACAGCCTCACGCCTCTGAAGAAATTCCAGAGAGTGCTAGGTTACATGGCCTCAGCCGCAGCAGTACTTCAGCTGGGTTTACTGCACATGCGCCCGCTTCAGCATTGGCTAAACACCCGCGTCTCGCCGGGCTTGGGCCACAGGCCGCCAGCCCATCAAGGTGACTCAGACCTGCATATCAGCTCTGCAGCCCTGGACAGTGGCCGAATGGTATCAGCGGGAGTGACAATGGGAGCTGTATCTCGCCGAAAGTCATCTCGACAGACGCGCCCAACACGGGTTGGGGCGCGGTCCGCGAGGGCTCTCCGGTTTTCGCCTATGGTCAGTTCAGGAAAAGCTCCTTCACATAAATTGTCTGGAAATGATAGCGGTCGAGTACGCCGCGGCGCTTTCTCCCGGTCATTCAGGGTCACCACGCCCTGGTCCGCTCGACAACAGATCTGTGGTATCCTACCTAAACCGCCAGGGCGGTGTCAGATCCAGGAACCTCTTCCATCTGACAAAACGCATACTGAGTTGGTCCCAGTGCCACCTGCGCCGCTGAGGGCGACGCACGTGCCAGGCCACCTGAACGACGGCCCGACAGACTGTCCAGAGACAATATTCCTCCAGGGAATGGTCCCTGCACGCCAAACAGTCCAGACGCTATGGCACCTATTCGGCAGAGCAGAGATAGACCTCTTTGCGTCCAAAGAGAACTCTCACTGCCCAGTATTTTTCTCGAAAGCGAGGACGCGCTGGCCCAGGACTGGCCCAGACGCCCGCTTTACGCCTTCCCTCCCGCCTCGCTATTGCCACAGGTAATGCAGAGGATCAGGGAAACGGCCACTCGGTGCTCCTCATAGCCCCGCGTTGGGAGAATCAGACATGGTTCCCGGAGCTTACGCAGCTGTCACTGACAGCGCCGTGGCCCATCCCAGTGAGAGCAGATCTCCTCTCTCAAGCTCATGGCACAATCTGGCATCCCCACCCAGAGCGCTGGCGCTGCATGCGGGTGATCAACGACTACCCGCCGCTCTGCCAGAAGGAGTAATAAACACCATCATACACGCTAGAGCCCCTTCCACGAGAAGACTCATGCGCCAAAATGGTCTGTGTTCTCAAAATGGTGCACCGACAGAGACCTGGACCCACGGACATGTGGGGTGTCGTCGCTGCTCAGTATTTCTACAAGAGCTGCTGGATGAGGGCAGATCCCCATCCACGCCAAAGTGTAGGTGGCGGCCGCTGCAGCGCTCGCTGAACCCCTGCACGGCCAGTCATGGGGTAAAAACGAGCTGGTCATCCGCTTCCTCAGGGAGCTAGAAGGATGAACCCCCGCGCTCCCATCGGTTCCTATCTGGGATCTTTCTATAGTTCTCGAAACTATGAAAGCCCCCCTTTCTAACCACTTCAATCCGCGGATTTGAAATACCTTTCACTCAAAACCGCTTTTCTGACTGCCCTGTCATCAGTCAAACGTGTGGGAGACCTTCACGCGCTGTCTGTCAGCCAGCGTGTCTTGAGTTTGGACCAAGTGACTAGGTCATTTTAAAGCCTAGACACGGCTATGTTCCCAAGGTGATCGGTACTCCTTTCAGAGCACAGGTCATTTCCTATCGGCGCTGCCAGCACCGGATAGCGTAACGCGACGCCAATCTCCTTTGCCCAGTCAGAGCACTGAGATTGTATACTGCACGCCCGCTGCTTTCAGACGCTCCGAGCAGCTTTGCTTCGCTCGAGGGCGCACCAAAGGTCTCGCCGCTCGAAACAGACACTATCTAGATGGATAGTGGACGCTATTGCTGCTGCATACGCCACAAAGACCTGCCATGCCCGTTGGGCATTAGGGCTCACTCCACTAGAGGCATGGCATCCTCGTGGGCATGGTCCAGCGGAATTTCCATTCACGACATATGTGTGGCAGCGGATGGACTTCCCTCCACCTTTGTCAGATTTTACAATATGGAAGTGCCCACTCTGCAGGCAAAACTACTAGCGGTTTAACACGCTACAGCTCCCCTGGTGAGCTGCACTGATGGGACACATTCCACACAGACCGGCACCGCCGCTCTGTCGCTCCCGTCCCTACTATGTGCTTATGTATTACACAATCAATGACCCGCATTCTTGCCGGCCAAATATTATTTCCCCACTCATAAGGGCTCCCCCGGTCCCCCTTAATTCCCTGGGGCTTATACAGTGGATGCTTGACGCGCACGGCGCTGACAATGGGTTCCCGTGAGCGTAAGCTAGCTTACGCAATACGAGAGAACCTCTCGTGAAGAGAACGTATCGGTTACCTAACGTAACCTCGGTTCTCTCTAGATGAGGGAACGAGTATTGCGTAGCCGGCGCGTTTCGCGCCACGCAGCCACTTTTCGCTTCAGTCAATGAAAACCAGGGTTCCAGCCTACTAACCACGCTTATATGCACTCTAGTCACGCCCTTTTGGCGGGCTTTGATGCAGTGAGCGCCGGACGCCTCTCATTGGATGCGAGTTCGCCCAAGCTCGTCTATAGGCTGCAGCAGTTGCCGCAGAGCAACCTATGAGCTCGCTAGCTAGCCCGCTCAAGGTCTGCAGCTGCCGCGACTGCGCTGACAATGGATACAAAAATTAAGGATAATTTTTTGGCTTCAATATCTCAGAAAAGATGAATCTTTCCCGTAGCGTAAGCTAGCTTACGCAATACTCGTTCCCTCATCTAGAGAGAACCGAGGTTACGTTAGGTAACCGATACGTTATTCGCCATACTTATTATTATTATTATTATTAGTGGTGCTTGCAAAGCATCACTATTGTAATCTCACATACTTATTAGTGGTGCTTGCCAAAGGCAAGGCATCACTATTGTTATTCGCCATACTTATTAGTGGTGCTTGCAAAGCATCACTATTGTAATCTCACATACTTATTATTAGTGGTGCTTGCAAAGCATCACTATTGTAATCTCACATACTTATTAGTGGTGCTTGCAAAGCATCACTATTGTAATCTCACATACTTATTAGTGGTGCTTGCAAAGCATCACTATTGTAATCTCACATACTTATTAGTGGTGCTTGCAAAGCATCATTATTGTAATCTCACATACTTATTTTTATTAGTGGTGCTTGCAAAGCATCACTATTGTAATCTCACATACTTATTATACTTTTTATTTTTAGTGGTGCTTGCAAAGCATCACTATTGTAATCTCACATACTTATTATTAGTGGTGCTTGCAAAGCATCACTATTGTAATCTCACATACTTATTAGTGGTGCTTGCAAAGCATCACTATTGTAATCTCACATACTTATTTTTATTTTTATTTTTCTTTTTTTTATTAGTGGTGCTTGCAAAGCATCACTATTGTAATCTCACATACTTATTTTTATTTTTATTTTTCTTTTTTTTTTTTTTTATTATTATTCTATCTCCGTACAAAACTTCGGCACCTAACTCGTCCCGCACCGCTTGGCGTAGACCCACGTAATGAGGTGTCAAATCGAACGGCCTATTGAGGACACGTGTGCTATGACTTTTATAAGCTGATCGGGGTACGCTAATTGCCCCAGGGGCAAAAAAGCGGCCGAAAAATCCCATAGACTTAACATTGCGACAAACTTTGACGCGTCACAGCTCCGAGCTGAGGATTTCGCAGAAACGTGTGATTTCCCATATTTGAAGAGGCTGGCAGGCTCTGTAAGAGCATACCTCAAAATGGGGTAAAAGTTGCACCCCTGGGGGCAGGAGATGCCCAAAAATGCCCCAATTGACTTACAATGGTGTAGGACGGCCCATGAAATGAAATGGCATTGGGATTTGTATTCAACATAGCTCTGGATCACAGTGTCATAGAGACAATGGGGCGGGCTCATTTTACTCAGACGACCAATCAGTATCTCAGGATCATTTTGAATCTATCAAGCCACGCCCTAGCAACAATTTAGAGCACCTTAGCAACAAGTCCCATAGACTTCTAATGAAAGACATCAAAGGGATATCTCCGGATAGAAGTGTCATAGAAACACAAGGGTGGTCTCGTTTCACTCGGGGCAGCAAACAGCCAATCATGAATCACCTCAACACTTCCTAGCCCCTCCCTAGCAACCATTGTCGAGCACCTTAGCAACCAAAATCCATAGAGGATATCTTCCATTCTGAATGTCACAGAGGCATGGGAGTTGGTTTATATCATTCATACTGACAAGCAGCCTTTGGAGATTAATGATTGGCAGCTGCCAAGCCACTCCCTAGCAACTAAACAGAGTACCCTAGCAACCATTTAGCAGTAACTATATCTCTGCACCAGAAAATCAGAGAAACTTCTGGGTTGATTTATTTCAATCAGGATGGCAAGGACACTTCATTAGTATCACTAAGGTAACTGCCTAGCAACCAGATGGGGTTACCCTAGCAACCGAGTAACAAATCACATATCTCTGCATCAGAAAAGCGTAGAGACTTCCGGGTTGACTTATTTCAATCAGGATGGCAAGGACACTTGATTACTATCACTATGATTACTGCCTAGCAACCAGATGGGGTTACCCTAGCAACCGAGTAACAAATCACATATCTCTGCACCAGAAAATAGTACTGACTTCCGGGTTGATTTATTTCACTCAGGATGGCAAGGACACTTGATTACTATCACTATGGTAACTGCCTAGCAACCAGATGGGGTTACCCTAGCAACCGAGAAACAAATCACATATCTCGGCACCAGAAAAGAGTACAGACTTCCAGGTTGATTTATTTCAACCAGGATGGCAAGGACACTTCATTAGTATCAATATGGTAACTGCCTAGCAACCACATGGGGTTACCCTAGCAACCGAAAGTAACAAATCACATATCTCTGCATCAGAAAAACGTAGATACTTCTGGGTTGACTTATTTCAATCAGGATGGCAAGGACACTTGATTACTATCACTATGGTAACTGCCTAGCAACCAGATGGGGTTACCCTAGCAACCGAGTAACAAATCACATATCTCTGCACCAGAAAATAGTACTGACTTCCGGGTTGATTTATTTCACTCAGGATCGCAAGGACACTTGATTACTATCACTATGGTAGCTGCCTAGCAACCAGATGGGGTTACCCTAGCAACCGAGAAACAAATCACATATCTCGGCACCAGAAAAGAGTACAGACTTCCGGGTTGATTTATTTCAACCAGGATGGCAAAGACACTTCATTAGTATCAATATGGTAACTGCCTAGCAACCAGATGGGGTTACCCTAGCAACCGAGTAACAAATCACATATCTCTGCACCAGAAAACAGTAGTGACTTCCGGGTTGACTTATTTCACTCAGGATGGCAAGGAGACTTCATTAGTATCACTATGGTAACTGCCTAGCAACCATATGGGGTTACCCTAGCAACCGAGTAACAAATCACATATCTCTGCATCACAAAAACGTACAGACTTCCGGGTTGACTTATTTCAATCAGGATGGCAAGGAGACTTCATTAGTATCACTATGGTAACTGCCTAGCAACCAGATGGGGTTACCCTAGCAACCGACTAGCAAATCACATATCTCTTAATCACAATAACGTAGAGAGTTCCGGTTGACTTATTTCAATCAGGATGGCAAGGAGACTTCATAAGTATCACTATGGTAACTGCCTAGCAACCAGATGGGGTTACCCTAGCAACCCGACTAACAAATAACATATCTCTGCATCACAAAAACGTAGAGACTTCCGGGTTGACTTATTTCACTCAGGATGGAAAGGAGCCATGTATTGTATTACCTTGGTAACTGCATAGCAACCACATGGGCTTACCCTAGCAACCGAGTAACAAATCACATATTTCTGCACCAGAAAATCATACAGACTTCTGGGTTGATTTATTCATGACCATAATTTTTGCTCTTTTCAAGTTATAACATGCTGTTTCACGAGTTTTGCCACGGCAAGCACCACTCACATTTTCTTCAGGAAATGTACCTATCTAGTTATTATACTTCTTCTTATTAGTGGTGCTTGCAAAGCATCACTACTGTAATCTCACATACTTATTTTTATTTTTATTTTTCTTTTTAGTGGTGCTTGCAAAGCATCACTATTGTAATCTCACATACTTATTATTATACTTTTTATTTTTATTTTTATTATATCTCTTAACAAAACTTCGCACCTAACTCGTCCCCAAGACCGCTTGGCGTAGACCCACCTAATGAGGTATCAAATCGAACGGCCTATTGAGGACACGTGTGCTATGACTTTTATAGCTTATCGGGTACGGTATTTGCCCCAGGGGCAAAAAAGCGCCTAAAAATCCCATTGACTTAACATTGAGACAAACTTTGACGCGTCACAGCTCCGAGCGTAGGATTTCGCAGAAACGTGTCATTTGCCACATTTGAAGAGGCTTGCAGGCTCTGTAAGAGCATACCTCAATATGGGGTAAAAGTTGCACCCCTGGGGGCAGGAGCTGCCCAAAGTTGCCCCCATTGACTTACAATGGTGTAGGACGGCCCATGAAATAGGGATTTTTTATTAAACATAGCTCTGGATCACAGTGTCATAGAGACAAGGGGCCTGCCTCATTTTACTAAGACGACCAATCAGTCTCTCAGGATCATTGCAAAGCTATCAAGCCACGCCCTAGCAACCATTTAGAGGACCTTAGCAACAAGTCCCATAGACTTCTAATGAAAGAGATCAAAGGGATATCTCCGGCTAGAAGTGTCATACCAACACAAGGGTGGTCTCGCTTTGACTCGGGGCAGCAAACAGCCAATCATGAATCACCTCAACACTTCCTAGCCCCTCCCTAGCAACTATTGTCGAGCACCTTAGCAACCAAAATCCATAGAGGGATATCTTCCATTCTGAATGTCACAGAGGCATGGGAGTTGATTTATGTCATTCATACTGACAAGCAGCCTTTGGAATTTCATGATTGGCAGCTGCCAAGCCACTCCCTAGCAACTACACATAGTACCCTAGCAACCGAGTAACAAATCACATATCTCTACACCATAAAATAGTACAGACTTCTGGGTTGATTTATTTCACTCAGGATGGCAAGGAAACTTGATTACTATCACTATGGAAACTGCCTAGCAACCAGATGGGGTTACCCTAGCAACCGAGTAACAAATCACATATCTCTGCACCAGAAAATAGTACAGACTTCCGGGTTGACTTATTTCAATAAGGATGGCAAGGAGACTTCATTACTATCACTATGGTAACTGCCTAGCAACCAGATGGGTTTACCCTAGCAACCGAGTAACAAATCACATATCTCTGCATCAGAAAAACGTAGAGACTTCTGGGTTGATTTATTTATGACCATAATTTTTGTTCTTTTCAAGCATGCTATTTGACGAGTTTTGCCACGGCAAGCACCACTCACATTTTCTTCAGGAAATGTACCTATCTAGTTATTTTTATTATTTTTATTTTTCTTATTTTTTATATCTCTTAACAAAACTTCGGCACCTAACTCGTCCCAGCACCGCTTAGCGTAGACCCACTAATGAGGTGTCAAATCGAACGGCCTATTGAGGACACGTGTGCTATGACTTTTATAAGCTTATCGGGGTACGGTATTTGCCCCAGGGGCAAAAAACCAGCCTAAAAATCCCATAGACTTAACATTGAGACAAACTTTGACGCGTCACAGCTCCAAGCTGAGGATTTCAGAGAAACGCGTGATTTGCCACATTTGAAGAGGCTGGCAGGCTCTGTAAGAGCATACCTCAATATGGGGTAAAAGCTGCACCCCTGGGGGCAGGAGCTGCCCAAAAATGCCCCAATTGACTTATAATGGTGTAGGACGGCCCCTGAAATGAAAAGGCATAGGGATTTGTATTGAACATAGCTCTGGATCACAGTGTCATAGAGACGAGGGGTGGGCTCATTTTACTCAGACGACCAATCAGTCTCTCAGGATCATTGTGAAGCTATCAAGCCACGCCCTAGCAACCATTAAGAGCACCTTAGCAACAAGTCCCATAGACTTCTATTGAAACAGATCAAAGGGATATCTCCGGATAGAAGTGTCATAGAAACACAAGGGTGGTCTCGCTTTACTCGGACAGCAAACAGCCAATCATGCATCAAATCAACACTTCCTAGCCCCTCCCTAGCAACCATTGTCGAAGCACCTTAACAACCAAAATCCATAGAGGGATATCTTCCATTCTGAATGTCACAGAGGCATGGGAGTTGGTTCATATCATTCATACTGACAAGCAGCCTTTGGAGATTCATGATTGGCAGCTGCCAAGCCACTCCCTAGCAACTAAACAGAGTACCCTAGCAACCGCTTAGCAGTAACTATATCTCTGCACCACAAAATCAGAGAGACTTCTGGGTTGATTTATTTCAATCAGGATGGCAAGGACACTTGATTAGTATCACTATGGTAACTGCCTAGCAACCAGATGGGGTTACCCTAGCAACCGAGTAACAAATCACATATCTCTGCATCAGAAAAACGTAGAGACTTCCGGGTTGACTTATTTCAATCAGGATGGAAAGGACACTTCATTAGTATCACTATGGTAACTGCCTAGCAACCAGATGGGCTTACCCTAGCAACCGAGTAACAAATCACATATCTCTGCATCACAAAAACATACAGACTTCCGGTTTGACTTATTTCAATCAGGATGGCAAGGACACTTGATTAGTATCACTATGGTAACTGCCTAGCAACCACATGGGGTTACCCTAGCAACCTACTAACAAATCACATATTTCTGCACCAGAACATTATACAGACTTCTGGGTTGATTTCTTTATGACCACAATTTCTGTTCTTTTCAAGCAGGCTATTTGACGAGTTTTGCCACGGCAAGCACCACTCACATTTTCTTCAGGAAATGTACCTATCTAGTTTTTATTAGTGGTGCTTGCAAAGCATCACTATTGTAATCTCACATACTTATTATTTTTATTTTTATTTTTATTTTTATATCTCTTAACAAAACTTCGGCACCTAACTCGTCCCAAGACCGCTTGGCATAGACCCACCTAATGAGGTGTCAAATCGAACGGCCTATTGAGGACACGTGTGCTATGACTTTTATAGTTTATCGGGTACGGTATTTGCCCCAGGGGCAAAAAAGCGCCTAAAAATCCCATAGACTTAACATTGAGACAAACTTTGACGCGTCACAGCTCCGAGCTGAGGATTTCGCAGAAACGTGTCATTTGCCACATTTGAAGAGGCTGGCAGGCTCTGTAAGAGCATACCTCAATATGGGGTAAAAGTTGCACCCCTGGGGGCAGGAGCTGCCCAAAGTTGCCCCAATTGACTTACAATGGTGTAGGACGGCCCATGAAATGAAAGGCATAGGATTTGTAATTAAACATAGCTCTGGATCACAGTGTCATAGAGACAAGGGGCTGCCTCATTTTACTCAGACGACCAATCAGTCTCTCAGGATCATTGTGAAGCTATCAAGCCACGCCCTAGCAACCATTTAGAGGACCTTAGCAACAAGTCCCATAGACTTCTAATGAAAGAGATCAAAGGGATATCTCCGACTAGAAGTGTCATACCAACACAAGGGTGGTCTCGTTTGACTCGGGACAGCAAACAGCCAATCATGCATCACCTCAACACTTCCTAGCCCCTCCCTAGCAACTATTGTCGAGCACCTTAGCAACCAAAATCCATAGAGGGATATCTTCCATTCTGAATGTCACAGAGGCATGGGAGTTGATTTATGTCATTCATACTGACAAGCAGCCTTTGGAATTTCATGATTGGCAGCTGCCAAGCCACTCCCTAGCAACTACACAGAGTACCCTAGCAACCGTTTAGCAGTAACTATATCTCTGCACCAGAAAATCAGAGAGACTTCTGGGTTGATTTATTTCAATCAGGATGGCAAGGAGACTTCATTAGTATCACTATGGTAACTGCCTAGCAACCAGACGGGGTTACCCTAGCAACCGAGTAACAAATCACATATCTCTGCATCAGAAAAACGTAGAGACTTCCGGGTTGACTTATTTCAATCAGGATGGCAAGGACACTTCATTAGTATCACTATGGTAACTGCCTAGCAACCAGATGGGCTTACCCTAGCAACCGAGTAACAAATCACATATCTCTGCATCACAAAAACATACAGACTTCCGGGTTGACTTATTTCAATCAGGATGGCAAGGACACTTGATTAGTATCACTATGGTAACTGCCTAGCAACCACATGGGGTTACCCTAGCAACCTAGTAACAAATCACATATTTCTGCACCAGAACATCGTACAGACTTCTGGGTTGATTTATTTATGACCACAATTTCTGTTCTTTTCAAGTTACAGCATGCTGTTTGATCGAGTTTTGCCACGGCAAGCACCACTCACATTTTCTTCAGGAAATGTACCTATCTAGTTTTTATTAGTGGTGCTTGCAAAGCATCACTATTGTAATCTCACATACTTATTATTTTATTTTATTTTATTTTATATCTCTTAACAAAACTTCGGCACCTAACTCGTCCCAGACCGCTTGGCATAGACCCACGTAATGAGGTGTCAAATCGAACGGCCTATTGAGGACACGTGTGCTATGACTTTTATAAGCTGATCGGGGTACGGTATTTGCCCCAGGGGCAAAAAAGCGGCCGAAAAATCCCATTGACTTAACATTGAGACAAACTTTGACGCGTCACAGCTCCGAGCGAGGATTTCGCAGAAACGTGTGATTTGCCACATTTGAAGAGGCTGGCAGGCTCTGTAAGAGCATACCTCAATATGGGGTAAAAGTTGCACCCTGGGGGCAGGAGCTGCCCAAAGTTGCCCCCATTGACTTACAATGGTGTAGGACGGCCCATGAAATAGGGATTTTTAATTAAACATAGCTCTGGATCACAGTGTCATAGAGACAAGGGGCCTGCCTCATTTTACTAAGACGACCAATCAGTCTCTCAGGATCATTGCAAAGCTATCAAGCCACGCCCTAGCAACCATTTAGAGGACCTTAGCAACAAGTCCCATAGACTTCTAATGAAAGAGATCAAAGGATATCTCCGGCTAGAAGTGTCATACCAACACAAGGGTGGTCTCGTTTGACTCGGGCAGCAAACAGCCAATCATGAATCACCTCAACACTTCCTAGCCCCTCCCTAGCAACTATTGTCGAGCACCTTAGCAACCAAAATCCATAGAGGGATATCTTCCATTCTGAATGTCACAGAGGCATGGGAGTTGATTTATGTCATTCATACTGACAAGCAGCCTTTGGAATTTCATGATTGGCAGCTGCCAAACCACTCCCTAGCAACTACACATAGTACCCTAGCAACCGAGTAACAAATCACATATCTCTACACCAGAAAATAGTACAGACTTCTGGGTTGATTTATTTCACTCAGGATGGCAAGGAAACTTGATTACTATCACTATGGAAACTGCCTAGCAACCAGATGGGGTTACCCTAGCAACCGAGTAACAAATCACATATCTCTGCACCAGAAAATAGTACAGACTTCCGGGTTGACTTATTTCAATAAGGATGGCAAGGAGACTTCATTACTATCACTATGGTAACTGCCTAGCAACCAGATGGGTTTACCCTAGCAACCGAAGTAACAAATCACATATCTCTGCATCAGAAAAACGTAGAGACTTCTGGGTTGATTTATTTATGACCATAATTTTTGTTCTTTTCAAGCATGCTATTTGATCGAGTTTTGCCACGGCAAGCACCACTCACATTTTCTTCAGGAAATGTACCTATCTAGTTATACTTTTTATTTTTATTTTTATTTTTATATCTCTTAACAAAACTTCGCACCTAACTCGCCCCAAGCACCGCTTGGCGTAGACCCACCTAATGAGGTGTCAAATCGAACGGCCTATTGAGGACACATGTGCTATGACTTTTATAAGTTTATCGGGGTACGGTATTTGCCCCAGGGGCAAAAAAGCGGCCGAAAAATCCCATAGACTTAACATTGAGACAAACTTTGACGGCCACAGCTCCAAGCGAGGATTTCAGTAGAAACGTGTGATTTGCCACATTTGAAGAGGCTGGCAGGCTCTGTAAGAGCATACCTCAATATGGGGTAAAAGTTGCACCCCTGGGGGCAGGAGCTGCCCAAAAATGCCCCAATTGACTTATAATGGTGTAGGACGGCCCATGAAATGAAAAGGCATAGGGATTTGTATTGAACATAGCTCTGGATCACAGTGTCATAGAGACGAGGGGTGGGCTCATTTTACTCAGACAACCAATCAGTCTCTCTGGATCATTGTGAAGCTATCAAGCCACGCCCTAGCAACCATTAAGAGCACCTTAGCAACAAGTCCCATAGACTTCTATTGAAAAAGATCAAAGGGATATCTCCGGATAGAAGTGTCATAGAAACACAAGGGTGGTCTCGCTTTGACTCGGACAGCAAACAGCCAATCATGCATCACTTCAACACTTCCTAGCCCCTCCCTAGCAACCATTGTCGAGCACCTTAACAACCAAAATCCATAGAGGGATATCTTCCATTCTGAATGTCACAGAGGCATGGGAGTTGGTTTATATCATTCATACTGACAAGCAGCCTTTGGAGATTCATGATTGGCAGCTGCCAAGCCACTCCCTAGCAACTACACAGAGTACCCTAGCAACCGCTTAGCAGTAACTATATCTCTGCACCAGAAAATCAGAGAGACTTCTGGGTTGATTTATTTCAATCAGGATGGCAAGGAGACTTGATAAGTATCACTATGTTAACTGCCTAGCAACCAGATGGGGTTACCCTAGCAACCGAGTAACAAATCACATATCTCTGCATCAGAAAAACGTAGAGACTTCCGGGTTGACTTATTTCAATCAGGATGGCAAGGACACTTCATTAGTATCACTATGGTAACTGCCTAGCAACCAGATGGGCTTACCCTAGCAACCGCAGTAACAAATCACATATCTCTGCATCACAAAAACATAGAGACTTCCGGGTTGACTTATTTCAATCAGGATGGCAAGGACACTTGATAAGTATCACTATGTTAACTGCCTAGCAACCAGATGGGGTTACCCTAGCAACCGAAAGTAACAAATCACATATCTCTGCATCAGAAAAACGTAGAGACTTCCGGGTTGACTTATTTCAATCAGGATGGCAAGGACACTTCATTAGTATCACTATGGTAACTGCCTAGCAACCACATGAGCTTACCCTAGCAACCGAGTAACAAATCACATATCTCTGCATCAGAAAACGTAGAGACTTCCGGGTTGACTTATTTCAATCAGGATGGCAAGGACACTTGATTAGTATCACTATGATTACTGCCTAGCAACCAGATGGGGTTACCCTAGCAACCGAAGTAACAAATCACATATCTCTGCACCAGAAAATAGTACTGACTTCCGGGTTGATTTATTTCACTCAGGATGGCAAGGACACTTCATTACTATCACTATGGTAACTGCCTAGCAACCAGATGGGGTTACCCTAGCAACCGAGAAACAAATCACATATCTCGGCACCAGAAAAGAGTACAGACTTCCAGGTTGATTTATTTCAACCAGGATGGCAAGGACACTTCATTAGTATCAATATGGTAACTGCCTAGCAACCACATGGGGTTACCCTAGCAACCGAGTAACAAATCACATATCTCTGCATCAGAAAACGTAGATACTTCTGGGTTGACTTATTTCAATCAGGATGGCAAGGACACTTGATTACTATCACTATGGTAACTGCCTAGCAACCAGATGGGGTTACCCTAGCAACCGAAAGTAACAAATCACATATCTCTGCACCACAAAATAGTACTGACTTCCGGGTTGATTTATTTCACTCAGGATCGCAAGGACACTTGATTACTATCACTATGGTAACTGCCTAGCAACCAGATGGGGTTACCCTAGCAACCGAGAAACAAATCACATATCTCGCACCAGAAAAGAGTACAGACTTCCGGGTTGATTTATTTCACTCAGGATCGCAAGGACACTTGATTACTATCACTATGGTAACTGCCTAGCAACCAGATGGGGTTACCCTAGCAACCGAGAAACAAATCACATATCTCGGCACCAGAAAAGAGTACAGACTTCCGGGTTGATTTATTTCAACCAGGATGGCAAGGACACTTCATTAGTATCAATATGGTAACTGCCTAGCAACCAGATGGGGTTACCCTAGCAACCGAGTAACAAATCACATATCTCTGCACCAGAAAACACTACAGACTTCCGGGTTGACTTATTTCACTCAGGATGGAAAGGAGCCATGTATTGTATTACCTTGGTAACTGCATAGCAACCACATGGGCTTACCCTAGCAACCGAGTAAAAAATCACATATTTCTGCACCAGAAAATCGTATAGACTTCTGGGCTGATTTATTTATGACCATAATTTTTTTCTTTTCAAGTTACAACATGCTGTTTGATCTAGTTTTGCCACGGCAAGCACCACTCACATTTTCTTCAGGAAATGTACCTATCTAGTTATACTTTTATTTTTATTTTTATTTTTATTTTTATATCTCTTAACAAAACTTCGGCACCTAACTCGTCCCAAGACCGCTTAGTGAGACCCACCTAATGAGGTGTCAAATCGAACGGCCTATTGAGGACACATGTGCTATGACTTTTATAAGCTTATCGGGGTACGGTATTTGCCCCAGGGGCAAAAAAGCGCCTAAAAATCCCATAGACTTAACATTGAGACAAACTTTGACGCGTCACAGCTCCAAGCTTAGGATTTCAGAGAAACGCAGTGATTTGCCACATTTGAAGAGGCTGGCAGGCTCTGTAAGAGCATACCTCAATATGGGGTAAAAGTTGCACCCCTGGGGGCAGGAGCTGCCCAAAAATGCCCCAATTGACTTATAATGGTGTAGGACGCCCATGAAATGAAAAGGCATAGGGATTTGTATTGAACATAGCTCTGGATCACAGTGTCATAGAGACGAGGGGTGGGCTCATTTTACTCAGACAACCAATCAGTCTCTCTGGATCATTGTGAAGCTATCAAGCCACGCCCTAGCAACCATTAAGAGCACCTTAGCAACAAGTCCCATAGACTTCTATTGAAAAAGATCAAAGGGATATCTCCGGATAGAAGTGTCATAGAAACACAAGGGTGGTCTCGCTTGACTCGGACAGCAAACAGCCAATCATGCATCACTTCAACACTTCCTAGCCCCTCCCTAGCAACCATTGTCGAGCACCTTAACAACCAAAATCCATAGAGGGATATCTTCCATTCTGAATGTCACAGAGGCATGGGAGTTGGTTTATATCATTCATACTGACAAGCAGCCTTTGGAGATTCATGATTGGCAGCTGCCAAGCCACTCCCTAGCAACTACACAGAGTACCCTAGCAACCGCTTAGCAGTAACTATATCTCTGCACCAGAAAATCAGAGAGACTTCTGGGTTGATTTATTTCAATCAGGATGGCAAGGAGACTTGATAAGTATCACTATGTTAACTGCCTAGCAACCAGATGGGGTTACCCTAGCAACCGAAGTAACAAATCACATATCTCTGCATCAGAAAAACGAGAGACTTCCGGGTTGACTTATTTCAATCAGGATGGCAAGGACACTTCATTAGTATCACTATGGTAACTGCCTAGCAACCAGATGGGCTTACCCTAGCAACCGAAAGTAACAAATCACATATCTCTGCATCACAAAAACATAGAGACTTCCGGTTGACTTATTTCAATCAGGATGGCAAGGACACTTGATAAGTATCACTATGTTAACTGCCTAGCAACCAGATGGGGTTACCCTAGCAACCGAAGTAACAAATCACATATCTCTGCATCAGAAAAACGTAGAGACTTCCGGGTTGACTTATTTCAATCAGGATGGCAAGGACACTTCATTAGTATCACTATGGTAACTGCCTAGCAACCACATGAGCTTACCCTAGCAACCGAGTAACAAATCACATATCTCTGCATCAGAAAAACGTAGAGACTTCCGGGTTGACTTATTTCAATCAGGATGGCAAGGACACTTGATTAGTATCACTATGATTACTGCCTAGCAACCAGATGGGGTTACCCTAGCAACCGAAAGTAACAAATCACATATCTCTGCACCAGAAAATAGTACTGACTTCCGGGTTGATTTATTTCACTCAGGATGGCAAGGACACTTCATTACTATCACTATGGTAACTGCCTAGCAACCAGATGGGGTTACCCTAGCAACCGAGAAACAAATCACATATCTCGGCACCAGAAAAGAGTACAGACTTCCAGGTTGATTTATTTCAACCAGGATGGCAAGGACACTTCATTAGTATCAATATGGTAACTGCCTAGCAACCACATGGGGTTACCCTAGCAACCGAAAGTAACAAATCACATATCTCTGCATCAGAAAAACGTAGATACTTCTGGGTTGACTTATTTCAATCAGGATGGCAAGGACACTTGATTACTATCACTATGGTAACTGCCTAGCAACCAGATGGGGTTACCCTAGCAACCGAGTAACAAATCACATATCTCTGCACCAGAAAATAGTACTGACTTCCGGGTTGATTTATTTCACTCAGGATCGCAAGGACACTTGATTACTATCACTATGGTAACTGCCTAGCAACCAGATGGGGTTACCCTAGCAACCGAGAAACAAATCACATATCTCGGCACCAGAAAAGAGTACAGACTTCCGGGTTGATTTATTTCACTCAGGATCGCAAGGACACTTGATTACTATCACTATGGTAACTGCCTAGCAACCAGATGGGGTTACCCTAGCAACCGAGAAACAAATCACATATCTCGGCACCAGAAAAGAGTACAGACTTCCGAGTTGATTTATTTCAACCAGGATGGCAAGGACACTTCATTAGTATCAATATGGTAACTGCCTAGCAACCAGATGGGGTTACCCTAGCAACCGAGTAACAAATCACATATCTCTGCACCAGAAAACACTACAGACTTCCGGGTTGACTTATTTCACTCAGGATGGAAAGGAGCCATGTATTGTATTACCTTGGTAACTGCATAGCAACCACATGGGCTTACCCTAGCAACCGAGTAAAAAATCACATATTTCTGCACCAGAAAATCGCACAGACTTCTGGGCTGATTTATTTATGACCATAATTTTTTTTCTTTTCAAGTTACAACATGCTGTTTGATCTAGTTTTGCCACGGCAAGCACCACTCACATTTTCTTCAGGAAATGTACCTATCTAGTTAGTGGTGCTTGCAAAGCATCACTATTGTAATCTCACATACTTATTATTATACTTTTTTTTATTTTTATTTTTATTTTTATATCTCTTAACAAAACTTCGCACCTAACTCGTCCCAAGCACCGCTTAGCGAGACCCACCTAATGAGGTGTCAAATCGAACGGCCTATTGAGGACACATGTGCTATGACTTTTATAGTTTATCGGGTACGGTATTTGCCCCAGGGGCAAAAAAGCGCCTAAAAATCCCATAGACTTAACATTGAGACAAACTTTGACGCCACAGCTCCAAGCTTAGGATTTCAGAGAAACGCAGTGATTTGCCACATTTGAAGAGGCTGGCAGGCTCTGTAAGAGCATACCTCAATATGGGGTAAAAGTTGCACTCCTGGGGGCAGGAGCTGCCCAAAAATGCCCCAATTGACTTATAATGGTGTAGGACGGCCCATGAAATGAAAAGGCATAGGGATTTGTATTGAACATAGCTCTGGATCACAGTGTCATAGAGACGAGGGGTGGGCTCATTTTACTCAGACAACCAATCAGTCTCTCTGGATCATTGTGAAGCTATCAAGCCACGCCCTAGCAACCATTAAGAGCACCTTAGCAACAAGTCCCATAGACTTCTATTGAAAAAGATCAAAGGGATATCTCCGGATAGAAGTGTCATAGAAACACAAGGGTGGTCTCGCTTGACTCGGACAGCAAACAGCCAATCATGCATCACTTCAACACTTCCTAGCCCCTCCCTAGCAACCATTGTCGAGCACCTTAACAACCAAAATCCATAGAGGGATATCTTCCATTCTGAATGTCACAGAGGCATGGGAGTTGGTTTATATCATTCATACTGACAAGCAGCCTTTGGAGATTCATGATTGGCAGCTGCCAAGCCACTCCCTAGCAACTACACAGAGTACCCTAGCAACCGCTTAGCAGTAACTATATCTCTGCACCAGAAAATCAGAGAGACTTCTGGGTTGATTTATTTCAATCAGGATGGCAAGGAGACTTGATAAGTATCACTATGTTAACTGCCTAGCAACCAGATGGGGTTACCCTAGCAACCGAGTAACAAATCACATATCTCTGCATCAGAAAAACGTAGAGACTTCCGGGTTGACTTATTTCAATCAGGATGGCAAGGACACTTCATTAGTATCACTATGGTAACTGCCTAGCAACCAGATGGGCTTACCCTAGCAACCGAAAGTAACAAATCACATATCTCTGCATCACAAAAACATAGAGACTTCCGGGTTGACTTATTTCAATCAGGATGGCAAGGACACTTGATAAGTATCACTATGTTAACTTCCTAGCAACCAGATGGGGTTACCCTAGCAACCGAAAGTAACAAATCACATATCTCTGCTAGAACAGGCTCCTAGCAACAGACAAACGCATATCTGCACAGACTTCCGGGTTGACTTATTTCAATCAGGATGGCAAGGACACTTGATTAGTATCACTATGATTACTGCCTAGCAACCAGATGGGGTTACCCTAGCAACCGCAGTAACAAATCACATATCTCTGCACCAGAAAATAGTACTGACTTCCGGGTTGATTTATTTCACTCAGGATGGCAAGGACACTTCATTACTATCACTATGGTAACTGCCTAGCAACCAGATGGGGTTACCCTAGCAACCGAGAAACAAATCACATATCTCGGCACCAGAAAAGAGTACAGACTTCCAGGTTGATTTATTTCAACCAGGATGGCAAGGACACTTCATTAGTATCAATATGGTAACTGCCTAGCAACCACATGGGGTTACCCTAGCAACCGAGTAACAAATCACATATCTCTGCATCAGAAAAACGTAGATACTTCTGGGTTGACTTATTTCAATCAGGATGGCAAGGACACTTGATTACTATCACTATGGTAACTGCCTAGCAACCAGATGGGGTTACCCTAGCAACCGAGTAACAAATCACATATCTCTGCACCACAAAATAGTACTGACTTCCGGGTTGATTTATTTCACTCAGGATCGCAAGGACACTTGATTACTATCACTATGGTAACTGCCTAGCAACCAGATGGGGTTACCCTAGCAACCGAGAAACAAATCACATATCTCTGCACCAGAAAAGAGTACAGACTTCCGGGTTGATTTATTTCACTCAGGATCGCAAGGACACTTGATTACTATCACTATGGTAACTGCCTAGCAACCAGATGGGGTTACCCTAGCAACCGAGAAACAAATCACATATCTCGGCACCAGAAAAGAGTACAGACTTCCGGGTTGATTTATTTCAACCAGGATGGCAAGGACACTTCATTAGTATCAATATGGTAACTGCCTAGCAACCAGATGGGGTTACCCTAGCAACCGAGTAACAAATCACATATCTCTGCACCAGAAAACACTACAGACTTCCGGGTTGACTTATTTCACTCAGGATGGAAAGGAGCCATGTATTGTATTACCTTGGTAACTGCATAGCAACCACATGGGCTTACCCTAGCAACCGAGTAAAAAATCACATATTTCTGCACCAGAAAATCGTACAGACTTCTGGGCTGATTTATTTATGACCATAATTTTTTTCTTTTCCAGTTACAACATGCTGTTTGATCTAGTTTTGCCACGGCAAGCACCACTCACATTTTCTTCAGGAAATGTACCTATCTAGTTAGTGGTGCTTGCAAAGCATCACTATTGTAATCTCACATACTTATTTTATTTTATTTCTTTTTTATTATTATTCTATCTCCTAACAAAACTTCGGCACCTAACTCGTCCCAAGACCGCTTAGCGTAGACCCACTAATGAGGTGTCAAATCGAACGGCCTATTGAGGACACGTGTGCTATGACTTTTATAAGTTTATCGGGGTACGGTATTTGCCCCAGGGGCAAAAAAGCGGCCTAAAAATCCCATAGACTTAACATTGAGACAAACTTTGACGCGTCACAGCTCCAAGCTGAGGATTTCAGTAGAAACGTGTGATTTGCCACATTTGAAGAGGCTGGCAGGCTCTGTAAGAGCATACCTCAATATGGGGTAAAAGTTGCACCCTGGGGGCAGGAGCTGCCCAAAAATGCCCCAATTGACTTATAATGGTGTAGGACGGCCCATGAAATGAAAAGGCATAGGGATTTGTATTGAACATAGCTCTGGATCACAGTGTCATAGAGACAATGGGGTGGGCTCATTTTACTCAGACAACCAATCAGTCTCTCAGGATCATTGTGAAGCTATCAAGCCACGCCCTAGCAACCATTAAGAGCACCTTAGCAACAAGTCCCATAGACTTCTATTGAAAGAGATCAAAGGGATATCTCCGGATAGAAGTGTCATAGAAACACAAGGGTGGTCTCGCTTTGACTCGGGACAGCAAACAGCCAATCATGCATCACCTCAACACTTCCTAGCCCCTCCCTAGCAACCATTGTCGAAGCACCTTAACAACCAAAATCCATAGAGGGATATCTTCCATTCTGAATGTCACAGAGGCATGGGAGTTGGTTTATATCATTCATACTGACAAGCAGCCTTTGGAGATTCATGATTGGCAGCTGCCAAGCCACTCCCTAGCAACTAAACAGAGTACCCTAGCAACCGTTTAGCAGTAACTATATCTCTGCACCAGAAAATCAGAGAGACTTCTGGGTTGATTTATTTCAATCAGGATGGCAAGGACACTTGATTAGTATCACTATGGTAACTGCCTAGCAACCAGATGGGGTTACCCTAGCAACCGAGTAACAAATCACATATCTCTGCATCAGAAAAACGTAGAGACTTCCGGGTTGACTTATTTCAATCAGGATGGCAAGGACACTTGATTACTATCACTATGGTTACTGCCTAGCAACCAGATGGGCTTACCCTAGCAACCGAGTAACAAATCACATATCTCTGCATCACAGAAAATAGTACTGACTTCCGGGTTGATTTATTTCACTCAGGATGGCAAGGACACTTGATTACTATCACTATGGTAACTGCCTAGCAACCAGATGGGGTTACCCTAGCAACCGAGAAACAAATCACATATCTCTGCACCAGAAAAGAGTACAGACTTCCAGGTTGATTTATTTCAACCAGGATGGCAAGGACACTTCATTAGTATCAATATGGTAACTGCCTAGCAACCACATGGGGTTACCCTAGCAACCGAGTAACAAATCACATATCTCTGCATCAGAAAAACGTAGATACTTCTGGGTTGACTTATTTCAATCAGGATGGCAAGGACACTTCATTACTATCACTATGGTAACTGCCTAGCAACCAGATGGGGTTACCCTAGCAACCGAGTAACAAATCACATATCTCTGCACCAGAAAATAGTACTGACTTCCGGGTTGATTTATTTCACTCAGGATGGCAAGGACACTTGATTACTATCACTATGGTAACTGCCTAGCAACCAGATGGGGTTACCCTAGCAACCGAGAAACAAATCACATATCTCGGCACCAGAAAAGAGTACAGACTTCCGGGTTGATTTATTTCAACCAGGATGGCAAAGACACTTCATTAGTATCAATATGGTAACTGCCTAGCAACCAGATGGGGTTACCCTAGCAACCGAGTAACAAATCACATATCTCTGCACCAGAAAACAGTAGTGACTTCCGGGTTGACTTATTTCACTCAGGATGGCAAGGAGACTTCATTAGTATCACTATGGTAACTGCCTAGCAACCAGATGGGCTTACCCTAGCAACCGAGTAACAAATCACATATCTCTGCATCAGAAAAACGTAGAGACTTCCGGGTTGACTTATTTCAATAAGGATGGCAAGGACACTTGATTAGTATCACTATGGTATCTGCCTAGCAACCAGATGGGGTTACCCTAGCAACCGAGTAAAAAATCACATATCTCTGCATCACAAAAACATAGAGACTTCCGGGTTGATTTATTTTAATCAGGATGGCCAGGAGACTTGATTAGTATCACTGTGGTAACTGCCTAGCAACCAGATGGAGTTACCCTAGCAACCGAGCAACATATCACATATCTCTGCACCAGAACACACTACAGACTTCCGGGTTGACTTATTTCACTCAGGATGGAAAGGAGCCATGTATTGTATTACCTTGGTAACTGCATAGCAACCACACGGGCTTACCCTAGCAACCGAGTAACAAATCACATATTTCTGCACCAGAAAATCGTACAGACTTCTGGGTTGATTTATTTATGACCATAATTTTTGTTCTTTTCCAGTTACAACATGCTGTTTGATCTAGTTTTGCCACGGCAAGCACCACTCACATTTTCTTCAGGAAATGTACCTATCTAGTTTTTATTTTTATATCTCCGTACAAAACTTCGGCACCTAACTCGTCCCGCACCGCTTGGCGTAGACCCACGTAATGAGGTGTCAAATCAAACGGCCTATTGATGACACGTGTGCTATGACTTTTATAGTTTATTGGGGTATGGTATTTGCCCCAGGGGCAAAAAAGCGCCGAAAAATCCCATAGACTTAACATTGCGACAAACTTTGACGCGTCACAGCTCCGATCGAGGATTTCACAGAAACGTGTGATTTGCCACATTTGAAGAGGCTGGCAGGCTCTGTAAGAGCATACCTCAATATGGGGTAAAAGTTGCACCCCTGGGGGGCAGGAGCTGCCCAAAAATGCCCCAATTGACTTATAATGGTGTAGGACGGCCCATGAAATGAAATGGCATAGGGATATTGTATTAAACATAGCTCTGGATCACAGTGTCATAGAGACGAGGGGGTGGGCTTATTTTACACAGACGACCAATCAGTCTCTCAGGATCATTGTGAAGCTATCAAGCCACGCCCTAGCAACCATTTAGAGCACCTTAGCAACAAGTCCCATAGACTTCTATTGAAACAGATCAAAGGTATATCTCCGGATAGAAATGTCATAGAAACACAAGGGTGGTCACGTTTGACTCGGGACAGCAAACAGCCAATCATGAATCACCTCAACACTTCCTAGCCCCTCCCTAGCAACCATTGTCGAGCACCTTAGCAACCAAAATCCATAGAGGGATATCTTCCATTCTGAATGTCACAGAGGCATGGGAGTTGGTTTATATCATTGTGAAATAGTTCAAGGACGGGACGGAAACAAACGTCAACTTAAGGGGTAAGTTTTTAATTCTTGAGTTTTTATCACACATCAGACAGTCTTCCTTGGTTCTCTCTCCCCATGCTCCGTCGCTCCTCCCTTTTATGCCGCTCTCCTCACGTTACTGAAATTAGACACAGGTGTTAGTTATCATTTAGCTCAGGTGTGAGCGCCCTTACCGCTTTCTCTCCGGACGGGCGCTTGACCACGCCCCGCTGCCACATACCCCCACCGCCCGACTCAGGCCGGGCATCATCCGGCCTGCCTACCACTCCCCCATTCCTGGAGAGGAAGTCAGCGGCAGCCATCTGCACCCCGGTCTGTGGACCACCTTGAACTTAAAAGGCTGGAGGGCCAGATACCAACGGGTGATCCGGGCGTTAGTGTCTTTCATGCGGTGGAGCCACTGCAGTGGGGCATGATCCGAGCAGAGGGTGAAGGCCCGCCCCAGCAGATAGTATCGGAGGGTGAGAACCGCCCACTTGATGGCCAGACACTCCTTCTCCACGGTGCTGTACTTAGTCTCCCTCAAGGAGAGCTTCCGGCTAATGTACAGCACCGGGCGCCTCTCCCTCCACCACCTGCGAGAGTACGGCCCCCAGCCCTCTGTCTGAAGCGTCCGTCTGCAAAACAAAAGGGAGAGAAGTCAGGTGCATGTAAAGCGGCCCCCACAAAGTGCAGCTTTAATGTCTGTAAACGCCTGTTGGCACTGCTCCGACCACTGGACCGGATCCGGAGCTCCCTTTTAGTAAGGTCAGTCAGCGGGCTGGTGACATCCGAATAATTAGGAACAAACCGTCTATAATAGCCAGCCAGCCCCAGGAACTGCCTCACCCCCTTTTTGGTCTTGGGTCTAGGGCAAGTCGCAATCGCCGTGGTCTTGTCAATTTGGGGTCGCACCTGGCCATGACCCAAGTGGAACCCCAGATACCGTACCTCCACACGCCCAACCGCAGCACTTTTCGGGTTTGCCGTGAGCCCGCCCGTCTCAGCGATCTCAGGACGGCCCTCAGATGTTGCAAGTGCCGCTGCCAATCATTGCTATAAATGATGATATCATCTAGATAAGCAGCGGCGTAAGCAGTATGCGGTCTGAGGATCCTATCCATGAGGCGCTGAAACGTGGCTGGTGCCCCGAACAAACCGAAAGGAAGCGTCACGCAATTGGTGTAATCCAAGCGGCGTGGTGAAGGCCGTTTTTCACGGGATATTGGTGTCAAGGGGATCTGCCAATAACCCTTCGTTAGATCCAAGGTCGAATAAAACCGAGCAGAACCTAACCGATCGAGCAGTTCATCAACACGGGGCATTGGGTACGCGTCAAATTTAGACACCGCATTGACTTTTCTATAATCCACACAGAAGCGGACAGACCCGTCGCTCTTGGGAACAAGGACGACCGGACTGGACCAATCGCTGTGAGATTCTTCTATTACTCCCATGTCCAGCATCGCGTCCAATTCTTCCCGAACTATTTTTTTTTATGTTCGGGCAAGCGATAAGGGCGACAGCGTACCACTACGCCCGGTTCGGTCTCGATGTGGTGTTGTATGAGGTCTGTACGGCCCGGTAGAGGAGAGAACACGTCCGCAAACTCCTTTTGCAGTTCGGAAACCTCTGCGAGTTGGCGTGGTGAGAGGTGGTCTCCACACAGAACCGGGTGTTAGGATCGCAGGCTTTGTTTACCTCCGGTCCGAGCTCCGCCTTCTCCGGAACTACCGTTGCCAGCGTCACAGAGGCCGCCTCTTCCCTCCACAATTTCAGGAGGTTGAGGTGATATATTTGGCAGCGCCCCTCTATCGGTGCGTTTGACTTCATAATCGAGGTCCCCTACTCGTCGTGTGACCTCAAGCGGTCCTTGCCACTTGGCGAGTAATTTTGAGCTTGATGTTGGGAGTAATACAAGCACTTTATCTCCGGTGCAAATTCCCGTAGCTGAGCACCCCTGTCATACAGCCGGCGTTGGCGTTCTTGAGCCTGGAGCAAATTCTCCTGTGTTAATTGCCCCAGCGTGTGGAGTTTTGCTCGAAGATCAAGAACGTATTGAATTTCATTTTTGGCACTAGAAGGTCCCTCCTCCCAAGTTTCACGGATGGCGTCGAGGACCCAGCGTGGGCGTCGTCCGTACAGTAGCTCAAATGGGGAAAACCCTGTGGAGGCTTGCGGAACCTCTCGTACTCGCGAACAACAGGGGGTCCAGCCACTTATCCCAATTCCTAGCGTCTTAGTGCGCAATTTACGAATCATATTTTTGAGTGTTTTATTAAATCGTTCCACCAGTCCATCCGTCTGAGGGTGGTACACGCTAGTGCTGAATCGATTTAATGCCCAATAATTCGTAAAGTTCGCGAAGTGTTCGTGACATAAAAGTAGTGCCTTGGTCGGTGAGGATTTCCTTCGGAACCCCACCCGGAGATTATCTTGAAGAGTGCCCCTGCAACACTGCGTGCTGAGATGTTGCTCAGAGGCACTGCTTCCGGATACCGCGTTGCGTAATCCACCAGGACTAACACAAAGCGATGTCCGCGTGGCGTCCGTTCTAATGGCCCGACGAGGTCCATTCCAATTCTCTCGAAGGGAACCTCGATCAATGGAAGGGGCGCAAAGGCGCTTTTGGGGTGGCCGGTGGGTTTACCAGCTGACATTCGCGGCACGCCGCACACCACCTGCGGGCGTCGCCGCCAATGCCCGGCCAATAGAAGCGGGCTATTAGGCGGAAAAGTGTTTTCCGTTCCCCAGGTGACCGGCCATAGGATTATAGTGAGCCGCCTGGAAAACCATTTCCGGCGGCTCCGTGGGATCAACAATTGTGTCACCTCCTCCTTTGTTTGAGCGTCCTGCGTCACTCTATACAACCGATCTTTAATAACTGAGAAATACGGATATGAAACGGCGACACCGGCGGAGTTGTTGACCATCGATTACTCTCACTTGGTCAAAGGCGTGCTTAAGGGTTTCATCCCGCGACTGCTCCAAGGGAAAATCCCCTCAAGGAAGTCCCTGAGAGGAGGGGTGTCCCCTCAGCCCCTTCCCTCGTCACCTGGAGCAGCCGAGGGCGGCCCGGCTCCGCCTCCCCGCCAAAGCATCGCACATCACACATCTCTTTACTTTCATGCAGGACCCATCCGCACAGACTCCCTCTAATACATTTCTAAAATTTGGCCAATCAGTACCCAAGATTAGCGGATGGGTGAGGCGGGAACTAACCGCTGCCTCCACACTATGCTTTTCTCCCGAATTTAATTGCCAGAGTCACCATGGGATACTTGTGAATATCCCCATGCACACACCTCACCCTCACCCGTTTAGCTGTGCCCAAAGCCCGGGTTGAACCAAGCGTTGGTGGATGGTGGTCTGATTACAGCCGGTATCCATCAAAGCTTGGTATGTACCCCCTGGATCCTTACGGGATCCGGTACGCTCCAGCCCGACCGGGGCAGCCTGCGAGACATCGGAGACCCGCACCACCGTCCCCACCTCCATCAGCGGACACTGATCCCGGAAGTGGTCCGGGTCCCCGCACCTCCAGCAGACCGGCCCAGGCGCCACGGCTGCACCCGTGCTGGCGAGCGCCACCACCTGAGGAGGAGAGCGACTGAAAGACGGGGAAGGGTTGGGCGGGTTCTCCCACGACCGGGAAGCTGGTCGACTGTATCCTCCACGCCTGCGGGGGCAGGAACGGGTCCTGGGGAGAGAGCAGAGCGAGAGGGAACAGGGGGAAACAGGGGAAGACACAGGGAAGGGGAGAGAGAGAGAGGGGAGGGCTCATCTGCCCTCGGGATCGCCGCCAGGTGGTCCTCCGCTGAGCTGCACAGCTGCCTCCAGCGACGCCGGGCGGTGGCACTGGACCCATTCCGCCGTTCTCCTGGGCAGTCTTTGCGTAAATTGCTCCAGTACCACCTGATCGATAACTCCCTCGACGTCGCGGTCCCCGCGAGCAGCCACCGCCGACAAGCGTCCGGAGCCGTTGAACAAACGCCAAGCGGGCGGTCGGATTTTTCCAGCTTCATACTCCGGAAGAGCTGGCGATTCTCTTCCGGGCTCCGACCAACCCGCTGCAGAATGGCCCTCTTCAGGTCAGAATAAGCCAGGAGGCTCGTCGCTGGCAGTTGTTGTGCCGTGAGCTGTGCTTCCCGGACAGAAGAGGAATTAGCCGGGCTGCCCATTGTTCAGGCGGCCAGCCCCAGATTTCAGCCGTCTTCTCAAAGAGGTCGAGGAAGGCCTCAGGATCATCTGCCACCCCCATCTTCTGTAACATGGGCGGGGGCAGCGTAGCGTGGGTGTCCGGGGTCGCGGCTGGGGCTGACGCAGCCTCCTGGCTGAGGAGGCTCCGGATAGCGAGTCGGTCCTCTGCCTGAGCCCGCATGACCTCGAAGAACCGCCGATCGTGATCCTGCCGGAGCTCAAGCAGGGTTTGTTGGTGGCCCTGATGGAGATTAGCGAGGGACTGGAGGATTTCCGCCAGCTGGGAGGACTCTATGGGGCGACTTGGTTCCATTACGTAACCAAAAAAAAAATAGTCTCGGGTTTCGGCACCACTGTGAAATAGTTCAAGGACGGGACGGAAACAAACGTCAACTTAAGGGGTAAGTTTTTAATTCTTGAGTTTTTATCACACATCAGACAGTCTTCCTTGGTTCTCTCTCCCCATGCTCCGTCGCTCCTCCCTTTTATGCCGCTCTCCTCACGTTACTGAAATTAGACACAGGTGTTAGTTATCATTTAGCTCAGGTGTGAGCGCCCTTACCGCTTTTCTCTCCCGGACGGGCGCTTGACCACGCCCCCGCTGCCACAATCATTCATACTGACAAGCAGCCTTTGGAGATTCATGATTGGCAGCTGCCAAGCCACTCCCTAGCAACTAAACAGAGTACCCTAGCAACCGTTTAGCAATAACTATATCTCTGCACCAGAAAATCAGAGAGACTTCTGGGTTGATTTATTTCAATCAGGATGGCAAGGAGACTAAATAATTATCACTATGGTAACTGCCTAGCAACCACATGGGGTTACCCTAGCAACCGAGTAACAAATCACATATCTCTGCACCAGAAAATCAGAGAGACTTCTGGGTTGATTTATTTCAATCAGGATGGCAAGCAGACTTGATTAGTATGTCTTGATTAGACTTGATTAGTATGGTAACTGCCTAGCAATTTTATTTTTATCTCCGTACAAAACTTCGGCACCTAACTCGTCCCGCACCGTTTGGCGTAGACCCACGAATGAGGTGTCAAATCGAACGGCCTATTGAGGACACGTGTGCTATGACTTTTATAAGCGATCGGGGGTACGGTATTTGCCCCAGGGGCAAAAAAGCGGCCGAAAAATCCCATAGACAAACTTTGACGCGTCACAGCTCCGATCGAGGATTTCACAGAAACGTGTGATTTGCCACATTTGAAGAGGCTGGCAGGCTCTGTAAGAGCATACCTCAATATGGGGTAAAAGTTGCACCCCTGGGGGGCAAGAGCTGCCCAAAAATGCCCCAATTGACTTACAATGGTGTAGGACGGCCCATGAAATGAAATGGCATAGGGATTTTGTATTAAACATAGCTCTGGATCACAGTGTCATAGAGACGAGGGGCCAGGCTCATTTTACTCAGATGACCAATCAGTCTCTCAGGATCATTGTTAAGCTATCAAGCCACGCCCTAGCAACCATTTAGAGCACCTTAACAACAAGTCCCATAGACTTCTATTGAAACAGATCAAAGGGATATCTCCGGATAGAAGTGTCATAGAAACACAAGGGTGGTCTCGTTTCACTCGGGACAGCAAACAGCCAATCATGAATCACCTCAACACTTCCTAGCCCCTCCCAAGCAACCATTGTCGAGCACCTTAGCAACCAAAATCCATAGAGGGATATCTTCCATTCTGAATGTCACAGAGGCATGGGAGTTGGTTTATATCATTCATACTGACAAGCAGCCTTTGGAGTTTCATGATTGGCAGCTGCCAAGCCACTCCCTAGCAACTAAACAGAGTACCCTAGCAACCGTTTAGCAGTAACTATATCTCTGCACCAGAAAATCAGAGAGACTTCTGGGTTGGTTTATTTCAATCAGGCTGGCAAGGAGACTTGATTAGTATCACTATGGTAACTGCCTAGCAACCACATGGGGTTACCCTAGCAACCGAGTAACAAATCGCTTATCTTTGCACCAGAAAATAGTAGAGACTTCTGGGTTCATTTATTTCACTCAGGATAGCAAGGAGACTTCATTAGTATCACTATAGTAACTGCCTAGCAACCAGATGGGGTTATCCTAGCAACCGACTAAAAAATCACATATCTCTGCATCAGAAAAACGTAGAGACTTCTGGGTTGGTTTATTTCAATCAGGATGGCAAAGACACTTGATTAGAATCACTATGGTAACTGCCTAGCAACTGTCGTGGAATATTGCGATGAGTTTCTCTAAGTTGAGGAAAACTTTCAGAGTCTTGAGTTCCAGATGCCAAAGTTGTAGTTTATTGATCACCAACAAACAAGAGACCAGTCAGCTGATTGTTCTGCCTCTATCCTCCTGAGTTCTTAGTTATATACCTTTTTGTTATCTTTTTGCCCATTATCTCTGACCAATAGAATAATTACCCTTGTCTCTTTCCTTCGCCACCAATATATTCTATTTCCCTCATTAATTAAATATTGGTGGAAAATCCCCATCTAATTATTTTTTAAAAAACATACATCAACTGGTAACTCCACTTATTTTTGACATATGTCATAGTTCATGGTAAGAGTGCATCAATTTTAGAAACACCTGTGTATGAGACAAACAGCCATGTCCCCATCACATACCTTTTACCTTTGCCCTACATTTCAGTGTACCCTCATAATGAGGCGGCCTTGTTTGTTCATACACAGTATCATTTGATTTAATGAAAGAAAATACAAGCTCCAAAGATATTTAACTCATCAGGGTAAAACACCATGCCAGAAACATATCATATAAGAGATATCTAACTTATTAAAAGTATTTTTGTAAGAAGTGCATCCTGTATTTTAATGAGACACACCATATATTTTAGAGATACGTGTCAGCATAAAGGAAATACATCAAGGATATATGTCAGAATACTACTAATTAACAAAAACAGCAAAACACCAGCTGCAAAAATACAAGACACCATTCATATAATAACTGATTAACAGAAATACACCTGTTTTTCAAGGTTATATACCATTCTTTGTGTTCTCTGCAGCATCAACACTTTTAGTAACCTCATATGCTCTCTCCTGGGTCACACAAAGGCCTAGAAACTCATATAAGTATTTTGATATATAAAAACATACTAGAATATTGAAAAATATACTATACAACAAGGAGGGGTAACAAAGCAACCAAGTAACAAATCACATATCTCTGCATCACAAAAACGTAGAGACTTCCGGGTTGACTTATTTAAATCAGGATGGCAAGGACACTTCATTAGTATCACTATGGTAACTGCCTAACAACCAGATGGGGTTACCCTAGCAACCGAGTAACAAATCACATATCTCTGCATCACAAAAACGTAGAGATTTCCGGGTTGACTTATTTCAATCAGGATGGCAAGGAGACTTCATTAGTATCACTATGGTAACTGCCTAGCAACCAGATGGGGTTACCCTAGCAACAGAGTAACAAATCACATATCTCTGCACCAGAAAACACGACAGACTTCCGGGTTGACTTATTTCACTCAGGATGGAAAGGAGCCATGTATTGTATTACCTTGGTAACTGCATAGCAACCACATGGGCTTACCCTAGCAACCGAGTAACAAATCACATATTTCTCCACCAGAAAATCGTACAGACTTCTGGGTTGATTTATTTATGACCATAATTTTTGTTCTTTTCAAGTTATAACATGCTGTTTGACGAGTTTTGCCACGGCAAGCACCACTATTCTAATCTCACATACTTATTATTTTTGTTTTTTTAGTGGTGCTTGCAAAGCATCACTATTGTAATCTCACATACTTATTATTTTTATTTTTATTTTTATTTTTATATCTTCGTACAAAACTTCGGCACCTAACTCGTCCCGCACCGTTTGGCGTAGACCCACGAATGAGGTGTCAAATCGAACGGCCTATTGATGACACGTGTGCTATGACTTTTATAAGCGATCGGTGGTACGGTATTTGCCCCAGGGGCAAAAAAGCGGCCGAAAAATCCCATAGACTTAACATTGCGACAAACTTTGACGCATCACAGCTCCGATCGAGGATTTCACAGAAACGTGTGATTTGCCACATTTGAAGAGGCTGGCATAGACTTCTAATGAAAGACATCAAAGGGATATCTCCGGATAGAAGTGTCATAGAAACACAAGGGTGGTCTCGTTTGACTCGGGGCAGCAAACAGCCAATCATGAATCACCTCAACACTTCCTAGCCCCTCCCTAGCAACCATTGTCGAGCACCTTAGCAACCAAAATCCATAAAGGGATATTGTGGCAGCGGGGGCGTGGTCAAGTGCCCGTTCGGGAGAGGAAAGCGGTAAGGGTGCTTACACCTGAGCTAAATTATGCCTAACACCTGTCTCTAATTCCAGTGAGCACGAGGAGAGCGGCATAAAAACAGAGCCTCCAGACGGGGAGAGAAGAAAAAGAGCAGACCCAGCGTTTGTGTGTTCATGTATTTGTGTATGTAAAACATAATTAAAAAAGACGTACCTTGAGAGGAAGACCTGTTTCCTGTCCTCCTTCACTAGTATAGTGCTACACTGGTGCCGAAACCCGGGAAATTATGGAGCAAAGTCACCCCATAGAGTCCTCCCAGCTGGCAGAAGTCCTCCAATCCCTCGCGACGCTGCATCAAGGCCACCAGCAATCCCTGCTTGAGCTCCGGCAGGACCAAGATCGCCGGTTTTTTGAGATCATGCGGGCTCAAGCATGCGGACAGCCGCGCTACGCTACCCCCGCCCACGTTACAGAAGATGGGGGCAGCAGATGATCCTGAGGCCTTCCTCGACTTGTTCGAGCGGACGGCCGAAATCTGGGGCTGGCCGCCCGAACAGTGGGCAGCCCGTCTAATTCCTCTCCTGTCCGGGGAAGCTCAACTCGCGGCACAACAACTGCCGGCGAAAAATCTCCTGGCTTACACTGACCTGAAGAGGGCCATTCTGCAACGGGTCGGTCGGAGCCCGGAAGAGAATCGCCAGCTCTTCCGGGGCATGAAACTGGAGAAGTCCGATCGCCCGTTCGCGTTTGCCCAACGGCTCCGGGACGCCTGTCGGCGCTGGCTGCTCGCGGGGGACCACGACGTCGAGGGAGTGATCGACCAGGTGGTACTGGAACAGTTCGTTCAGTGGCTGCCTCGGAAGATGGCGGGGTGGGTCCAGTGCCATCGCCCGGCGTCGTTGGAGGAAGCTGTTCGGCTAGCGGAGGACCACTTGGCGGCGATCCCGAGGGCGGACGAGCCCTCTTCTTCTCTCTTCTCTCCCCGTCTGGAGGCTCTGTTTTTATGCCGCTCTCCTCGTGCTCACTGGAATTAGAGACAGGTGTTAGGCATAATTTAGCTCAGGTGTAAGCGCCCTTACCGCTTTCCTCTCCCGAACGGGCACTTGACCACGCCCCCGCTGCCACAGATATCTTCCATTCTGAATGTCACAGAGGCATGGGAGTTGGTTTATATCATTCATACTGACAAGCAGCCTTTGGAGATTCACGATTGGCAGTTGCCAAGCCACTCCCTAGCAACTTAACAGAGTACCCTAGCAACCGAGTAACAAATCAAATCTCTGCATCAGAAAAACATACAGACTTCTGGGTTGGTTTATTTCACTCAGGATGGCAAGGACACTTCATTTGTATCACTATGGTAACTGCCTAGCAACCAGATGGGGTTACCCTAGCAACCGAGTAACAAATCACATATCTCTGCACCAGAAAATAGTCGAGACTTCCGGGTTGACTTATTTCACTCAGGATGGCAAGGACACTTCATTTGTATCACTATGGTAACTGCCTAGCAACCAGATGAGGTTACCCTAGCAACCGAGTAACAAATCACATATCTCTGCATCAGAAAAACGTAGAGTCTTCCGGGTTGACTTATTTCAATCAGGATGGCAAGGAGACTTGATTAGTATCACTATGGTAACTGCCTAGCAACCAGATAGGGTTACCCTAGCAACCGAGTAACAAATCACATATCTCTGCATCAAAAAACGTAGAGACTTCCGGGTTGACTTATTTCAATCAGGATGGCAAGGAGACTTTATTAGTTTCACAATGGTAACTGCCTAGCAACCAGATGGGGTTACCCTAGCAACCGAGTAACAAATCGCATATCTTTGCACCAGAAAATAGTAGACTTCTGGGTTCATTTATTTCACTCAGGATAGCAAGGACACTTCATTACTATCACTATGGTAACTGCCTAGAAACAAGATGGGGTTACCCTAGCAACCGAGTAACAAATCACATATCTCTGCCCCAGAAAATAGTTCAGACTTCTGGGTTCACTTATTTCAATCAGGACATCAAGGAGACTTGATTAGTATCACTATGGTAACTGCCTAGCAACCAGATGGGGTTACCCTAGCAACCGAGTAACAAATCACATATTTCTGCACCAGAAAATCGTACAGACTTCTGGGTTGATTTATTTACAGACTTCTGGGTTGATTTATTTATGACCATAATTTTTGTTCTTTTCAAGTTATAACATGCTGTTTGACGAGTTTTGCCACGGCAAGCACCACTCACATTTTCTTCTGGAAATGTACCTATCTAGTTTTTATTAGTGGTGCTTGCAAAGCATCACTATTGTAATCTCACATACTTATTTTTCTTCTTATTATTATATCTCCATACAAAACTTCGGCACCTAACTCGTCCCGCACCGTTTGGCGTAGACCCACGAATGAGGTGTCATATCGAACGGCCTATTGATGACACGTGTGCTATGACTTTTATAAGCAATCAGGGGTACGGTGTTTGCCCCAGGGGCAAAAAAGCGGCCGATAAATCCCATAGACTTAACATTGCGTCAAACTTTGACGCGTCACAGCTCCGAGTGAGGATTTCGCAGAAACGTGTCATTTGCCACATTTGAAGAGGTTGGCAGGCTCTCTAAGAGCATACCTCAATATGGGGTAAATGTTGCACCCCTGGGGGGCAGGAGCTGCCCAAAGTTGCCCCCAATGACTTACAATGGTGTAGGACGGCCCATGAAATTAAATTTCAAAGGGATTTAATATTGAACATAGCTCTGGATCACAGTGTCATAGAGACAAGGGGGCAAGCTCATTTCACTCAGACGACCAATCAGTCTCTCAGGATCATTGTGAAGCTATCAAGCCACGCCCTAGCAACAATTTAAAGCACCTTAGCAACAAGTCCCATAGACTTCTAATGAAAGACATCAAAGGGATATCTCCGGATAGAAGCGTCATAGAAACACAAGGGTGGTTTATCTCTGCACCAGAAAATCAGAGAGACTTCTGGGGTGATTTATTTCAATCAGGATGGCAAGGACACTTGATAGGTATCACTATGGTAACTGCCTAGCAACCACATGGGGTTACCCTAGCAACAGAGTAACAAATCACATATTTTTGCACCAGAAATTTGTAGAGACTTCCGGGTTGACTTATTTCACTCAGGATGGCAAGGAGACTTCATTACTATCACTATGGTAACTGCCTAGCAACCAGATGGGGTTACCCTAGCAACCGAGTAAAAAATTACATATCTCTGCACCAGAAAATAGTACAGACTTCTGGGTTGACTTATTTCACTCAGGATAGAAAGGAGCCATGTATTGTATTACCTTGGTAACTGCATAGCAACCACATGGGCTTACCCTAGCAACCGAGTAACAAATCACATATTTCTGCACCAGAACATCGTACAGACTTCTGGGTTGATTTATTTATGACCGTAATTTTTGTTCTTTTCAAGTTACAACATGCTGTTTGACGAGTTTTGCCACGGCAAGCACCACTCACATTTTCTTCAGGAAATGTACCCATCTAGTTGTTATTATATCTCCGTACAAATCTTTGGCACCTAACTCGTCCCGCACCGTTTGGCATAGACCCACGAATGAGGTATCAAATCGAACGGCCTATTGAGGAGAGGTGTGGAATGACTTTTATAAGTGATCGGGGGTACGGTGTTTGCCCAAAATTGCCCCCATTGACTTAGTATGGTGAAGGACAGCCCATGAAATGAAATGGCATAGGGATTTTGTATTGAACATAGCTCTGGATCACAGTGTCATAGAGACAAGGGGGTGGGCACATTTTACACAGACGACCAATCAGCCTCTCAGGATCATTGTGAAGCTATCAAGCCATGCCCTAGCAACCATTTAGAGCACCTTAGCAACAAGTCCCATAGACTTCTAATGAAAGATATCAAAGGGATATCTCCGGATAGAAGTGTCATAGAAACACAAGGGTGGTCTCGTTTGACTCGGGGACTCAATACTTCCTAGCCCCTCCCTAGCAACCATTGTCGAGCACCTTATCAACCAAAATCCATAGAGGGATATCTTCCATTCTGAATGTCACAGAGGCATGGGAGTTGGTTTATATCATTCATACTTACAAGCAGCCTTTGGAGTTTCATGAATGGCAGTTGCCAAGCCACTCCCTAGCAACTAAACAGAGTACCCTAGCAACCGGGTAACAAATCACATATCTCTACACCAGAAAATCGCAGAGAATTGTGGGTTGATTTATTTCAATCAGGATGGAAAGGAGCCATGATTAGTATCACTATGGTTACTGCCTAGCAACCATATGGGGTTACCCTAGCAACCGAGTAACAAATCACATATCTCTGCACCAGAAAATCGTACAGACTTCTGGGTTGATTTATTTCAATCACGATGGCAAGTAGACTTGATAAGTATCACTATGGTAACTGCCTAGCAACCAGATGGGGTAACCTTAGCAACCGAGTTACAAATCACATATCTCTGCATCAGAAAAACGTAGAGATTTCTGGGTTGATTTATTTCAATCATGATGGCAAGGACACTTGATAAGTATCACTATGGTAACTGCCTAGCAACCAGATGGGGTTACCCTAGCAACCGAGTAACAAATCACATATCTCTGCATCAGAAAAACGTAGAGACTTCTTGGTTGGTTTATTTCAATCAGGATGGCAAGGACACTTCGTAAGTATCACTATGGTAACTACCTAGCAACCACATGGGGTTACCCTAGCAACCGAGTAACAAATCACATATCTCTGCAACAGAAAATCGAAGAGACTTCTGGGTTGATTTATTTCAATCAGGATGGCAAGGACACTTGATAAGTATCACTATGGTAACTGCCTAGCAACCAGATGGGGTTACCCTAGCAACCGAGTAACAAATCACATAACTCTGCACCAGAAAATAGTAGAGACTTCCGGGTTGACTTATTTCACTCAGGATGGAGAGGAGCCATGTATTGTATTACCTTCGTACCTGCATAGCAACCGGATGGGGTTACCCTAGCAACCAAGCAACAACTCACATATCTCTGCATCAGAAAAATGTAGAGACTTCTGGGTTGGTTTATTTCAATCAGGATGGCAAGGACACTTGATAAGTATCACTATGGTAACTGCCTAGCAACCAGATGGGGTTACCCTAGCAACCGAGTAACAAATCACATATCTGTGCATCAGAAAATCGTAGAGATTTCTGGGTTGATTTATTTCAATCATGATGGCAAGGACACTTGATAAGTATCACTATGGTAACTGCCTAGCAACCAGATGGGGTTACCCTAGCAACCAAGTAACAAATCACATATCTCTGCATCAGAACATCGTAGAGATTTCTGGGTTGATTTATTTCAATCAGGATGGCAAAGACACTTGATAAGTATCACTATGGTAACTGCCTAGCAACCAGATGGGGTTACCCTAGCTACCGAGTATCAAATCACATATCTCTGCATCAGAAAAACGTAGAGACTTCTGGGTTGGTTCATTTCAATCAGGATGGCAAAGACACTTGATTAGAATCACTATGGTAACTGCCTAGCAACAACGAGGGGTTACCCTAGTAACCAAGTAACAAATCACATATCTCTGCACCAGAAAATAGTAGAGACTTCTGGGTTGACTTATTTCACTCAGGATGGAAAGGAGCCATGTATTGTATTACCTTGGTAACTGCATAGCAACCACATGGGCTTACCCTAGCAACCGAGTAACAAATCACATATTTCTCCACCAGAAAATCGTACAGACTTCTGGGTTGATTTATTTATGACCATAATTTTTGTTCTTTTCAAGTTATAACATGCTATTTCACGAGTTTTGCCACGGCAAGCACCACTCACATTTTCTTCAGGAAATGTACATTCTAGTTATTATTATTATTGTGAAATCTTGAAGCATTTGGTTACATTTTATTTTATTATTGCTGACCTGATACATTTTCTAAATTTATAACATCCACCCATCTCGCACTTTGGGATTTTTACCACGAACCCCCATTAATATCTGACCCTGGTGTAGAACAATCCCTTGTTGCTTACATCTAACAAATTCTGTTGCATTTAGACTACTTAAAGTGAAGCCAGAGGAGAGGCTAACCATAGAGGGCGTATTAAGTCATCCCTGGCTCAACTGCACTGAGGCACTGGACAACGTGCTCCCCTCTGCTCAAATGATGATGGACAAGGTGAGCTTCAAGGAAATATAAAATTTCAGAATATTCCATTTTCTCCATTTTATTGGTCATTGCTTGAATAAGTCACTCCTTAGTGACTTAGTAATTGTCAGACCTTTTTATCTTGTTTTGACAATGACTTATTTAATCTGAACATAGAGTGTTTAGAGAGAGTGTTTTTCTGACTTTTTTTGTTTTTGTACGATTACGGTGTCAATACACATTGGAATGCAATCTAAACCCATTTATCTACAAAATAGTTTGAAGCAATATGAAGTTAAATAAAATACATCCTTTTGACTTGATTAAAAAGTTACACGTGCTGTTACGGATGCACAAATGCATTCTGTTTAATAAACCTGGCCAAATCCAAATGATCTAAGAAGGTTATTTTCAACAAATTATCATTTGAATTCTGTTCTGTGTAAATTAATTACCATTTAAATGCAGTCTTTCCCATGTAAATTAGATTTTGTGATGATTTAAAAAAAAATAGATTGCAGTACCCTACTTCTGATACATATTTTATAGTTTATGGCCATTATTAAAGGTAAAAAAGTGTGGGAATCAGAGGACTTTATTTACTGAATAAAACCACAGGTCTGTATGCTGTCAGTCAAAGCTCAATGTGAGTCTGCTGTTAAAGCCACAGCTGCGTGTCTCAAGGCCCACAGACGCAATACAAAACTTTGGCTCACCTTAGGGAGAAATGGCTAGTCTCCGCTTGTGAAATTATTAACGGTGTTCACTCAAAAAGGAACTGAATGTCCAGATTCTGAAGGGCATTTTACACAATACGTGGCAAGTGAAAAGCTTTTGCGATCTGCAGTATGTAGCACAAGTTCAACAATGCCCACAACTGCTGCAGCTTAATTCAAGAGTGAAAAAATCTCTCATGCGATTTCTGTGAATATTGTATTCTGTTTTGTATGCAAGTGAAAGTAAAAACAATAAAAAAAATAAAATGGCTTTTAAATCTCTATAAAATAGGACAACCATGAATATAACTCATCCTCAATAAACGAGATTGGTGGGCAGACATTGTTTATGAAAAGATAAAATATTTAGTTTCCATCACCTGTTTTCCCATATTTGAGTTCTAAACCAAAATGGGTAGATCTTGCATTGGACATGCCAATCTCTGCCAGCTTTTAATTTTTTATATTATAGATCTGCTTTGGGTGTCTGTTGGCTTTAGATATTGTTTGCACAATTGTTTTGTTGTTGTTATTCAATTGTAAAATACATCAAAACTTAGGTTAATTAATGCATTTTAGGCAAATGTGACTTCACTTCGACAAATTTATGCAATCTGAGTTATAAATTAATTTTTATGATTACTCGATTAATCGTCAGAATAATTGATAAATTACTCAATTACAAAAATAATCGATAGTGACAGCCCTGCTGAAGACTGTTCTTGACCTTGATTGATCAGCTGATTAACATTGTAGTAAAACGATTGAACCTATTACAAATAATTCTAATGTAGGAACTGCTTTCTCTTTAGACACATTATTCTTCACAGTGACACATTATAAAGGCAAAAACTAATGAGTAACATTGTGTCTTAACCAAATGAGTCACCGTAATAAAAAGGTATCTTTTACATATTAATCAGAGTTTTTGTCCTAACCAGCCGCGACAGCAACAAGCATTGAACAACAGGACAATCGTCATATGGATCACTTGGTTTCTATTTCTGTTGTGTTGTAATTATAATCAAGCTGATATTAGGCTACAATAATTTTACATAACTGATTAAAACCACATTAAAATATAAACTGAAAATGGAAATATTAGTGGGGCGCTGCTTTTGAAAAACTTTCCCTGTGGCATCATAAGGATGGAATGTACTTTTAATATGAGCGAGGATTTCTTGGCTCATGATATTTTCAGTTCCCAATGGTTATCCTCTTCAAATTGTGTTCTGCAATACAGTAATAACATTAACTACTTTTCCTCCTAGGATGTTTTGTGAAAAAAGTTTTAGCGCATGAAAATAAAGCTGGTGGAAATGCTAATTATCGGTAAAATTTCACAAGTGTCGACATAATATTTTTCCATTTAACTCTAGCATATAAAATCTGTCGATACTTCAGATGTTGTTGAAAACGGGTTTGGAAACACTTTTTTCTTAGAAAATTGGCATTAATTTAAAAATGTAGCGTCACATGAGATAATTTACCCCAATCGTAAGCCTGTGTTAATCATGACAACGGTATATACCTGCACTGATCCGATGCTGCAAACACATCTGAGTAATAACACTTCCAGGGGTGCCAACACTGATATCTTGTATCATGCACATCGACAAGTGCACGGAGAACAAAAGAATGGCCACTGTTTGTGATTAATTTAATCTCGATAGGATTAAAGTTGTTTTTAAATAAAAAATAAATACACGATACTAGGAGAAAAGCTTAAGTGTTCTTTTTTGGAAAACAGCCCAATTCTATAAAATTGTTTATACCTTTGAAAAAATGCCAGCAAAATTCTCTGTATTAAGTTAAACTAAATAACTTACTAAACATAACTAAATAAATTACCAAATGAATAAAGCATTAAATAAGATGTACCAAATTAAAAAGAATATATTTTTAGACCTTTATATTTTTATATATATATATATATATATATATATATATATATATTGGTCTTTCATATATATGCCTTTTTTCTCAGAATGTTCTACACTTTTTCAAGACTATAAACGATCAGAACTATTTGTCCAATGCAGACTTCACTAGCAGAAAACAAGCTTTTGATCATTTTAAAACTTTAATATCTTAAACCTAACTGTCTTTACCTCGGATCGCATTTCCTAAGCTTCTTCAAAAAATTCACTTTTTGTATAATTGTTAATATTTTAGCATAATTGCACTATGATGCTAAAATTTATTTTAGATGACAATCAAGTTGAGTTGATCATTAAAAGTTGCTGGACAAATATTTCGGACATAATGCAGTTGTGATGGTGATTCTTTAGATTAGATAATTGTTCAAAATAGCCTATTGAATATCAGGAATGTATCATATGTAAACCATGATATTACACCGCATACATTTTTCTTTAATAGCTGTGCACACAGCATACACATCGATTGGTGGTCCTTATACTAAGTCCAAAATGTTCCCCCACTACTTGGGTGCAGGTTGCCAGCTTGAACAGGGCCATGACGGTTCACTTTCGGGTGAGAACCGGTGGCAACCTGCGATAGGCGCAACATCAGGACCAATATTACAGTCCTATCAGAAGGGCAGCAGCTCCCTTTTGATTGCAATTCCTCCTCCTTATTGCATTTATTTGTGAAATTAAAATGACAGTAATTGTCTCAATACTCTCCCCATTTTACCAATACTTTGGAGGGAAATAAATTAGGGACATCTGGCAGGTGAAAGGTACACGATAAGGGCAGATTTTTTTTGTGATAAACCAAAACTTAAGTGAGTGTTTTTTTTATTGATTCCTACATCGAACACAGAAAAGCAAAACTTAAATACACAGAATCAACATTTAACTCCCACTACCAAACAAACACCCCTGTGGTCACACATGAGTACATACAAAATAAAATAAATAAAAATAAAGAATATAATAATCACACACATTAACAACTACCCTCTCTCCTCCACTGTTACCTCCCAAGAATGCCAAATATCTGCTTCATTTCCCAACAAATAAATCCAAATTCTCCAGTCTTCTGTATGACCCTTCTTCGAAAGCCGCCACCCTCCTCATCTCCCACAGAACCACTCCTGAAATGGGGGTGCTCCAGCTGACTTCCAGCCTCTTAAAATCACTCGTCTATCGATCATAACATTGGTTAGGACCCAATGTTTATGTTTTTAATGTTTATTCCCTATATTGATTACTGCCCCATCGCATAAAATACAGAGTCTGGGGAAAAATGAAATGTTTGTGCCAAAACGTCACATATTAAATGCTGAACCTTCAACCAAAATTCTTGGATCTTGACACCCCCCCAATAAACATGAATTTACATCTTTTTCGTCTTCTGATTGGCATCACCTGCAGGTGGGCGTGTCTTTAAGACCAAGCCTATACAATCTAGAGGGGGTCCAATAGAATCTATGTAAAATCTTGAATTGCATAAGGCGAAACCTTGCATCTCTAGATACAGACTTGGCATTTTTTTTAATCCTAGCCCACACTCCTTCCTCATATATAACTCACCAGGGTGTGATCTGAGACTAAGATATTTCCAATTGAGCAATCAACAACAGATGAAATGAGGGACTTAGATATATAAAAAAAATCTATTCTAGAATAAATCTTATGGGCTGATGAAAAAATTGTATAGTCCCTAACAAAACACTGTTGCTCTAGTGGGCTTACACACTTTTGCTTCACTATGACCAAGGACTTAGTCCATCAAAAGATTAAAGTCTCCTCCCAATATTATATCATGAGGGGTGCCAGCAACGTCCCTCCAAGATCTATAAAATAAGTCCTGATTATCAGCATTAGGTGTGTAAATATTAGCCAAAATAAGACTTTGCCCCTGAAGTTCTGCTAAAACAATAATGACTCTTCCTAATTTATCATTAATCTGTTTGACACATTTGAATTGTAGATGTTTACTTATCAGCGTAATGACTCCCCTTACTCTTACTCTTATTGAGCCAGCACTAAAGAAAACATGCCCACCCCATATCCTCCCAAGTTTTTCAGCTTCCTGTTGAGAAAAATGCATTTCTTGAAAAAACACTATATCTAAACACTAAAATAAATAACCTTCCTTCTATTTATGGGGTGCCCCAACCCATTCCACGTGGAGAGATATAATCCACTCATATAAACATTTGACATTTTCACTTAGTAGAAAAAATTGATTGTGTGTCAAAAACATTATAAAGACATTATAAAGACATTCCAACTAGTGCAACAGTCAAACCCCAAACTTCCCCCCCCCCCCAACCAAACAAACTAAGGAACTTTAAATTTAAATGTGCGCATTAACCCCGCACATGACAGCACCAACCGGCGTCCATCCCTCTAAACTCAAACAGTCTATGTACACCTAGGAGTGCCCCATGACAACTTTGCCTTCAGATTGCTCAAGTCCCGTGCTTCTATACAAATTTTGTGAGATAGTATAACATAACAAAAAAATGATAAAACAAACTCCAGCTAATAGGCAGAATAAGCACAAGGAACGTGCAGTTTCATCCACAACTGTCCCGAAGGAGTGTTATTCCAAAAATCAAACTCCAGCCGCTAGGCAGAACCAGCACAAAAAGAAACAAAAAAGGTGGCCAGCTTCCTCATACATTCAAGTGAATATTCAGTGAGTCTCACTTGCTGCAACATAAGAATCACACCATGACCTACTCATTACATTGACTTTATAATAGACAATGCTTGCTGTGGGCATGTAAATATTTTGCAGCCATCCTTGCTATCTATTCTCAATTTGTCCAGGATCATCCGTTGCTTTTAAGAGTTTCTTGCATTCCTTCATGAATTCACAAAGTCTGGAACAAGAAAATGCTGTGGTTCTTCCAATAAATCCTCCTTGCCTTGCGTAACACAAGATCTTTATTGGATGATCTCAGAAATTTGGCCAGAATTGGTTGGCACCTGTCTCCCTCTGACCCTGTGAGCTCACTCTATTTCCATCTTATGGCCTGTTAAGTTGAGCAGACTTGGAAAGAGTTTGTCTAGGAATTTCACCATATCTCTCGGCCTACTTCGTTCTCAGGAATTCCAACAATTTGGACGTGGTTTCCGCGATTACAATTCTCAAGGTCTTCCAACTTTTCCCAGATGCGCTGCAAATCTGCCTTGGTCGTTAGCGTGTTAGCAGCTAATTCCCTCTCCGATGACTCCAGATAATCAATCCGTAATCCGTGATCGATTGCAGCAAGATCCTCTAAGTCTAAAAAGACCTCCGCCAGCATTGCCGACATGCTCGACAGTTGCTGCTGAATGTCTCCCGCCGCACCGTCTAAACTGAGTCCCTGGTCTGCGGCCTTGTCTGGGGTATCAGCTTGAGCACGTAAGTGTCTTTTAATGACTCCAGAGCCCGAGTATTTTTAATTCTTTGACATATTGTTTTCATAGACATTTAAACATTAGTGCAACAGTCAAACCCCGAACATCCCCCCGAATCAAACAAACAGAAAAAAGTATTATTATTTTCATAGAACAGTTATGGAACAGGGTGTATCAAATCTCACCGGCTTATGACATAAAAGTATGCAGAGCTTGCCGTTCACACGTCCGACCCTTGCATGGCGCCATGCAACTCCCACAGTATGTTTTTATAGTAGAATGACCTCTTATATGTCAAAATATCATGGAAATTGTATTCCTCATGACATTACCTCTTTAATATCTAATCCTCCTGACACCCAGGCATGACTGCTTTTTGCATTTTCCATTTCCCTTTTTGGTTTGTAACTAGTAGCACCTAATAGACATGCAAAATATATGTTTTATTTCTAGATCAAATAGTTTTTCTAAAAATATATGTCCACATATGGGGACAGCAGGACTTAAGTTAATAATTCCAAGCTATAGAAAGCTACTTTTATATCAAATTGTTTGTTTCCATGAGTGTTGGTTATTCATGTTTTTGAGACATAACAGAAATGACATCTGATTTTCCATAAAGCTGCTTTGGAACAATGTGTATTGGCAAAAGCACAAATAAAAAACGATACAAATAAAAATTATTTGACTTGATTTGACTTAAGTTACAATATTTTTTTCTGCTTAGGCAACAAAATCTCAATATCTTTGCACTATCAAACAAACAATTGAAAGCCAGTGGTGAAGTATTTTACCATTCAAAAATTAACATAAATAATTCTGATTCAATGTAATGGCCAGCATCATCCAATCCCTGCAGACCATTGTAAAATATACATTATATATTCTGAATCTATGTACTGATAACCCATTGTGCCATGTCTGCCAAACACGTTGAGTTGTACAAACATCATCTGTAGCCTGAAACTTAACTTTTGGTTAGATGTGAGGAGTGACTGCAATTGGCTGCATAGGAAAGCTATAGGATGCTCCCTTGCACCTTATTTAGTGAATGACTTAACCTCCTGTGTGCTGTCTGTCTGCACTGGTCTCAGAACAGTTTGAAATATACCTAATTTTCATCCTAACTCCATATAAAGCCTCTGAAAGCAAAAATGTTCAGCTTTTGGATGCACTCATTGATTCTAAATATGATGATGCACAGTATATATAGGATTTCTAAGGAAAAATGACACTATATTGCACATTGTGTTTAGCAGCAGGCCATTTCTTGATAAATCTCTAAAATTAAAAATGCCATATCGGATAAAACTCGAGACTCTAATCTTGAATCTGACTCAAACAGGTTTCAATGTAAAAACGTAATTATGTTTCTTATCAGATGTAGTTTTGTTGCCGTTTTTCCCAAAGACAAACTCTGCTGTGATCGGCGCCATGTTGTTTTGTCACATGACTACGTGCATTGAAAGTTTAACCCTTTACTGACAGCCTAGATTTTTCTAAACTGAGATCAGTTTAAATTTAATATTTAAATTATGCGTTGCATATAACGAAGCCAAAAAAAAATGTCCACGCATGTGTACGCAGGGTTGCACAAGGTTAAACATTAATCTTTCTCTGGTAAATTGTTCTCGTTTAAAGAATGTTTAGATATTTTTACTCCAAAACAAGACAAATATTATGAATTATTTTTTAGTATTAACGCTTTCATATTTTCAAGGTACATGTGAAATTTACAGTCTGTATTATCATTGTTTCTCATACAGTTAAATGCGGTAGTATCACGTGTCTGGATTGCAACATGCATATGTAAATTACATGCAGATTAAGTTATGCATAGAGAAAACAGGCATTGTATGCTCCATTTATGGTTGTGTTGGGGATGAGATGGGGTTGGTAATAAATCACCTGCAAGTATGCACAATCTTCCACTAATTGAGATTTATGAAGTGAATTTAAGACTGGTTAAAACAAATTTTGCATACGCACAAATGTTTTCAGATCTTTAAAACCGTACATCTGAAAATCTTTTGTGCATAGACATACTTTTAGGATAAAATCTACGGTAAGTTGAATACATGATTTTGACCGAGGGTGTCACACCTACCGACTGCTTTGCTGAGGTCTTTCTCCCTTCAGTCAGAGGTCTGTTAACCACACAACAGTTTAGAATAGAGGAGAGGTGACAGATATTCCAAAGTCCCCTTGGACTTTTCTTCAATTCCCAGTCACATGGGGCTTGCTGAAACAGGAGTTACGTGGAAACATTTTTGGTTGACTAGTTATTTGTGGGGTTTTATTCATTCATTTACAAGCCCTGTAGTGTGGATGAAAACAATGACTTGAGAGCCATGTCTGTTTATTACTATTATGTTGTCATTCAGGCAGTTGTGGCTGGAATTCAACTGGCCCATGCTGAGCAACTGGCAAATATGAGAATACAGGACCTCAACATGAGTCTAAAGCCACTCAACTCTGTGAACAACCCCATTTTGAGAAAGAGAAAGCTACTTGGGTGAGTCTTACCCTTTTACTTGTGTACCTGCAGTCACTTGAAATGTTTCTTTGTCTAACCAGGGCTTGACATTAAGCATTGTCATGTGCTTGTCCTTCAGACAAGTAAATTAGTAATTCACTTGTCCAAGTAAAAGAGAGAAAAGTGGACAAAAGGAATAAAATAATTAAAAGCCTCCATCACCATCGTTTACTGCTAGTAGGGTTTACATTAATATTACAGTCAGAAAGATGGTTTAACCAAGCAAATATAGGCCCAGTGTGCCCTCAGTGATTTACTTTTTGGGGTTTTGCCATTTTACCTGTGACTTGGCTGTAGGGATGTCATGACGTGAATTTTTGCTGGTACGATTATTGTTTGATTAAAAAAAAAATCACGATTTCATGATTATCTGCAAATTTACCTATTATGCAACAATAAAAAACAAACAAATCACAACTTAAGTTTTATTGCAGCATTTATTAGGACATGCAGTTAACATATATATTCCTACTTTTAACTGAAAACAAGTAGGTAAAGTAACTTCTCAGCAAAAAAGTATGTATACCCTTTCAATAAAATTATTTTTTAAATAAATAACCAAAAACAAACAAACAAACAACTATAACTTAAACCATATGTTTAAAATAAAACGGTGACAAGCTAGGAGAACCTTCTTTCTTTCTTCAGTAATCTAACGATCAGCCGGATAATCACAGCACTTTTATGCTCACTGAAATCTTATTCAAGTAGGAAAAACTATTTGGAGGCATCGCATTCACAATATAAAGCTGAACCCCTCCTCTTTTAAACTTAAAATAAGCAACTCTTCGGATTTACACAGTTTCAATTCAGTGTTTGACTTTACCAAAAGGTAAGTAGTACACTACGTATAATATTTACATTTTAAAATTATTAAAAATTATTACATCTGGGCATGAATCTCTGGATGGTGATCCCTCAGGTGCTGGAACATATTAGATGTTTTCACCGCTTTTGCTGGCACTTTTCGTCTGCACGTTTTGCATAATGGATACCCGTCTTAAACACAGTGGCGGAGCTGGGGGCCACAACACTCGCAATTGCTGTTTTAGTAATTTGTTTAGTAATTTCTTGGCACAATGTAGTACTTTAGATGTGAAATCATCTCTGTATGATGTGTACAAACTTAACATGTGCACACACCAAGGTCGCTGCACCTCATTGTAACCCAACCCCCCCAAACAGTCCGACAATATAACAATGCTTCCCGAACATTTCTGTGTTACCACAGATTGAACACTTGCCCCTGACTGCCCACCCCTTTGAAAAACTCTTGTCTCCGCCCCTGTTTAAACAACTCCTGTGTAATTTGTTTAGATAGACAAAATGCTCCTAAATAGCTAATTTAATTCGCTTCTTCAGTGAATACAACTCTGGGAGATCTTGTTGTTCCGCCATGTTTTCATTTGTGAGTTTCACGTGCGCTGAAAGTTCACGTTTTGCACATGCCCCGCCTTACCTAGACAATCACCTTGTGAACTCCGTTACCATAGTAACAGCCTCACAGACCAGCCAGGCAGAGGGCAGGACACATGCTTGACACAAGTAGTTAAACCCACATGGGTATAACATGGTTGATTTTTCCAGTTTTTAACCATAGCTTCCAAATGCTTGTGGTTTAATAACGTGACCATTTTAATCGCAATTCATTGTGAAATCAGGTAATCGCGACATCCCTTACTTGGCTGGGCTGCGCGGACTTGAGAAACATTGCTGCCTATTTCTAGATCACTAGCTAATTATTAGAATTAGCTATTCATTTCTAATTAATAATAAGAAAATTAAAACTACGCGGCTTGCTGCCGCTGCCTGAGGTAATGTCGAATTGAATTCTTGGGCAAGCAAGGCATTGTTGTTTGTAAGCGACTGATAGTTCTAACCTGCACGCTCCTGAGACACCTCTGGCTTTCTCTCTACGTGGCACCCTATGTGCTCTAGATCTTTTTTTTTTTTTTTTTTTAATTAAAATGTTTTATTGATTCAAAGAAAAACCCACATACACACCGAATCAACATTTAACCCCCACAAAACCCAGCCTTCTACCTGCCACCCTCCCCATCTCCACACACCACTTCGGAAATGATGGCGCTCCGTCTGATTTCCAACCCCTTAAAATAATTTGTCTGCCAATCATAATACTAGTCACAACCCAATTTTTTATAAATTTGTCCCCCAAATTTATGACCAATACAAAGTCTGGGGCAAAGTAAAATTTGAGTGCCCAAAACGTCAAACAAATATCTCTGAACCTTCAGCAAAAAATCTTAACCCAACCACAAATGGCATTGGTTGTGTCTCCAACTTCTGATTGACATCGCCAGCAGGTGGGTGTTTCTTTAAAGCCAAGCCTAAATAATCTAGAGGTGGTCCAATAAAATCTATGTAAAATCTTAAATTGCATAAGGCAAACCCTTGCATCTCTAGAGTTCAAATCTTTCTTCCATAATCTTTTGATAGAAGTTAAAGCTCCATCTCCCAAACTCCCAAAAATCCCCAAAATTTGCAGGGATTAATACACTGATGCCTCATGACCTTTTCCAAAAGCAGTAATCACCTCTCCCAGAGTATCTGCCACTTTAGGGGGGTGTTTGCTACTCCCAAAAACAATACAGAGCAGGTGGCGCAGTTCTGGGAATCTGGGAATCCCAAAATGATTAACCAAATTCTCAAAAGATCTCAACACTCTTCTCTCATACAGGTCACCGAGTGTAGTAACCCCCCTCATAATCCACTCTGACCAATAGAAAGGGGACTTATTAATACGTAATTAGGGTTCAGCCATATGCTTGAGGCGATATTTAAATTTTGGAATGGCAAAATGGGGGCAAGGACTTCTGTTCAATACGAAACCAGGGAGGGGCTCTCTTTTTTGGAAGCGACCAATGAGCCAAATGTCTCCAAATGCATAATAATAAAACTAAATCTTGGGTAGGCCTATCCCACATTTGTCAATCGGCATGTTGTCAATGTAACATGTTGAAATGTAATCTGGGACGTTTACCATTCCAAATGAAGGACTTTGCTATGCTATCAAATTGCTTGAAATAAGAGAGGGGGACATTTGCAGGGCAAGATTGTAGCAAGTAGTTAAATTTTGGAATACAATTAATTTTAATAACATTAACCTTCCCAATCATAGATATATGTAATGAAGCCAACCTACTCGCATCACTCAAACCTTTTTATCAAAGGGTTGAAATTAACTCTCACAAATTAGCTGGGAATAAAATGCCCAAACACTTAATGCCCTGTTTGGGCCACTGGAAGGTGCCTGGCTGAAATTCCGTTACTAGGCAGTTTGCTGTCAGAGCCAAATTTAGACTAATTAACTCTGTATCATAAGAATTTAGAAAAATAATTAATAATTCTTTGGAGGCAAGCTACGAATAGTAAAATATTATCTGCTTAAAGCAAAATCCTATGGGCCACACCTCCCACCATCACCCCTGAAAAATCATCCTCCTTATTGCGGCTGCTAATGGTTCCAGGGCAAGACAGAGCAATAATTGGGAAAGAGGGCAACCCTGCCGGGTGCCCCTATCCAGAGTAAGATCATTTGAAAGTAATCCATTTGTTTGTACCACCACTACCGGGGTGTCTATAAAGTAACTTAATCCATTCAATGAAAGTATTCCCGAATCCATACATTTCCAAAAGATACCTTCTACCATATCAAACGCCTTTTCGGCGTCAAGTGAAATGGCAGCAACCGGAATCTGATCATTCGCCACAGACCACATGATATTAATGAAACACTTAATGCTATCAGAAGAGTTATAAACCCACCTGATCTATATGTATAAGAGATGTCATAACTTAATCGGTTAGCCAGAATTTTTGACATAATAAAATCTAGCTGGATCAGGGAAATTGGACGTTAACACTTACACTCCCTTTGATCATTGTCCTTTTTAAGAATCAGACTGATATGGGTCATGGTTGGTGGAATCTTTCCATTCTTTAATGATTCCATATAAACTTCTAACAAAAGTGGAGCCAGTCCTGTAGCATAAGATCTGAAAAATTCAGCGGCAAAGCCATCTGGCCCCGGAGCCTTGGCTGTAAGCAGGGCCTTAATTATCTCGTCAAGCTCCTCTAAATTTATCTCATAATCAAGATAATTTTTTAGCTCAGTCATCAGTTTAGGGAGATCTAATGGTTCCACAAAGTTTCTAATATCTTCATCAGTAGGTGAAAACGTTGAACTAAAAAGATCAAAACAGAATTGTTTAAAAGCATTCTTAATATCAATGGCCGAGGTAAAAATTTCACCATCAGTAGTTTTCACTGAGGAAATGGTTCTCTCTCTGCTTTATATACAGTGCATCTGGAAAGTATTCACACCGCTTCCAAATTCTGTTACGTTACAGCCTTATTCCAAAATTGATTAAATTCATTATTTTCCTCAAAATTCTACAAACAATACCCCATAATGACAACGTGAAAGAAGTTTGTTTGAAATCTTTACAAATGTATTACAAATAAAAAACGCATGTACATAAGTATTCAAAGCCTTTGCTCAATACTTTGTTGAAGCACCTTTGGCCTCAAGTCTTTTTGTGTGTGATGCTACAAGCTTGGCACACCTATTTTTGGGCAGTTTCTCCCATTCAGGTGCGTACACATTGCCAGCGACTTTATCGCTGCAGGTCGCCAGTGGCTGGCGGTGAAGTCGCTAGTGGGTGTTCCCACTACTGGTTGCCTAGTAACGTTTATAAATGACATTCACGGATGCCACTCCATTGCTGTTGACAGCGAATCTCTTTTCTTGCCAATAAAAACAAACATTTTGGAGGGAAAAGACTAAATATAAATGGAATCAGTACATAAAATGCTTTATATCAAAGATGAATGAGAAACAAGGCGTGCTGTTTGCCATAGCGGCTGTTTATCTGCGGCGAAAATGCAAACGCCGGTCTGTCTGAGTCCATAAAATCCCCGCGATCTCAGATACACCTTTCCACGCAGTATTTTCCGTAAAAATGTCCTTGTACGTGGGAAGAGACATATAGAGCACTGGAAAATTTCTAACAGCAAGAATTAGCCTTTCATCCACCTTTCCGTTACTGCAGGAGCTGAGAGAGAGAGAGAAAGGATCACATGAGCTCTCCCGTCTTCTCCTCTATTGGCTGTCGCTTCCGTTAGTCGCTCCAAAGTTGAACTTTTCTCAACTTTGTCGCGTCGCTGGACACGCCCACATCTAGCGCCAACGGTCGCGACAGCTCGTGTCGCCGGAAGTCGCTGTGCTCGCATTGAAAATGAATGGTATTGAGTCGCTGTCGCGCGCGATGTCGCTGGCAGTGTGTACGCACCTCAAGTCAAGTCAAGTCAAGTCAAGTCAAGTGGTTTTTATTGTCGTTTCAACCATATACAGTTAGTACAGTACACAGCAAAACGAGACAACGTTCCTCCAGGACCATGGTGCTACATAAAAACAACAAAGGACCAACACAGGACCACATGAGACAACACAACGAAATAAAATACCTATATAAAAAAAACCTACATATACCTATATAAAGTGCACGTGCAAACGTGCAAAAAGTACAGGACAGTACAACAAATTTCTGACAATGAACAGGACAATAGACAGTGCAGCGCCGACCAGTACTCAGTAGTGCAAAAAGATGACAGTTTCTAAAAATGTAAACATAACATACTATGAGATAATGTTCTATGCACATAGCAGTTATTGAGGTAGCAGACAGTTATAAAGTGACAGTAATTAAAGTGCAACTCAGGACACGTGTGTGTCAAACCAGTCTCTGAGTATTGAGGAGTCTGATGGCTTGGGGGAAGAAGCTGTTACACAGTCTGGCCGTGAGGGCCCGAATGCTTCGGTACCTCTTGCCAGACGGGAGGAGGGTAAAGAGTTTGTGTGAGGGGTGTGTGGTGTCGTCCACAATGCTGGTTGCTTTGCGGATACAGTGTTTTTTGTAAATGTCTTTGATAGAGGGAAGAGAGACCCCAATGATCTTCTCAGCTGTCCTCACTATCCTTTCTTCTTTGCAGGACCTCTCAAGCTCCATCAGGTTGGATGGGGAGCGTCGTTGCACAGCCATTTTCAGATCTCTCCAGAGATGTTCAATCGGGTTCAAGTCTTGGCTCTGGCTGGGCCACTCAAGGACATTCAAGAGTTGTCCCGTAGCCACTCCTTTGTTATCTTGGCTGGGTGCTTAGGGTCATTGTCCTGTTGGAAGATGACTTCACCCTAGTCTGATGTCCAGAGCGCTCTGGAGCAGGTTTTCATCAAGGATGTCTTTGTACATTGCTGCATTCATCTTTCACTTGATCCTGACTAGTCTCCCAGTTCCTGCTGCTGAAAAACATCCCCACAGCATGATGCTGCCACCACCATGCTTCACTGAAGGGATAGTATTGGCCAGGTTATGAGCTGTGCTATTCAGGCCAAAAAGTTCAATCTTTGTTTCATCAGACCAGAGAATTTTGTTTCCCATGGTCTGAGAGTCCTTCAGGTGACTTTTGGCAAACTCCAGGTGGGCTGTCATGTGCCTTTTACTGGGGAGTGGCTTCCGTCTGGCCACTCTACCATACAGGCCTGATTGGTGGAGTGCTACAGAGATGGTTGTTCTTCTGGAAGGTTCTCCTCTCTCCACAGAGAAATGCTGGAGCTCTGTCAGAGTGACCATTGGGTTCTTGGTCACCTCCCTGACTAAGGCCCTTCTCCCCCAATCGCTCAGTTTGGCCGGGCGGCCAGCTCTAGGAAGTGTCCTGGTGGTTCCAAAACATATTCCATTTACGGATGATGGAGGCCACTGTGCTCATTGGGACCTTCAATGCTAGAGAAATTTTTCTGTACCCTTTCCCAGATCTGTGCTATAATCTAGACAAAGGTCTATAGACAAATCCTTGGACTTCATGGCTTGGTTTGTGCACTGTTAACTGTGGGACCTTATATAGATTGGTGTGTGCCTTTTCAAATCATGTTCAATCAACTGAATTTGTGTGTCTTGGCAAAGGTTGTGAATACTTATGTACATGTGATTTTTTTTTTTTTTTGTAATTTTTTTTTTTAATAAATATCCAATGATTTCAACCCATTCATATTCTACGTGGAGAGAGACAATCCACTCATATTAAAGGAGACCTATTATGGCCCTTTTTAAAAGATGTAATATAAGTCTCAGGTGACCCCAGAATGTGTCTGTGAAGTTTCAGCTCAAAATACCCCACAGATCATTTATTATATCATTTTGTAAATGTCTCTTTTTGGGTGGAATCAAAAACACACTGCTTTCGTGTGGCTCTCTTTAAATGCAAATGAGCTGCTGCTCCCTGCCCCCTTTCAGGAAGACTGCGGTGTCTTTACAGTTTATGCTTCAGATATTACAGCAAAAACAAATTAGAACTAATATGACTGACAGCGTAAATGCCGGAGTTCAGCCGTATATGTATGAACCAGATTCGGACACTGATGAAGGATAGACCCCCGGGCAGAAGTCACATCTGTGAGAATGAACCAGGATGTTTCTGAATGGTTAATTTACACTACACAGCTGTGGTGAGTCAGACTGGCAACAAACATCCCTCGTGGTACTGATATGTTGTGCAGATCTGCTGGGCTTTCCGAGTAAACATTCCACTTTTAGTACAACACTTTTATGTTCACAGAAAATGTACATGTTTTCAAATAGGCAATCACCTTACTGTATTGGGCAATAAAGGTGCGGTTATGAATTATACAGACAGTAAGCTAAAAATAACGACATAGCTCTGGTCTCTATGTGAATACAATTAGAGACAATGGTAACTTTAGCTTTAGCTGGAACATGGACAGTTGGTACTGATCCATGCTTGAAAATAAATTGTTTTGAAAATCCTGCTTTATATTGACACTCATTCACAAAGCAGTCTGGTGTAAAATTATTTGCACAAACATACACAAATTTTGGTATGTTTTGGGCACATTTCCTTCAAAAACAAAACTTGTCCACTGCATCTTCAGTGGCTCTGATTCCGGGAGTACATGAAGACTCATGTTAATTTTACAGCCAACAACAGAACACTTATGACGCTTACAAAGCTGAGACAATATTCTTCTCACTGTAGCTGCTCCAGCACAAAAATAAAAATATAAGGTGCTTCCTCGGACAATCAAGTACATGTTCACTGAGACAAGCTCACTTGGAGGCACGTGAGAAACACACCATGACTTCCCCAGCGATCTTCTGTTTCTGAGTTTCTTTCTTGCATTACTTGAATCGATCATGTTTCTCTCTTGTCGAATTCGCAACGTCTGGGAACAAGAAAATGCTATGATTCTTCCAAGAAAGCTTTCCTTTCCTCCTCGCCTCACGCAACACGAGCTCTTTATCGGATGATCTCAGAAAATTTACCAGAATTGATCGGGGCCTGTCTCCCTCAGCCAGTCTGCGAGCCGGGACTCTGTGAGCCTGCTTGATTTCCAGCTTGTGGCCTGTTAGGTCAAGCAGACTCTGAAAGAGCTCGTCTAGGAATTTCACCATATCTCTGCCTTCTTCATGCTCAGGAATTCCAACAATTTGGACAGTGTTTCACCAATTACGATTCCCCAAATCCTCCAGTTTTTCCCAAATGCATTCCAAGTCTATCTTGTTCACTAGCAGATTTGCAGCTAATTCACTCTTATGACTCCAAATAATCGATCTGTCGCAAAGTCCCCGATTCTTGTAACCAACTCAGAGAATTTCGTTTTCCATCACCGTAATCGATCGCGTATTACAGCAAGATCCTCTAAGTCAGCAACTACTTTCATCAGCATCACTGACATGTTGGACAGTCGACGTTGAATTTCTCCCACCGCACCATCCAAACCGAGTCCCTGGTTTTTGGGCCTGTCTGAGGTAAAGCTTAAGCACGTAAGTGTCTTTTAATATCTGCAGATCCTGATTTAGAATTATTTGCCACGTTGACTTCAAAGAACAGATATGTAGCAGGGTCTTTCAAATCTTTCCGGTTTATGACATAAAAATAATTATACAAAATAACTTTTAAAAAAAATTTGTCATAAAAAACGCAGTTTATACGTCAAATCGATCAAATCTTTCCGGTTTATGACATAAAAATTATTATACAAAATTATTTAAAAATATTAGTAATAAAAAACGCAGTTTATACACTTCTCACATGCAGAATAAGAATATTAATTTTATCAGGCTATATCACAAATATAACTGGTTATTTTTTTGTCATTTAATGTTTTAATCAGGATAATTGTCCAGTTGGGCAAGTAAAATTCTCTTTCACTTGCCACTTTAAAATCCACTTGTCCCAGACAAGCATTAATGTTGAAACCTGCTGACTACTTAAAATTTAGTTTTTCCTTCCTATCTGGGTATAATTAACAGTAGGGATGGGCGTTTTGGTCATTTTGTTTATTTGAGTGCTCAAAGTATTTACTCTTGTCTACATGTCTATGTACATAATGTTTCAGACATACTGTACATCTTTGGCTGCTGCAGTGTTGTTCCAGTGTCTCGCATATACATTTTTATAAGCTGTTATAACGTAATCTGTTGTACAAAAGGTGGCATAATCAAAATATAACACATCAAATTTTGTTACTTTGTGAAGACTCGCTGTCCAAACTCAATGAAAGAATGCTCAAAGCATGTGTCTCTGCTCTTACAAGTTACCGTAATTATCTTAATAAGCATGTATCAATTTATTTTACATGGCTGGTTGAACTGTGTATTTGCAAAATGTGGTTGGCTTGACCTGAGATGCCATAACCATTCCATTGGAAAAACACTGTGTTTGAAAATAGTTTTGAAGACCCTGCTTATTGTTTCATTCATTCACTCGCTTGGTGTGTGTGTGTGTGTGTGTGTGTGTGTGCGTGTGCACATCTCCAGAGTGTTGAGCGCTGTCTCTGCCAGGACAGAAAGTCAAGCTATGCTGTGATGGAGCTTGTTTCTGTGATGAGTCATGCTGTGTTCTTTTCAACTTGAACTTCCTACTGGGAAAAGTGCAATGGAACTTAGAAACTCGTGTGGAAATCTTCAACTTAGATTTTACAGAGATGCAAATGTTTGTCACATGTCGGTACACAAGGAGATTTAAAGAGTCAATGAAAAAAATACATTCATATTTACATAATATAAATTAATGTGTAAAATGTCCTACATTACATGTATGCAAATGCTTGCAGAAATGTGTATCTCTAAAATAAATAAATTATACTCTCTTTTGATTATTGTATAACTGAACTACAAATTGCAGCATTGTTTAATAGTTTGGTTGTATTTTGCCATGATGTCTCTGTTGACAATCAAGGTACTGCTGAAAATCACAACATAATCAATCCCAAAATTAAAAAGTAAGGCCACTCTTTGACACTGTGTGTGTAGTTGTCACTGAATTTAAAATTTAGTAAAATGTCATGTCACACATGATTATTATCGATCATTGTTCAGTATTATTGCTATTACTTCTGAGTACTCAAGCTGTATTGCCCATCCCTAATTAACAGGTTGCAGTAACAGAAAAGTGCTTACATTTTTGTCCCATGCAGCACCAAACCCAGTGATGAACTTTTCATCAATGATCCAGAGAATGAGGCAGAGGACATCAACGTGGGTCTGGAAAAACTAAGGGATGTAATAGCACAGTGTATCTTGCCACAAGCTGGTATGTTTGCACATACTGCATTCACACTCACTTTTGCTTCTATCCATCTTATACATAATGGCTCATGTTTCAAACGTTAGTGAGCTGCCTGGACTTCTGAGGTATTCTGGGCATTCTCTCATTGTGATGTAGGGCTGGGTAAAAATACAGACATTTCTGATTAATCGTGATATTTAAGTCTTTTTTCTTTTTATTTTTTCGATTGCAATTCACAATACACATCATTTCAAAGCTGATTTCCAGCAAATCATGCAGTAATATCTGTATGGTCTTAAATTAACGTTCCGGGTTCAATACAAGTTAAAGCTCAAATGACCGTATTTGTGGCATAATGTTGATTACCACAAAAATTCATTTTGACTCGTCCCTCCTTTTCTTTAAAAAAAAAACAAAAAACAAAATCGTGGTTTCAGTGAGGCACTTGCAATGGAAGGGAATGTGGCCAATTTTTGGAGAGTTTAAACAAATGTGAAGCTTATAATTTTATAAAAGACATTTTATATTATAAAATTTTATATTATAATTTCATTAATTATTCTGTAAAAACTATTATTTTCATTTTTACAGTAGGGTTTGTTTACATTACATCATCATGGTAACAAAGTTGTAAAATTGGCTATAACTTTACGCAGAAAAGGTTAAGAGATTTTATCACACTAAAATCATGTTTACAAGTATATCCCTTTATATCTTGTGTCTATACTTTTGAAAGAGTGAGTATTTTAACATAAAAAAAATTGGCCCCATTCACTTACATTGTAAGTGCCTCACTGGAATCAAGATTTGTATTTTTTTTTTTCAAGAAAAGGAGGGATGAGTCAAAATCATTTTGGAAGCAGTCAATATTATGCCACAAATGCTGTCGATTGAACTTAACTTGTATTGATTCCGGAATGTTCCTTTAAGGCCTATTCACATCAAGCACATCAACAATGGATTCCCATGATGCTATTCACACCAGGTCTGACAAATCATCCGTGAACCTTCCAAAGGGATTTTATTTATTTTTTTACATTGATTGGTCAGATTTTTATTTATTTTTTATTATCATTTATGCAATGGCGCTCTTTACTCATCTCACTCACCTAAAAACAGATTACTGATATGTACTCACAATGCATCAAAACCAAGGAAAGAACCTAATGAAACAGTTATGCCAAATTAAGTAATTGAATGCTTTAACACTGTTCAATATTTATTCATCTCTAGCATTGACAGCACAATGCTGAAGGGTCCGGGTGGGAGACTGGTATAAATGTTTGTAGAACACCAACAGCGCCACCTACTGTGAAGGGGTTAAATATTTTTTGTTAAAAAAATTTACAGACTGTGTAAATAGACCTTTCGTTGGAAGTTTTTCTCGCAAAATTGGCTTGGATTTGGTGTGAACGTGCCTTTAAATATCGTTAAGTCCCTAGTGAACAGCTTTACTGAAAAATCGTTATATATTTTTGTCTTGAAGCCAAAGGCGACTGTGGCAAGGAACAAAAATTCCATAAGATGTTTAGTTGAGTGATGTTAATTTGTGTCAAAGTTTAGTTGAGCAGTGGAAAAACCTTGGGAGAAACCAGGCTCTGCTGGTGGAGCCAGTTCCTCTCTGTGTTTACAGCATTACAGTGACGTGCACAGATCTTAGCAAGGACTGGGGCGGAAGGATGAAAAATGGCACAGATTTAAAAAAAAAAATTATGAGTACTAATTATATATACTTAAATACTCAAGATTCAAATAAATATGTTAAGTATTTTTCTTGTATTATATACTGTACATAATTTCCCTTTTTTCCTTTATAATAGACTATTCCGTTATATTTTTTACAAAAAGCACCATGGGATTACACTTGTTTATTTTCAGACATGGTCTGTGATAACCCCATGTTTCATACATGTGCCATAGAAAATCATGGTATTTTTTTTTAATTAGGCCTACTTTGGAATACCATGACAGTATCATCAATGAATGTAATTACAATTCAGTAACATGGTATTACCTTGTTAACTGCACAGTGCTTTTTTTTTCTCTGTTTTTCTTTCTCATCACTCTTTTCACTTTCTCTCATCTCTGCTTCCTTGCTTTATCCTGTCATCTGCTTCCACATACCTCATCATCATCATATATTACTTTCTCTTCATTTCTTTTAATATTCCTATAATGTTATTTTCTGTATTCTGTCATTTAATATTTATAAATGTATAGGACCTTTCAGAAATAATATGGCTGAACCATGGTACTATGATGGTTTCAAGATAGTAGGCTTCTGTGGTTTTGAATGGTTATCATGGTAGACTACAGGTGAAGTCAGACATACACCTTAGCCAAATATATTTAAACTCAGTTTTAACAATTTCTGACATTTAATTGTAGAAAACATTCTCTCTCTTAGGTCAGTTAGGATCACTACTTTATTTTAAGAATGTGAAATGTCAGAATAATAGTAGAGAGAATGATCTGTTTCAGCTTTTATTTCTTTCATGACTTTCCCAGTGGGTCAGAAGTTTACATACACTTTGTTATTATTTGGTATCATTGCCTTTAAATTGTTTAACATGGTTCAAACGTTTTGGGTAGCATTCCATAAGCTTTTCACAATAAGTTGCTGGAAGTTTCGCCCATTCCTCCAGACAGCACTGGTGTAACTGAGTCAGGTTTCTAGGCCTCCTTGCTCACACGTGCTTTTTCAGTTTTTACAAATTTTCTATCGGATTGAGGTCAGGGCTTTGTGATGGTCACTCCAGTACCTTGACTTTGTTGCCCTTAAGCTATTTTGTCACATCTTTGGAGGTATTATTGGGGCCATTGTCCATTTGGAAGACCCATTTGCGATCAAAGTTTAACTTCCTGACTGATGTCTTGATATGTTGCTTCTATATATCCACATAATTTTCCTTCCTCATGATGCCATCTATTTTGTGAAGTGCACCAGTCCCTCCTGCAGCAAAGCACCCCACAACATGATGCTGCCACCCCCATGCTTCACTGTTGGGTTGATGTTCTTTGGCTTGCAAGCCTCACCCTTTTTCCTCTAAACATTATGGCCAAACAGTTCAATTTTTGTTTTATTAGACCAGAGGACATTTCTCCAGAAAGTAAGGTCTTAGTCCCCATATGCACTTGCAAACGTTAGTCTGGCTTTTTTATGGCGGTTTTGGAGCAGTGGTTTCTTCCTTGCTGAGCAGGCTTTCAGGTTATGTCAATATAGGACTCGTTTTACAGTGGCTACAGATACTTGTCTACCGGTTTCCTCCAGCATCTTTACAAGGTCCTTTGCTGTTGTTCTGGGATTGATTTGAACTTTTCGCACCAAACAACGTTCATTTCTAAAAGACAGAATGCCTCTCCTTCCTGAGCAGTATGATGACTGCATGGTCCCATGGTATTAATACTTGCATACTATTGTTTGTACAGATTAATGTGGTACCTTCAGGCATTTGGAAATTGCTCCCAAGGATGAACCAGACTTGTGGAGGTTTGCAATTTTTTTTCTGAGGTCTTGGCTGATTTCTTTTGATTTTTCCATGATGTCAAACAAAGAGGCACTGAGTTTGAAGGTAGGCCTTAAAATACCTCCACAGGTATACCTCCAATTCAGTACACCTCATATCAGAATCTAATGGACTAATGGTCAGTGTGGCTTAACATCATTTTAGCTGCTTAAATGCACAGTTAACTTTGTGTATGCAAACCTTTTACCCACAGGAATGGTGATATAGTCATTTTAAAGTTAAACAAACTGTCTGTAAACAATTGTTAGAAAAATTACTTGTGTCTTGCACAAAGAAGGTGTCCTAAAGGATTTGCTAAAACTATAGTTTGCTAATAATATATCTGTGGAGTTGTTAAAATTTAATTGTAAAATGTATGTAAATGTCTGTACGTGTCCAAAAATGGTAATACTATGGTATTTTTTCTGAAAGTGATTAGTCTAATTGCTTATTAGTTTAAACAAGAAAAATACTGGCTTTGGCTGAATCAGACATCTCCTTCAGTTTATGACAGTATTCTAAGAAAGACTAACTGAATTTCTGTCACCGAAAGCAATGCGACCACTGCCATTATAATTAATACGTTTGTCTACACTGTCTAAGTGTGTGATGTCAGAAATATCGAAGTCACTCGAAAGCACGTTCAAAATTAAAGTGTGAAAATTTATCTTTTCTCGAAGAGCCTTTCCACAAGACTGTTATCAAAGGGTACATTCATACAGTAATGCTATGTTTCTTTCAGAATACCTACATCATGAGCTCTTAACTTACGATTAGAATCCACCCACGATCTGCTGTAGTGCATGCTTTTAAAGACACCTGCACATAATCTTCTTTAATACATCCGTGATTTACAAAGAAATCTCATAATAATTTATTACTGTTGTTTTGAGATCATTGAGAGATTTAACTATTTTATTTAATTGTAAAATATTCTCCACTTTCTGGACAAACAAAATGGCACCTTTAGATTTATGAACAAAAGGGGAAGGGGCAAATCTGTGCACGTCACAGCAGCATGATCATAATGCCAATATTAGTTAGCTATGTTATTATGAATTATACAAGTCACAAGATGATGAGATATCGAGTAAATTAAGTGATGCAACTTTTTTGGTAGGCAATGTTTAAAGCTAAAGGGTATTGATTAAACTGTAAGTTTAATGATTAAGTGCAGGTAGATGAAGTGTCCTTTGTTGTTTGGCTGGTAAAGACTTTAGATCTTCATTCGAATAATCCAATATCAATTCTTAATCTTAAATTCTTATTGGTCTTTTATGCATTTTTCAGTGGATGGATGACATTTTTTATTAAGCATCCTGCAGATATTAATGAATCTGAGACAGATACTTGCAGCCACCCAGCACAGATGCTGTATTTGGCACACACTGAAAGTGAATTGTGTCTGTCCTAGCAGATACCATTTATTTTGGGCAGCAACCTGTACTATACTTACCTCCCTGTCACCTCCTCCCACTTCTGCTGCTTTCTGTCTTCCGAGTTTCAATTTCATTGAATCAGGAAATATGTGCTGATCTCAAAATGCTCCTACAGTTTATGTGGTGGAAAAAAATAGTGCAGGAAGGTTGGTATAGTTTGTACCTTTTCCACACAATGGATTCAATTCTTTCTTAAATATTTGCATTATTCTAAAATGCTAAAAGATTGGCATCAAAGAATAAGTGACATGAAATAACAAACAATTAATCTATTCCTATATTCATCCTAAATGAAAGTGTAGGTGCCAAGTTATGGTGTCATTTATTTAACGATTTAACATTTGTTTTGTTAGTGTGCCCCCTCTTTAGATCAAGTTATTTAATAAGAACATGCCATAATGGGGGTGTCTGAGAATGGGGCACAATATCTTTTGACACGTGCTTATGCACTCTTACACAAAGAACCCCTTTTATTTTGCTTCTTGAATTTTTTTAACATGATCTAATTTTAGTTACATTTTTCATCTTTTGTAAAATGTTTTCTCAATATTCAGTTATAGTTTTTCATCTGTTGTAAAACTTTTTCAATTAATTTGCTGGACAGTTATCTGCGATCTTTGTAGTGATGGCTGCACAAAATTTATGGACCAATGTTCTGTTTTATAGCTTTATTTTTTGTTATTTTATTAGGGATGCACTGATCAATTGGCGACCAATCTAGATTCTATTGCAGACACTATTTTCAAGAGTTATAATGGTTGTAACTCTGACTCACTGTACAGTTAAGAGACAGAGAAGATGCCACAAGTGGATGTAAAACAAATTAAACAACAAATAAACATGCAAACACAAAGCTGACTATACGTGAAATGTGAGTTGCGACAAACAGTGTGTGGAATTATAGATACAGTTTAAGCGAAAGTTTCACATTCCAACATGCATGCTCATCCCTCCAATTGCTCTCAATCTCTCATCAGTTGCTTTTCCAAGCACAATAGCGTGCAACTGTCTGGTTCCGGAAGTAAAAATCACCTTAAATTTTTGCGCAGACAAATTGATTTTAATAAATAAATCTTCAATCTTTTAAAGGCAGACCTAATGTGGGCTCTGAGGTTGTTTATCAATGGTATATGCTCCTGTTGAAGCCATCAGTCTGAGTTATATCAACTTCATTTCTTAAGTCGCATTTAATAGTGGAATTCCTGATAAACAACTACACTTTCCATGGTCCAGCAGTGAAAGAACCACCAATCAAAGAACCACGGTCAAGCAGGACCCCCGGATGAGACCGCTCACTTCCATGACACACATTGAATGACACAATAGAGTCAGCCTTCCTTAACCCTCAAACTACTTATTTATTTGTATATATTGGAACATATTGTTTCTGTACTTAACAACAACCTAAAAACAATTATTTAAAAATGTACATTGTTTTTTATCCAATTACATAATTCGCAATGCTTCATGGGATTGTAGTTCGTACCCTTGTGGAAGATGGTAAGTACACAGTGTTGTACCTTTGTCTTTTCATCTGATTTTGAAATAATTTTTTGCTTCAAATCAAGTGTATAATGTTGTTCATCATTTGTCTTGATGCCGGTTGGTTTGGTTCATGTCTTACAACTCTTTTAATTAAGTTTTTTTTTTTTTTTAAAGTCTGTGGGAAAAATATTTCTGGAACTGACCAAGCTGAAAAAGTATTTTGTTAATGTTAACATGTTATTTCTCCTCTACTCTGTTCACCTCGGCGCAGGGTGCTTATTCACTATTGGATACTGCACGTCGTGCTGCAGGTAGTTCATGAGATGAACGGTGATGGTGGTTAAGTGAAACCTACCTGTGAACTAAATAAAGAGAGTAAACTAAATAAACGTAGTGTTTATTTTGAGTAACATTGGTAGCAGAGGACGGTTCAAATATGGCAGCCAGTTATAAAGTTCCGCCGAAGTTTGATGAAGCCTGGCCATACGAGTGTTGGAAAAATGAAGTTAATATCTGGACGCGGGTTACCGACCTCGCCAAAAAGAAGCAAGCCCTTGCTGTCGCCTTGGGGCTTGAGGGAAGAGCCCGTGAAACGGCGATGGAAATACCTGCGGAGAATTTGGACGGTGATAACGGCATGGAAACGTTGATGACAAAGCTGGACGGTGTGTTCCTCAAAGAGGAAAAGGATCGCTTCTCTCTTGGCTCTCAACGAAGGCGGTCGCATTTTCTCACCCTCTCCCTACCCTTATCTTCCCTGCTTTGCTCCTCTCGTCATATCTAGTCTACTGTCTTGTACTTGAGAGACTCTCTCAGCACTGCTCTTCAAACTAAGTCATCATGGATTTGATCAACTGGTCTCTCAACGCAATTGACACCATCTTCTCGACGAGAAGCTTGGGTTAGGGGGAACCTGTCTGCCCTGACGGAACGTTCGCAGCTGGCTACACGATGGACGCGTGGGAGAGGTGGCGGGTCGTGTGTCTGGCGGCTCTTTCCGTGGAGGACGTTGAAGATATCTACCTATTCGGTACCATGATAACAGGTCTTCTGCTGATTGGATTAGGCATTGCCCTGGTTTATCGAGGAGTTAAGAAGACGGTGACAGCTGTCCAAAGCCTCACAAGGCTGCCCGTCATGATTGAAACAGTGGGCAGAGCTGTCTGCACTCAGACTGGGTCTATGAACCAAAATACGGATAACATCATGGAGAAGCTCACAGCTTTGCAAAGGCAAATGGATCGTTTCAGAGACCAAAATGGACCAGGAGAATAGCCGTGTAAATTAGAATGCGGCTACTCTCCTTAAGACCAAACAATCCCAATCTTATCTGTTTCGGCCACCCTCAACCAGCACTGGCCTTGGCCAAGGCCGCTGTTGGAACAACAACTCCCCCGGAAGAGCACTGCAGTGAGCCACTCTCGCGTTCCTTCCCCGACTCCCCAGACACCTGGTGATTGTTGACTATGTCTGGGACCTGATCAAGGTTGTCTCCATGGCAACTTGCTGTGTATCGCTATGACAACCCTGTGGACTGAGGCACCTAGATTAGATGCTGGCATAGCGACTCTCCAGGCCTACACACACATGAACTCTTACACATATATACAGATATGCAATCATCCGCCCGATACCCTATCCCTCGCCTTCGCGCTTTGTACCCCCAGTCTGACAGGCGGGTCTGTGACCAGCGGCGAACATGGCTGCAGGTCCGGATGGCTGCTTGCCTGTGCTGGGCCACCTCCACCCCCAATCCCCTCCCCTGTTGCAAGTCTTGTTCATGTTGTAGAGTGTACTGATTATGTGCTAATGTTGCTGAGGTGTTTTTTTCCCTGTTCCCACACTGTACTTCTTAAGGAGCATAGTCTGGGGGCTGCCTTTTTTTTCTCCTCTCCTCTCCTCATGTCATGCTGTATTTCTTCTAATTCCCTGTCTTCCTGTCCTGTCTATCCCCTTGTCATATGTATGTTTGTATGGACAGGTCGATGGCCAATTTCACTGGTTTACTATGTGACAATAAAGGACTACTACTACATATGAAGCTTATTCCTATTTTGATGGCATTAACGAAGAATAGATCAGTTTCCATGGAGGACTATATTATTGATTTCGAACACCGATACAACCGCGTGAAAAAGTATAATATGACGCTTCCTGATGCTGTGCTGGCTTTTAAACTATTAGACACGGCCTGTCTCGACGAAAAAAACAGACAGCTAGCATTGACGGCCTGCACCGAGTTGAAGTTTCCCTCCATGAAGTCTGCTCTAAAAAGGATTTTCGGAGGGAAAATGACAGGCTCGTTGAGCGGAATACAAGTAAACCAGGATGTGGCGTTTTTCACAGAACAAAGAACACAAGTAAGAGGAAAACAGAGCGCAACTTTCCAAACTGGACAACTAAAGCAGCCATTACCAGGGACTAATCCACTTGATAAGTTCGGTAAGAGATCCAGATGTGTTATTTGCCAGTGTACATTTCATTGGGTGAAAGACTGTCCCCACAAGAAAACCGAACAAGAAAGAATAACTGAAGATGCAAATGTAGAGGAATGTAATATTACATTGTTTACAAAGGTCGCCATGTCAGACGCAGAGATATTTATGACTGAATCGCTGGGATCAGCCATTATTGACACTGCTTGTACCCGTACTGTGTGTGGGGAGCAATGGCTGGAAAGCTATATTGATGGTCTCACAAAAATCAAGTGAACCAGCTGATGCAATCAGAAATTCCCAGTTGCAGACCATTTCGATTCGGAGATGGGAATATGGTATATTCCACAAGAATTGTGAAACTACCAGCTAAAATAGGACTGACAAAATGCCAAATTGAAACTGAAGTTGTTAAGGTTGACATTCCACTTCTGAGTAAAATGTCCCTGAAGAAGGCAGGGACTATTTTGGACATGGAGAAGGACAGTGCAGTGATGTTCAAACAATCCATTCCTCTTGAATTTACTAGTTCTGGACATTACTGTGTCGATATCAGAGACAAAGAAACAAAAAAAAGCCAAACTGAAGAGGAAGTTCTAAAAGTCTCCAGATGAAAAACGTAAAGTCCTTCTGAAGCTCCATAAACAATTTGGTCACTCGTCGGCAGACAGGCTACAGAGGCTCATTCACAGTTCAGGAAATAACGACAAAGAATGCTATACTATCTTACAACAAATAGTATATGACACTGAAATATGCCAGAAGTATAAAAAGACAAAACCAAAGCCTGCTGTGAGATTGCCCTTAGCTTCGGAATATAACGAGACAGTGGCGGTGGATCTGCACAAGTTGGAGCCAGGTGTATGGTATCTCCACATCATCGATCACTTCACACGTTTTAGTGCTGGAAACATTGTGAAAACAAAGAAGTCATTTGAAATTGTCAATTCCTTCATTCACACTTGGATAAGTGTCCATGGCGCCCCCAGAGGCTGTACTGTGACAATGGTGGAGAATTCAACAACAAAGAGATCAGAGACATGGCTGAAAACTTTAACATTGAGACAAAAACAACAGCAGGATACAGTCCCTGGGGTGACGGACTACTCGAGAGACATAATCAAATGCTCACTGAGATAATTCAGAAGGTCAAACGAGAAAATGGATGTGACTGGCACACTGACCTTGACTGGGCCCTCATGGCTAAGAACAGTATGTTGAATGTTCATGGCTACAGACCATATAAATTAGTGTTGGACAGAATCATAACCTTCCTTCTGTATTAGTTGATAAACTACCCGCTCTAGAAGGTACCACTATGAGTGCTAGAGTAAGAGATCACATTTCAGCTTTACATGCTTCTAGGAAAGCATTTACTGAAGCAGAGTCTTCTGAGCGGATAAGAAGGGCACTACGTAAGCAGCTCAGGCCCACAGATGACATGTATGTGACAGGAGACAAGGTATATTACAAAAGAGCAGACTGTCTTGAGTGGAAGGGACCAGGGGTTGTTATTGGTCAAGATGGAGCTGTTGTATTTGTAAGACATGGGGGGACTCTTGTTAGAGTACGTCAATCCAGGCTCTGTCATACAAACACACAGGATCAGGAATTTCAGGATAAGCAAACTGTACAAGACAACAGCGAGACGGCTAGTGAAAAAAGCAGCTTAAACAATGTAGCAGAAAGCTCAGATAATGAAGAAAACACAGACAGCAAACAGGAAAACATCAGCGACAGAGAAGTGAATACAGGAAAAGAGGTTCATCCAAGTATAACACAAACTGAAACAGATCACAACGTTTGTGGTAACCCTGTATCTTCTATTGATGTGAAGTTAAAACCAGGACAGACCATAACATTCATGAAACAGGATGGTGGTGGTCTACAGAGAGCCAAGGTTTTAGGCAGAGCAGGCAAAGCCTCTGGGAAACACAAAAACTGGTTTAATCTGCAACATATTGAACCTTATGGCAGTGATGGTCAAAAGGAGTCTGTGGATATGTCATGTGTTTATAATCTTAACATTGAATCAACTGATAGGGAGAGTGATGCATTCATAACAAAAGACATTTCATTTGATGCAGCCAAACAGGATGAAATTATGAATTGGTACAAAAACAATGTTTTTGATGAAGTTGATGATGCAGGTCAAAAATGTGTCTCTACCAGATGGGTCTGTAGTCTCAAAGAAACTCCTATTGGTATCATGCCCAATGCACGACTCGTTTCTAGAGGTTTTGAAGAGCTTAATATTCACGAGCTGCAGAAAGATTCCCCAACCTGTGCTTCTGACTCTCTGAGACTATTATTAGCAGTAATCTGTCAAAGTAAGTGGCTTGTCCATTCTATGAACATCAAATCTGCTTTCTTACAGGGTTTTCAGTTGTCCAGAGAAATCTATATCCGGCCCCCTCCTGAAGCTGGAAAGGAAAATATTCTATGGAAACTAAACAAGTGTGTTTATGGCCTTGCAGATGCTTCATTGTATTGGTATAACAAGGTGAAAGAAATCAGGCTGAGTACAGGTGGAAGATTGTCTCAAGTAGATCCAGCAGTATTTTATTGATTGGATGAATGGTGTAAGGTTACTGGTGTGTGGTGGCGTAGTGGCTAAAGCACAGGGCTGTTAATCAGAAGGTCACTGGTTCAAACCCCACGGCCACCACCATTGTGCCCTTGAGCAAGGCACTTAACTCCAGGTTGCTCCGGGGGGATTGTCCCTGTAATAAGTGCACTGTAAGTCGCTTTGGATAAAAGCGTCTGCCAAATGCATAAATGTAAATGTATTGGAGTACTTGCATGTCATGTTGATGATTTTCTTTGGACAGGCTCACAAAACTTTTCAACAGATGTGATTCCCATACTAAAGTCTGCGTTTCATGTTGACGTGAGGAACATGAAAATTTCTGCTATGTGGGAATGGACTTTGTTACCATTAACTTTGTTACATCAGCACAGTTATATTGAAAACCTACAGCCTATTCGCCTGCAAGTAGCACGTGCAGTGCAGAGAGATGCCTCTCTTAATGAGATGGAAAAAGAGCAGCTTAGGTCAAAAATAGGACAGATACTGTGGGTTGCAAAACAAACCAGACCAGACATTATGTGTGATGCAAGCAGCTTAGCGTCAAATATAAAAGATGCTACAGTCCAGTCTATTCACGAGACAAATAAAGTATTAGAAAGCTTAAATCTGAAAACGTGACTCAAGTTTCAGCATTTGGGAAACAATGACGCTCTGAACTTCATTGTTTTCAGTGACGCTTCCCTTGGAAATCTCCCTGATGGAGGTACACAAGGGGGAACATTGATTGGTCTCATGGGAGAAGGCGGGAAGTTTTCTCCTCTGTTGGCAATCTAAGAAAATTCGACGTGTGGTGAGGAGTACTCTGGCAGGGGAAACTCTGGCCCTGTCAGATGGAATAGACAATGCTGTTTTTCTGGCTACCCTCTTTTCAGAGCTCACAACTGGAAATGCTGAGCTGAATGCTCCTCCCTTGATCCGTGTGACGGACAATCACTCTCTGTTTGATGCCCTTAAGTCAACAAAACAGGTCACTGAGAAACGATTTAGACTGGAAATAAGCAGCATAAAGGAGCTCATACAGAGTAAAAGGATAAAGAAGGTACTCTGGTCGGACACAAAAACTCAACTCGCTGACTGTCTTACCAAAAAGGGAGCATCTGCTCTGGTACTATTGAAAGCACTCAGTGAAGGGCAGTGGTGTTATTGAAAGCACTCAGTTAAGAACTGTGAAAGGGGTGGCTACATTTGGATATGCTACAACTGTTTTGTTGTTGTAACTGTGAGCTTTGTTATATAAGTTTTTTAATATATAACATTTTTTGTTTTGTTTAAAGTATAGGGAGATTGTTAACATGTTATTTCTCCTCTACTCTGTTCACCTCGGCGCAGGGTGCTTATACACTATTGAATACGGTGCTTATTCACTATTGGATACTGCACGTCATGCCGCAGATAGTTCAGTGAGATGCACGGTGATGGTGGGTAAGTGAAACCTACCTGTGAACTAAATAAAGAGAGTAAACTAAATAAACGTAGTGTTTATTTTGAGTAACAGTTAACACCCTGATTAAAATCTGTGTTAAATGATTGTCTCAATACTATTATTAGCAGTAATAACCATTTAAATATCAATAATGGCAACACATTTTCACGCAGTTGCTTAATAATTTGTGATTTTTGTTACAACAAAATGCCAAAGATGGTGATCATATGATAGATACTAATGATTTCTCACTGGACCAGTTTTTTGAATTCGCAAATTTTGAAAGTGCTGTAATTTGACTCTATACAGTATACATTTCCTTTCCAAATGCATTTTGGAAACAAATACAACACTGGAGTTGTTGCAGTTTATATTAATTTAAGGCCTCCAAACATAGATATGAACAGATCTCTGTGTCTGCTTTGGACTCATTCTGCTTTTTGTGACTTCTGTGGTAATTGACACCTTACAGAGTCTGTAAAGTACTTGATTTCCATCACAAGTTTGGTGAACACCAGTTAAGCATTCCAGGGACCAGTTTATGGCAGGGCCCCTCTCTAACTTCCAGTGTAAGATGTGCCACACTGTGATTGGATCCTTGGTGAATGAACATAAACAAATGTTCAGCAACATCAGATAAGATGCTAAGACAACTACCAGACACCTCTTACAGGGCAGACATTGGGACCTTTTGCACCCACCAAACTCATTCCTAAGGTTTAAGTAAGAACTGCTATAAATTCCTGCAGGACCTCCCAGATGCAGCAGCAGGGGAGGGACACAGAGACCTATTCATATCTATGTTTGGAGGCCTTAAATTTATATAAACTGCAACACATCCACTCCATTTTCATGCAAAGCAAAGCACAGTTTATGTTAATGGTTACTGACTGTTAACACAACAGTTTACGGGACACATCTATTAACAGATAAACGAATACATGGACGATGACTTAACCATTTCTTATTGTGTTTGGTGTCTATCTGTTCCATATGATGCCTGTAATAATTTGAAAGAGGTCTATAATGCATGAGTTAAAGTCACTGTTTTAACACTGTACTTTATGCTATGCAAATAATTTCCACACTATTATGTGCAACACCGTGGCTACATCAGACACCAGTGGCCAATCACACTCCAGGAGCGGAAGGGTGCCAGATTTCAATCTCCTCATCAGAAAGAGATAAATATATCCCCCGGGTAGATACACCCTTGTCCTGCATTTCCAACTCGATGGGGAGGAGACATTAGCAGACACACCATGTCCTGAATTTCTGGCCTGATGAGGAAAGAGACTACAAGATAGTTGAGGTTAAGCTTTTGCGAGCGAACCCTTTTATATTTCTTTATTGCTATATTGCTGCACTCTTGCTGAAAAAGGACCCAAGCATTGAGGGACCTTATCTGACCCTTACGGCCCCTCCACCTCACAGCCCAGTCCACATAGGAACCTGCATCGGCAGACGTTGCCCGTCTCACACGGCTCCTCAGTGACACAGCCAGCCTATGGTGGTTTTCCATAAGGAGCAAACCTCTTCAATACTATTTACATGCTACTTGCCAATATTCTGATTTATAAAACAATTTTACAAAAAACTTCTTGTTGCAAATATGTATCTGTAAATACAACTTGGCATAAGGACAGTCAGTCAGTTGATTAAACTCTTTATTAAAAGAACTGGTTAATAAGTAATTTTCAACTACATTGAGTACACTGCCTGTTTTTATTCACTAAAAAGAATCGATTCATAAGAGTCACTTGTTTGTGAATCGGAATTCACGCGCTGGATATTGTTGTATTCTGCCCACAAGGACAAACTCATTTGAAAGACTTTTTTTGCGGTATACTGTCTTTTTATATCACCAGCAACATTCAATTCAGACTGCCAATGGGCTTTCACAACTGTGAAAATTCTTTCTTTCTGTAGGTTCTGCAGTTGGTGAGAACCACTGCTGGAAAACAGTGCAAGAAACGTCTCTGGTTACGCATGTAACCTTGGTTCCCTGAGATGAAGGGAAAGAGACATTGCCTTCGAGAAAGGACTTTTCCCAACAACGTAATTGAAACCCTTGTACAATAACGACAATCTTCTGTTTGGCAATTATGTTTGAGCACCACCCATTTAGGTGTGCACCAGACGGATGTAAACAGGCGCTCAAGCATCATTACTTCAGATTTTCTAACTGAGATACGAGAGGGCATTACTCTTTCCTCAAATCACTCAAATAGTAGTATAGATAGTAGTATAATTAGCCAGCTTTCGCAATGTCTCTGTGGCAGGGCGGGGCCGGGTCGTGATTATACACACCCGGTCCCGCAATCGGCCGTTATCCCTCTCGGAGGCTTAATTAGCCTGATAAGGGACCGGCTGTGTATAATCACGACCCGGCCCCACCCTCCACCCTGCCACATTCCTCCCTCGTTCTCTCAGGCAGGGGAGCCCCCGGCATGACGTACGCCCCCTTTACCTGGGAAGGGGCGTGCCTTTTGCCCCATCTGCCTGCAGGTCATCCCCGTCTACCTGGACGAGGGAGGGGACAAGGGGAGGGAAACAGAAAGAATTAAATGGGGGGGTACTTCCTGTAACAGTGTAGTACCCCCCAAAAAAACACTGTAAAATTTAATCGAGAGGGAAAAGGCCAATGCGGAGCAGCAGTGAGAGAGAGGAGAGAGAGATGGAAAAAAATTATAATAATAAATATTCGCCGGTTCTCTGATACACCGTTGCATGGTCATCGACCACTCCTCCACCCTCTCAGGCGGACGACAGCCGCTCCTCCCCGGGTGGACCGGAGTCAGACCCACGACCCCCGGTGGAAAGAATGCCCCTCCACGTTCACGGCAGTGACTCCGCCCCTGGCAGCGGCCCTACCGCTCCAGGTGGTCGGGGAGTCACTTCTCTCCTCCCCTCGCGGGCGGCGGTCTTCTGTCGTCCCCTCTGCGTTTCTGGGGGATGGCAGGGCACTCCTCCGCACCTGGCAGCGGCTCCATTGCTACAGGCAGTCGGAGAGTCTAGTCCCCACTCACCTCGCGGACGGCGGACGTTCACCGGACTCTGCCCTGGCAATTTTTGTATGTAACTACTGTCGTGTTGTCCGAACCAATCACAACGTGGTGATTCACAATGTCGGAATGTAAAGCCTTCAAGGCTAGAAAGAAGCATCGATACATTTTTTTAATGTGTGGGGGCCAGAAACAGACCGAAAAGAAGGACTTTAAAATGATACGCAGTACTCTCGAATGTGAATCTCAAAAACCGCATGTGACGCAGTGCAATTGGTATATGAAACTAAGTGTGCTTCAGGTCTACTGATGCAAATCAGCCCTGTGGATGGATGTGCGATAAAATCTGTTTCTGAGTTAGAATTTTGAATGGGCGCTTCATGTCCGCACGATTCAAGTGTCTCAGATCTAGAAAGGATCCACCGATTGCAAAACGCAGTTGAAGAGAGATGGCTGGCTCACGAACCAAGTCATCTCTTCTATTGCTTTCAACACCCATTTTGATACGCCCTGGAGGGCTTGTCACACATCCGCACAGCGAGACAGCAGGCTTATTGATGCGCTCACTATAGGAGACAGAGTGCTGCTCTCCACAGGGAGGGTATTGATCATAGTGTGTGAGTAACATGAAGAGGAAAATACCCTTTTATTGAGAATGTTTGAGCGTCTCATGTTTTTACGAGTACTTTTATCTTTTTTGTAAGAAGATTCTTTATTTGAGCAGTACACATATAAGCAGTATTTAAAACAATATCCCCTTCCCGACTAACTGCGGTGGGAAAGAGGGGAGAAACACAGGGAGTCTCGGGGGGGTTTCCCTCTGTGTGAGGTTTGCGCTGGAACGGCGAGTGCCTTCGCTTGTGCCACAGTTTTCAAGACTTTCCTTTTGGCTGTGTGGCGGTGCTTGGGCAGCAAGAGTGGGGCTATTTTTCCTGGCTACTGACCGGAAGTACAGCATGAACAGGCCAGGTGAGCGATGTTCCTCTTAGGTAGAAAATGCCTCATTGCCTGTGACTGTTTTTCTCTTTGTGGCCATGGAAGTTAGAGCAGCAGCCAGTCCGACCTGAGTGTGCGAAGAGTAGTGAGCACGCCAGGTTTTAGTAAGCTCCTTGTGGTCCTCTGGGAAGAATGGAGCATTTCACCGGGCTGTGGTCTGCTGACAGCAGCCGTACTGCAAGAACCATTAGTCCAGGTGATATTCCTCTGGTTCTTCAGGAGGGGACCACTCAAGACAAAGCTTCTCGACTGCCCTTGCAACAGTTCAAAGGCGAGCCTCTGAAGCGAAGAACCATTACTGAGAGCATCCTCGATGGGTGGAGATGGAGAAAACTTGCCAGAACACCCAGGGGAGCAGTAAACCTCGCTGCAGGCAATAGGATCACAGGTGGCGAATCATCCGGTTGGCTGCTCTCAGAGAAGAATCGTCCACTGAATTGTGTATCAATGAAGCATTAAAGGGTTTCCTAGATGAGGTTGAATGTTCGTAGTCATGAAGGAAGAAAATCTGAAGTAATGATGCTTTAGCACCCAATTATATACACCTGGTGCGCACCTAAAGAGGCGGGGCTCAAACATCACTGTCAATCAGAAGATTGGCATTATTTTACAAGGGTTTCAATTAGGTTGTTGAGGAAGTACTTTCCGCCAAAGAAAATTTTAGTGGACTGAATAGAAAGGGAACTGCCGTTTCGCATGAAGCTGAGAATTAAGTGCAGCTTCTGTTTCAAATAATTATATTAGGCAGCTTTGCTTAAAGGATTTTAAAAATTAGTACATCCTTGAATAAATATTTTAGTACTTAGAAAGTCCTCCATAACCTTTAAATACTGCTCTGAGCCTTCTTGACATGAAGTGAACAAGTTCATGACATATTGTCACGTCTATCCTGTTCCACTCCTGGCGGATGACCACCTCCTAGAGTACTCTGATGTTTAATGGGGAGTGATGCTTGACTTGCACCCCACAGGTGCTCAAATAGGGTTGAGGTTGTTTATCCACAAGAATACAGCAGTGGCTTTGAAATAATGTTTAGGGTCATTGTCATGGTAAAAAAAAAGGCCCGACCGCCCAGGGAGCTGAAGGGGTGGTCACACTAGTCACACAATGAACAAGGATATGTCATGCGTGGGCTTCAGGTATTAATAAATAAAACAATCATCCTGTAACGAATGAGGTCAGAGTCAGACAAGGGATAAGGATCCAAATGCGGGTTTATGTGATTGAAGGAAACAAACAGGCAAGAATAAACAAAACTACCACGATGGGCAAATGAAAACAAAACACGAAAACACAGGAACTGGAACACGGGAACACAGGCATGGAATAAACAAAACTACCACGATGGGCAAATGAAAACAAAACACGAAAACACAGGAACTGGAACACGGAACACAGGCATGGGAGCGAGCACAAACTACGTACAACAGCATTCAACGACAGACAAGGACCAAACCAAAAACCAGGATATAAATACAAAAACATGGGAAAAAGGGGCCAATGAACAAACAGAACACAAACTAGGTGACAAGGTGATTAACAGAAACCAAAGGCAAATTAACAAGGGCAGGTGAAAACAATGAACAGTGAACACAAGGGAAAACAAGACTATGGAGGTACAAGGGTGACAAAAGTGAAAACTAAGGAATAACAAAAGTAACAAAATGACAAACAAAGGGCAACAGTGAGACAAGACAGGGTAACCGTTACGTAGCCCCCCCCAAGGATCGGATACCAGACGATCAACAAAACAAAAAAACAGGAAGAACAACTGACAAATGACAGGGGGCACAAAGGGCAGACAGGCAGTCCAGGGGGCAATGAGAGGCAGACCGTCAGTCCGGGGGGCGATGAGGGGCAGCCAGGCAGTCCAGGGAGCAATGAGGGGCGGACAGGCAGGCCAAAAGACAAAGGAGGGCGAGAGGGCAGATTAGCAGTCTCTGGGGGTGTGTGCTGGGAACCAGGTCGGGTGGCCTGGGAAGCTTCCACCGGGTAGGGGCGGGTTTAGGTGGACTGGGAGATGGCCGCAGAGCAGGGGCCGGTTCGGGGGGCCTGGGAGGTGGCCACAGGACAGAGGCCGGTTTGGATGGCCTGGGAGCTGGCCACAAGGCAAGGGCCGGTTCAGGGGACCTGGGAGGTGGCCATCGGACAGGGACAGGTCCAGGAGGCCTGGGAGGCAACCTCAGGACAGGGGCAGGTCCCGGAGGCGGAGCTGAGAGGGGCTCTGGAGACGAAGCTGTGGGAGGTTCTGGAGGGCCAGGTGGCGGAGCCAAGGGAGGCGGACCCATGGAAAGCAGAGCTGGGGGAGGCTCTGGGATCTCAGGAGGCGGAGCTGAGGGAGGCTCTGGGGGCTCAGGAGGCGGAGCTGAGGGAGGCTCTGGGGGCTCAGGAGGCGGAGCTGAGGGAGGCTCAGGAGGCGGGGCTGAGGGAGGCTCTGGAGGCGGAGCTGAGGGAGGCTCTGGAGGCGGAGCTGAGGGAGGCTCTGGAGGCTCAGAGGAAGGCTCAGGAGACGGAGCAGAGGAAGGCCTAGGAGGTGGAGCCGAGGATGGCTCAGGAGGTGGAGCCGAGGGCGGTGGCGCCGTAGGCAGTTCTAGAGGTTGGAGGCCTGGAAGGTTCCGGGGACGGAGCTGAGGTAGGCTCAGGAGACGGAGCCGAGGAAGGCTCTGGAGGCGGAGCCGCAGGTGGCTCTGGAGGCGGAGCCGCAGGAGGCTCAGGGAGAAGAGCCCTAGGAGGCTCGAGAGGCTTGAGGGGCGGAGCCCTGGAAGGCTCGAGAGGCTTGAGGGGCGGAGCCCTGGAAGGCTGAAGAGGCTTGAGGGGCGGAGCCCTGGAAAGCTTGGAGGGCGGAGCTCTGGAAGTCTCGAGAGGCTTGAGAGGCGGAGCCCCAGGAGGCTCGGGAGGAGGAGCTCTGGAAAGCTCGGGAGGCTTGAGAGACGGAGCCCTGGAAGACTCGAGAGACTTGAGGGGCGGAGCCCAGGTAGGCTCGAGAGGCTTGAGAGGCGAAGCCCTGGAAGGCTCGAGAGGCTTGAGAGGTGGAGCTCTGGGAAGCTCGGAGGGCGGAGCTCTGGAAAGCTCGGGAGGCTTGAGAGACGGAGCCTTGGAAGACTCGAGAGACTTGAGAGGCGGAGCCCTGGGAGGCTCGAGAGGCTTGAGGGGCGGAGCCCTGGTAGGCTCGAGAGGCTTGAGGGGCGGAGCCCTGGTAGGCTCGAGAGGCTTGAGGGGCAGAGCCCTGGTAGGCTCGAGAGGCTTGAGGGGCGGAGCCCTGGTAGGCTTGAGAGGCAGAGCCCTGGAAGGCTCGAGAGGCTTGAGAGTTGGAGCTCTGGGAAGCTCGGAGGGCGGAGCCCTGGAAAGCTCGGGAGGCGGAGCTCTGGAAAGCTCAGGAAGCTCGGAAGGCGGTGCTCTGGAAATCCCAGGAGGCGGAGCTCTGGAAAGCTCAGAAGGTGGAGCTCGGGAAACTCGGAAGGCGGAGCTCTGGAAAGCTCGGAAACTCGGAAGGCGGAGCTCTGGAAAGCTCAGGAAACTCGGAAGGCGGAGCTCTGGAAAGCTCGGGAAACTCGGAAGGCGGAGCTCTGGAAAGCTCGGGAGGAGGAGCCCTAGAAGACTCAAGAGACTTGAGAGACTTGGGAGGCGGAGCCCTGGAAGACTCGGGAGGAGGAGCCCTGGAAGGCTCGAGAGGTGCTGGCTCTAGGATGGGCACGACCACTGGCGCTGGCTCTTGGACGGACCTGGCTACTGGCACTGGCTCTTGGATGGTCATGGCTACTGGCACTGGCTCTTGGATGTCACGGCTCCTGGCACTGGCTCTTGGACGGTCAAGGCTTCAGGCACTGGCTCTTGGACGGTCGAGGCTTCTGGTACTGGCTCTTGGACGGTCGAGGCTACAGGCGCTGGTTCAGGGACGGTCGAGGCTACAGGCGCTGGCTCAGGGACGGTCGAGGCTACAGGCGCTGGCTCAGGGACAGTCGAGGCTACAGGCACTGGCTCAGGGACATCTGAGGCTACAGGCACTGGCTCATTGACGTTTGAGGCTAACGGCACTGGCTCATTGACGTTTGAGGCTATCGGCACTGGCTCACTGACGTCTGAGGCTACAGGCACTGGCTCGGGGACGGTCGAGGGCTCAGGCTCGCTCACAGTGACATGCGAGGGCTCTAGCTCACTCACCGTGGCTGACGAGGACTTCAGGCTCGCTCACAGTGACATGCGTGGGCTCTAGCTCGCTCACCGTGGCTGACGAGGACTCAGGCTCGCTCACAGTGACATGCGTGGGCTTTAGCTCGCTCACCGTGACATGCGTGGGCTCTGGCTCGCAGACCGGGCTGGCGCTGGCCGGGAGGCGGAAGCCCGCCTTCTCCTCCTCCGGCCGACGGCGGGCCGCGCTGGCTCATGGAAGGCGACTGGCGACGCTGCAACGCTGTTCCTGGTCGGCGTGATTTCAGGCTCGCCGGCCAGGGCAGGCGAGGCTCTGGCTTGCAGACCGGGTAGGCGTGACAGGAGGAGCCCCGGACGGCTGAAGGGTCTCCACAGTGGGTGGAGAGGTAGGGTCCTTCTCGGCGAAGCCCACTGTGTACGGCGCAGCCGCAGACCAGTAAGGTCGCCTCTAGGAATTCGTGGAGAGTCCAATCACGCCAGTAGCCGGCGGCAAACGCTCCCTGAGCTGAAACGTGTAAAGTGTCCCTGAAGAAAACCACCAGGGCTGAGTCCGGAAGTCCGTGGAACTTCGCCAGCCGAGGAAGTCGCTGATGTGGTCTTCAACAGGGCGGTCCTCTTGTTTGAGGCTGAGCAACCGGTAGTTGGTCCGAATAACCGCTGGATCCATTGTGTGGTCTGTCGCTCTGTAACGTAATGAGGTCGGAGTCAGACAAGGGATGAGGATCCAAATGCGGGTTTATTTGATTGAAGGAAACAAACAGGCAAGAATAAACAAAACTACCACGATGGGCAAATGAAAACAAAACACGAAAACACAGGAACTGGAACACGGGAACACAGGCATGGAATAAACAAAACTACCACGATGGGCAAATGAAAACAAAACACGAAAACACAGGAACTGGAACACGGGAACACAGGCATGGGAGCGAGCACAAACTACGTACAACAGCATTCAACGACAGACAAGGACTAAACCAAAAACCAGGATATAAATACAAAAACATGGGAAAAAGGGGCCAATGAACAAACAGAACACAAACTAGGTGACAAGGTGATTAACAGAAACCAAAGGCAAATTAACAAGGGCAGGTGAAAACAATGAACAGTGAACACGAGGGAAAACAAGACTATGGAGGTACAAGGGTGACAAAAGTGAAAACTAAGGAATAACAAAAGTGACAAAATGACAAACAAAGGGCAACAGTGAGACAAGACAGGGTAACCGTTATACATCCAAAATGTTCAAATATACCATCTGCTTACTATTCAGCAACAATAAAAAAAACATCTAGCTTTGAAATAGTAGAGGCCAGTAGTGTGTTTCTTTTCAATCTTCTATTGGTCACATATCTTCTTTCAGTACAGCATTCCCTCATCGTCATGACGCCATTACTGCGGACATGCGCACAACATCCCTGTTTAAGAAAGCAATCCAATCAAGAATTTACATGGCAAATATTTTCTTCTCAAATGGATTATAAAAGGTTTACACCACCCCTTACAATCCAAATTAAGTTTACATTAGATTTGACCAGTTGTTGACATGGTTACATGAGACTTTTTTATTCAGACTATGCTACTAGGGTCCATGTAAATGCAAGTAGCACTTTTACACTTTAACCAATTATGCCTATTTGTGTGTGATAGTTCAAAAGAAAAATCTGCTGATCGATGTCACTCAACTAGCACCATAAAATATTTTAAGCTTTATATTGTAACTTTCAGGAGGTTGTACTCATTTTTGCAATATGGACTTTTAATATTTTGATAAGAAATTCATTTTCTTGTTTAGCATTGACATGTTTCCTTCGTGTCTGATAAACCAAAGTTCCTTAAACATTACATTATACATGAACACCAATCATGTCTATTTTGTAAAGAGAAAGAGCTGAACATGTTAGGTTTCAGATTGGGTGTACTCATTTATGCTGCGTACTACACTAATGAGCCAAATCATAATGACCGCTTATAGGTGAAGTGAATAATGTTGATGATCTCTTAACAAGGCCATCTGTCAAAGTTTGGGTAGATTAGATGGTAAGCGAACAATCTGTCCTAATCAATATGGAATGCAGGAGAAATGGGCAGGAGAAAAGACCAGAGCGACTTTGACAATGGTCAAATTGTTATGGCCAGACGACAGGGTCAGAGCAACTCTAAAACGACAAGGCTTGTGGGGTGCTCCCTGTCAGCAGTGGCGAGTACCTACCGACAGAGGTACGGGGAGGGACAAACTGGCATCCGAGGCTCATTGATGCCCAAGGGCAACGAAGGCTGTCCCATCTTGTCCAAACTGACAGAAATTCTACTGTAACACAAGTCACAGAAAATGTTAATGATGGTTACGGGAGGAATGTGACACAACACACAGTGTATTGCATCCTGCTGCATATGGGGCTGTATAGCGCAGACCGATCAGAGTGCCCATGATGACCTCTGTCCACCATCGAAAGCGCCTACAATGGGCAGACAAACGGAGCTGTGAAAGAAGGTCATCATGTGGACGGCCATGTATGTGTGGCGCTGTTTACCTGGGGAAGTGATGGCACCAGGATACACTGTGGGAAGACGACAAGCCGGTCGAGTTAGTGTGATGCACTGGACAATGTTCTACTGGGAAACCCTAGGTCCGGCCATTTATTTGGACGTCAATTTGACACATGCCACCAACCTTAACATTGTTGCAGACCAGGTACACCCCTTCATGTCAATGGTATTCCCTGATGGCAGTGCCCTCTTTCAGCAGGATAATGCACCCTGCGACACTGCACACATTGTTCGGGAATGGTTTGAGGAACATGATGATGACTTCGAGGTGTTTCCCTGAGGCTGAATGTATAAATTCACTTGGATTCAAATGTAATCCTTAAATGTGTGTCACAATTCTAAGAATTATGTTGTTTTGCTCTTATACTTAGACAAGAATAAGTGTAATTCATAAATATTAATAGGGGCTAAGATATGGTCTCAGCTCCTAAACCATTTAAGAGCACTGGAGAGGTATCTAAACCTAGTTAAGAGTAGCACGATGACTGTTGCACAGAGACAACTCATTATCCAACCTAGTAATAATGTGTTGGACTTGTGATTCGTAGTTGAGCGAACAAGTGAAATCCATCTTCATAATTTTTCTAATTAGTTATTTGGTTGCGCTCAACAAGCCACTTGATAAGATGCGCGGATTGACAGTCTCAGATGAAGAGGCAACTGAGATTCGTCCTTCACCACCCAGATTGAGGAGAGTCACTACGCCACAACGAGGACTCCGAAAAGAGGAGTAAATTAAAAATGACAGGTTTTTTTTGCTTCTGAAAAAACATAAACCAAGCACTATATAAAACGTTTCATAGAAGCTCATAGTTTCATGTGGTGTGTCAGGTGCTTTAACAGATTCTTTCTGCTATTTAATGCGCTCAAGAGATGATCAACGCCAGTTTATAACTTACCTATTACTGATTTATTGTTATTTTTAAATATTATAAACTCAGTCATGTAAGTTTCCATTTTGCAAGCAAATAATTTTTACTTTAAAAAGGCTTCTCTTGTAGTGTGCACACATGTGTCTCAACCAAACGTAGTGAAACGACAGAGAACCAGACCACAATCATTATGACAAAAATAGTTATTTTGATCAAATATTGTTGATTTGGTTAACGTCAAATTTACCTCTTGAACCATGTTTAACTGAAATCTTACATGTAACTGGAATTATATTGTAAGTTTGTTTTATTATCATTTAGAGATTTAAAATATCCTTCTACATTTAAACTGTACAAATGCTTATTTTGATAATGTGAAAAGCATACAGTATGCAATTTATATTACAACATTTTGCACACAATGCATAGAGTACAATTATGCATTTAGGTTTTTGTAGCCTTTAATTTGCAAATTTTAGAGGACAACATTCGGCAAGGTGTGTAATATTGTTTTAAAATACAGGAAATTAAATTTGGCTTTCTCATTTGATTTATTAAATAATTCATCAACAGAAAATGACCCATTAAATCATTCATTAATGAATTAATTAATGAATGTTGTCATACCAGCTGGAACAAACTACATTTGCAGGCTCACTATTTGGCTGATTAAGTGTTTGAGGGTGGCCATTTTGGGTCGATATCACTGTAGTCCTTATTTCAGAACACTTAGTCATACTTTTTGCTGAGAATTGTTTTTTACACTTAAGTCAAAGCTGAAGACTCTTTGTTTGGGCATTTCTGAGAAGTTTATGCATACATCCCCTGAACTCCAAATTCACCAGATCTCAAACTGATTGAGCATCTGTGGGATGTGCTGGTCCAACAAAATCCACGGCAGCTCCACCTCACCTTCAGGGGTCTTCTAGAGTCCATGCCTCAGCGAGTCGGTGCTGTTTTGGCGGCATGTGGAGGACCAACAGCATATTAGGCAGGTGGTCATAATGTTTTGGCTCAGCAGTGTATACAAGTGTGTGTGTGTATATGTGTGTGTGTTATTTTTATTTGTTTGAGCATATATGTAATATGTTTAGTTTTTTCCCCACCAAATATTCACTATCATTACTTTTATGTTTTGTATTTAACAATGCAGCTGATTTGATTGGCATGTTTAAACTTTTTAGTTTATGGGACAAGCTGACACAAAATACTTTTTGGAAGTTGGCTTGTCCTGAAGTATGTATGACATACCATCCTCCATCTAATTGTTTTTTTTTTTAAACTACATTTTCTAATTTCTTAGAATTACTATGCATGTAGCCTTTTAACCTAGTAATTTAGATACTACCCACACATATGTTTAAAAATGCATTTATGCACTGTAGGACAATTTAAAATTAATTTCAAAATGTGCTTAAAAATGGTGACAATTTACATGACCTGTGCACATTGATTATACTGCTTAAATTCTGACCTGAAATATTGATGTGTCATTAATTTGACTAAATTGAACTGCATTTTTCATTCTAAAGTAAAGTGTGGTAACATGGCTTAAAGTTTGTGAAAAAACAATGTCTGGGTGCATTGAAGCATTTGTCATGCCTCCGGTCAAAATGGTCTAGAACCGCCACTGCCGAAATGAACTTCAAAACACATTCGTTTTGGCCTGATTTTGTTCTAAATGACGTCACACCCAATCATTCTTTTATTTCGAATGAATTATGCAGGGGCCTTTAGTCACAGACAGTGGGACTAGTTCTGCATTAAAATTGACATGGGAAAATGACATGGGGTTCACATTTGAGGAAAAGGAATGGGAAAAGATTATCAGGAAACTCAAACAGATGTCTACAGACATTAGACCATGTCTTATTAAATTAAAAGATTATGCATATCTGCTGGACGCCAGAAGGTTATTTAAAGCTGGTTTTGCCAAAGGAGGGAAATCTGATTCATGCCATGTGGTTATGTTCAGAAGTTCATATTTTTAGAGAGAGGTGTATGATTTGTGTTCGAGTTTGTATATTCTCTGTGATCCGCTGCCTTCAGTGACATAAGGAAATAAGAATCACAATGCTGGGAAGAGCTGTATCAGGCTGGGCAGACAAATCCTTTTGAGAGGCTGAAAGTCCCCTGGGAAGCCATCTACTTAAGGGGCTCTCAAAACTGTGATGGTTGGCAGCTTACAAGAGACTTTCCTTCAGTTTGCTTAGGTGGATAGATGGCTATTATTATAAATGGGGAACATTTCTATTTATTTATTACATTTTTTTCAATCTGCAAATAATCAATGCATACAAAAGCAATATTAATGGCCATAGTAACAATTACAAGGCTTTTCCTAGGTCCTGGTAGAGATATGTTTCCATAGTGCATGCACGATTAGCCTCCACCAAAAGGATAACTATAGGACCCACCCCATATATACAAGGAGGAGGTTATGAAAGGATAGTCGAGCAGCCACATAGAGATGAGCTGCCAGACCCTGCAACCCAGACCAGAATGAGCATCACGCAGCAGCCTAGCTGTCATCCAAACTAATAACCCTGGGCCCCACCCCAACTTGGATCAAGCCACTGTACAACACAATGTTCAGTGCCAATACCATGTTACCTTCCTATTCAAAAACTCCACGTACTGTATTTAAAAAAAGTCATTTTTATTCAAAATTGCAGCAAATTTCAGGGACCACTTATTTTCCTAACCATTTTTGAGACCTACTTACGATTAGGGATGGTCCAATTGATCAGCCACTGATTGGTATCAGCTGATATTAATTTCCTATGACTCAATCATCTTTGCAGTAGTATCAGTGCATATAATGGTAGCGTGTTAACGCATTAGTGCCATGAATGCAAAATGTAAATATTACAAATTTTACATTATCTACTGCATATACAGTACTGTATATTACTTTAAATCATCATTGAGTGGTATTTTTATTGTATTTTTTTACTTTTTTTTTGCAGGCGACAATGAGGATGAAAAACTTAATGTAGTTATGTATGAAGCGTGGCGCTTCAATCGGGACTGCAAGCTTCTGAGAGATGGATTGCAAGGATTAAGTTGGGATGGTAAGTGTTTTTTTTCCGGATTGAAATTACATTCAGTACTTGTTATATTAATATACACGATTTCTAAATCAACATATTAACTCGTGATTAATGAAATATGATTAACATGTTTTTTATTGTAGACTGTACTGTAGAATCCAAAATCAGCACTATTTCTTTCTTTTTCTTTTTTTTTTTTAGTAAATAAATTTCTTAAAACAACTTTAAAATCTACAATGATTTCGCATTATCTATTTAATGTTTCCTACAAATCCATATATAATTTTCTGTATGTTGCATTTAGAACCAATGCCCATTGAAAATAATAAATGTTACATATATACCAAATAAATATTAAAACAATCATTAGCTGATTTTTTTATTTTATTTATTTTACCCCTTTAAGAACCTTCAGAATTAAAGCTTAAGACTAAAAACAGCTAGATGTGTTGACGTCTTGTGCGCACTGTCCCGACGAGCAAGAGACTGACAATGATCCATAGCCAATGAAATATAGAAAGAGCGCAAGATGAGAGAAAGGTATAGGTACCAGGAGACAAAAAATTATTCGAAAATAAAATAAACAAACCTCTCTACCTGTGTTTTTATTATTTTCATCAGTTTTTATTTTATTTATTAAGTTGGCTTGTGAGAGCCAACTTACTGAAATCCTACTTAAACTTATTAAGTTGGCTTGTGAGAGCCAACTTACTGAAATCCTACTTAAACTTATTATTATTCCGATTCTTATTAGTGGTGCTTGCAAAGCATCACTATTGTAATCTCACATACTTACTATTTTTATTTTATTTAGTGGTGCTTGCAAAGCATCACTATTGTAATCTCACATACTTATTAGTGGTGCTTGCAAAGCATCACTATTGTAATCTCACATACTTATTATTAGTGGTGCTTGCAAAGCATCACTATTGTAATCTCACATACTTATTAGTGGTGCTTGCAAAGCATCACTATTGTAATCTCACATACTTATTAGTGGTGCTTGCAAAGCATCACTATTGTAATCTCACATACTTATTAGTGGTGCTTGCAAAGCATCACTATTGTAATCTCACATACTTATTAGTGGTGCTTGCAAAGCATCACTATTGTAATCTCACATACTTATTAGTGGTGCTTGCAAAGCATCACTATTGTAATCTCACATACTTATTATTTTTTTTATTTTTATATCTCCATACAAAACTTCGGCACCTAACTCGTCCTATGATTTATTTCAACCAGGATGGCAAGGAGACTTCATTAGTATCACTATGGTAACTGCCTAGCAACCAGATGGGGTTACCCTAGCAACCCAGTAACAAATCACATATCTCTGCACCAGAAAACAGTACAGACTTCCGGGTTGACTTATTTCACTCAGGATGGAAAGGAGCCATGTATTGTATTACCTTGCTAACTGCATAGCAACCACATGGGCTTACCCTAGCAACCTAGTAACAAATCACATATTTCTGCACCAGAAAATCGTACAGACTTCTGGGTTGATTTATTTATGACCATAATTTTTGTTCCTTTCAAGCATGTTATTTGACGAGTTTTGCCACGGCAAGCACCACTCACATTTTCTTCAGGAAATGTACCTATCTAGTTAGTGGTGCTTGCAAAGCATCACTATTGTAATCTCACATACTTATTTTTTATATCTCCGTACAAAACTTCGGCACCTAACTCGTCCCGCACCGTTTGGCGTAGACCCACGAATGAGGTGTCAAATCGAACCGCCTATTGAGGACACGTGTGCTATGACTTTTATAAGCGATCGGGGGTACGGTATTTGCCCCAGGGGCAAAAAAGCGGCCGGAAAATCCCATAGACTTAACATTGCGACAACCTTTTACGCATCACAGCTCCGAGCGAGGATTTTGCAGAAATGTGTGATTTGCCACATTTGAAGAGGCTGGCAGGCTCTGTAAGAGCATACCTCAATATGGGGTAAAAGTTGCACCCCTGGGGGGCAGGAGCCGCCCAAAAATGCTCCAATTGACTTACAATGGTGTAGGGCAGCCCATGAAATGAAATGGCATAGGGATATTGTATTGAACATAGCTCTGGATCACAGTGTCATAGAGACAAGGGGCCGGGCTCATTTTACTCAGACCACCAATCAGTCTCTCAGGATCATTTTGAATCTATCAAGCCACGCCCTATCAACAATTTAGAGCACCTTAGCATCAAGTCCCATAGACTTCTAATGAAAGACTTCAAAGGGATATCTCCGGATAGAAGTGTCATAAAAACACAAGGGTGGTCTCGTTTGACTCGGGGCAGCAAACAGCCAATCATGAATCACCTCAACACTTTCTAGCCCCTCCCTAGCAACCATTGTCGAGCACCTTAGCAACAAAAATCCATAGAGGGATATCTTCCATTCTGAATGTCACAGAGGCATGGGAGTTGGTTTATATCATTCATACTGACAAGCAGCCTTTGTAGTTTCATGATTGGCAGCTGCCAAGCCACTCCCTAGCAACTAAACAGAGTACCCTAGCAACCGTTTAGCAATAACTATATCTCTGCACCACAAAATCAGAGAGACTTCCGGGTTGATTTATTTCACTCAGGATGGCAAGGAGACTTGATTAGTATCACTATGGTAACTGCCTAGCAACCAGATGGGGTTACCCTAGCAACAGAGTAACAAATCACATATCTCTGCATCAGAAAAACGTAGAGACTTCCGGGTTGACTTATTTCACTCAGGATGGCAAGGAGACTTCATTAGTATCACTATGGTAACTGCCTAGCAACCAGATGGGGTTACCCTAGCAACCGAGTAACAAATCACATATCTTTGCACCACAAAATAGTAGTGTAGCGTGTGAACAGGTCAGGTTTGGGGAATGTACAATTAATATTACTGATCGAAATCAATGATTAATCATACAGTGTGACCCGAACACCCATACATGTAAAAACGCCCCAAACGGGCTTATATAGTCCAAGAGTCTGCTTCAAATATATACAGATAATTAAACACAACGAATTATGATTAATTAGGAATATACATCATATGCAGACAGGCTATATTTATTTTAATAACGCCTCAATTAAATTGACCCGTAGGCTACCGCAACCAGTCAGTTCGTCCGCCGAACCACTTTATTTGGTACTTTTGATCAATTCTCCAGAGGGGTTATTCCTAGTTATAAGCTCACTCATCAAAAGCACGTTAACTTACTTTGATAATATCAGCTCGTAGCTGAAAATCGCACATTAAAGAGGCTTTGCTTTGTAACCAACACACACAGACAATTACGCATATAATTGAGTTTAATACAAGGCACTATGATATATCAGTGCAATTGACAAACATACATATAACACAGAATAAGCATAAAATAAACGAAATAAATGCAGTAAGGGAAAGTGAAGAATTATTGGAGGTATGGCAAACTTATTACAACAATTAACCCTTTAAGAGCCAGCAACTGGAATTACACACTTTAACGCGTTGGAATTTCAGGTGAAATCATACTTGCACACTAGACCTTTTGTGTTGCTTGAGCGAGACTGCGTGTCCTCGTGGCGTTCTTGAAACAGAGGACTTCGGTGCGGTGTTTCCAGAGCGTGGAGTTGAAACTCACTTGAAGAGGAATTGAAGGGTTGTTCCGAGAAGTTCGAAGCGTCTTAAGAATACTTGTTGAATAGTTGGCGAGTGTTCCGGAGGGTTGCAGAAGATCGGGAGAAGAAGTGAGAGATGTAAGATGGCTTGAAGAGGTCCGGGAGAAGAGGGTTGAAGTAAGCAGCAAAAGAGTTCGAAGACAAGAGTTCGAAGAATAAGAGAGTTCGAAGAGAAGAGAGTGAAGGTCCGTTGTTGGTGCAATTTATGCCCTTAGAAAATGTGTCCCACCTCTCATTGGCTCGACCAATAAGAAGAGTGGAAGTTTCAGGCGGGAATTTGGTTTATTGCCCCTTTGTTCGGTCACGGCTCATTTGCATACTTCATGATTTAGTCAGACCTTCGCTTTGAACAACTCAAAAGATGGTAAAAACCTAACAGAACACAGTTCTACGGTTATCTTATATGTATATTCCGTTAGGACACATCGTAAGGTTTAATTTGATACCAAGAAAAATGTGTTTGGTATCACTTAAAAGGAATATACACCCTTGGGCTGTTAAATATGAAACCTCAGGGTTTAAAACTACACACATGTTAAACCATTGTACTAGTTTTGTTCTAACACCAAAATGCACAGCACACAGGGATTAAAACACTTTTCATTAAAAATAAGCCCTTTTAGGCTTTATGGGAAAGGCACACACATTTCTAATTCAAAGTTCCACATGGTTGTTCCTCACATGGTAACACGAGGATGTCACATGTGTGTGTGGGGGGGCATCACGATGATCCTCTGTCAATAGTTGGATTGTCTCTCTGACAACAGTTCCTCGTACTAACACAGACCATTTCCGTGATCTTACAGAGGTCCTTTTGTCTCCAAAATAGCCGAGTCCATGATTCTCCATTCATTGATTCCTCCAGACGCTACAGTCCCCCTTTTTCATCAGGTGACGTCCCTGTTGGAGACATCATCGGATGACAATCATCACAATGGCGGATGGCAGGTGAATCATGAGGGTGTTGTAGTAGGTGGTTATTCGGACGGAGGGCTCAATTCGATGAGGTTCAGAGTGGTCTCTGTTGTGGTCCCCTCTTTCCGGGGGTTCCGTCGGAAACCTACGGACATGGCTTTCGTGAGCTGTACTGTGGATGTTTGCATCTCGTTGAGCCTCCTGTACAAGATGAAGGCCAGGCCTAGTGTCAGGAGGTGGCTGATTCCCATAGAGATACACAGCGCAGTGTCCGCTGCGGTCCAGGCTCGGACAACAGGTGAGGTGGTCAAGATGGGCATTCGAGACAAGGCTTGGAGGGCTGTGTCGATAGGAGCAATGTCAATTAACTGGGAGCCCTCTCTTTCGATCCATAGTTCCAGTTCTGGATCTAGGGTGAGGTTTTGATTCTGGAAGAAAGATGGGATTTCCAGTTCTGTTTCGTACTCTTCACCTGGGAGATGGTATAGTGCCAGGTCATCGAGGTGGAGGATGGCACCTTTTCGGGACTTGAATCCACATGCTCTGGTTGGGCAAGGTGAGACGGGTGGCGGTGTCATGCTGGTCGTAGGTGAGTGTCGCTGCGCGCCACAGGAGTGTTAACGAGCCACCTGTCGCCTACGATCTCGGCTTGTGTCTCACTGACTTGAGTGCGAGGCTTGGCATCGGCGGGGCAGCGGGTATCGCTGCCCAGGTGTTGCAGCCCGCAGATTCCGTCAGTGTTGTCTCTGAGGAAGGGTTTGCTGGGGCAGAGGTAGTGATTGTCTTTGGTCAACGTGCACATGTGCAGATTTGGGGCCAGGTACAGCCATGGGTCGCTGTCGTGGTAGGCCACCAAGTCTGGGGTGTGGATCTTTATGTGTGTGTTACTTTTCCAAAACCCGATGTTGACAATGTCCTTGAGTTGGTAGATTTGGCTTGACTCTATGATGGGTAGGTTCAGGAGAAATCCCACTTCCCTCTGCTCGGGGTCGACGTAGAGTGGGATGGCGCTGCCCAGAGAGTAGGCAAGGTGTAGTTGTAACGGGTCAGTCGTTGTGGTGATGGCGGAAGCCAGCACGGTTTGTACAAGGCTTAAGGGTATCAGGTACGGTGGAATTCTACCCATGGCTAGGCTGTCAATGGAGGAGCTCACCTCCCGCAGCATGTCTGTCATCAGGGCTGTGACCAGCTGCGTTTGAGCGAAGTCATTCTGGAAGACGTTGAACAGCTGTTTCATGGAGCTCACTGTCTGGTTCAGCAGAACGCTGTGAGTGTTAAGAATTACCACAGTTCCTCTCAAGGTCTTGCCGATGGTCTGCAGGGATGCACTTTGTGTGGTGAGTTGCTCTTTTAGCTGGGGTATCTCAGTTTGAATTTCGGCCACATGCCGCCTCCACGGTGGCTAGGTTCACTGCGTTGACACTAGACATACCAATGTTAAACAGAGTTCGACGGCAGCGGCAGCTCCGAGCAAAGCTCCCAGGAACCGTTTGGAGCGGTGGTTGTGTCCACCTAACTCCGCTTGTGTGACAGTCATTTTCTCAAGTTGGTTGAGCATGTGCGTGACATCGGCCTCAGCATGAGCGAGGGAGTCCTCGGTCCATCGGGCACCTGCCCAGCTGTATTGGGCTACCGCGCGGGGGTAGTGGGCCCGGTAGACGTTGCGGGGGTCGAGTCGAACGTACACTTTCTGGGTGTGGGTCCGGCAGTTGGTGATCAGGAGTCCCGGTTGTTCCCTCAGGACGATGCCTGATGCCGGACCGGGTGAGATGATGTCCGACTGCGGTTGACTTCTGGTTGACTGGAGGCACAGGATGGCTGAACCACAGCAGCATCCTAGTAAGGGCAAAAGGGATAGAGACAAGGGGGTCAGCGAGGGTCGCCCTTGGTAATGCAGGACGGTCTTTCGACTCCTAGGATGGAAATCAGGTTAGTTTGCATTGGCCCCTCCCCGCTTTTCGCTGTCAGCCATATGTCGTTTTATTTGATTACGGTGGACCCATTTGAGAACCGGCTCTTTCTGTCTCCGGTTTAGTTGGATCCGCACGCCACCGGGAGAGTTTGTCAATGATCTCATGGGGTCCTGTCCAGTGGGGCAGTAGTTTCTTTGACAGCCGATGGGAGGCTGTGCGGGATGGCTGAATGAAGTTATAATACCAGACCCTGTCGCCCACGTCCAGTTCTTGGTGCGATGCTTTTTGATCATAGTATGCTTTCTGTCCTTCGGCACTCTTTTGAAGCTGTTGCTGTGCAAAAGCAAATGTTGCTTTCAGGTGCCGGTGTAGCTCGTCGAGGTACTGGTGAGTGGTGCAGGCTGTGACGAGGCTGGAGTCTCCTGGCCGATACAGCAGATGCAGTGGCAGTGTCATCTGCCGCCCAGTCATTAGTTCGAAGGGAGACACGTGAGTCGAGTTCTGCGGGGTGGCTCTGAGAGCCATTAGCACCAGCGGGAGTTTTACATCCCAGTCCTTCTGATTGGCAGACACATACTTCTTCAACATACTGACCACGGTTCGGTTCAATCGTTCCACTTGGCCAGATGAGATTGGATGATGACTGACGTGTAGTTGAGCTTGGACTCCCATGAGTCTCCAGATCTGTTGCATAATCTCAGCCGTAAAGTGAGTGCCTCTGTCTGAGTTGACTCTCAGGGGCAGTCCGAACCTGGAGAAGATGTGGTTCATCAGGAGGTATGCCGTGGTCTGGGCAGTGTCGTTGGGTGCTGGAAGACACTCTACCCACTTTGTGAACTGGCACACGACTGTGAGGAAGTATTTGTTGCCCCTCGTCGACCTGGGCAGAGGTCCTACCCAGTCGATTTGGAGGTCTGACCATGGGAATGTGACTCTCCTGCGTTGCAGTGGAGCTCTGTGGTTTGGGTTTGCCGGTTGAAACTGGCAGCAAACCAGGCATTCTCTGACATATTCTGTCACATGTTCCTGCATGCGGGGCCAGTATGCCACTTGTTTCAGTGTCTCATAAGTGGCTCTGGCGCGTGGTGCCCGCATATGGTGCGTTGTGGGCATAACTTAGCATGACCCCCCTTAGGCACTGTGGCACCACGAGCCTTGGCGCTGTGATGTCATCAGGTGCATACCACAAAATGTTGTTTATCACACGCAGCATGTGCTTTATGTCATGCAGTCATCTGAGGCATGGGTCGTCAGTGAGGTCAGACGGCGCTAGAGGGTGGTTGGTGGGGTCAGAGAGGTGGTTCAGGAAAGTCTTTATGGATGTGTCAGAGTCTTGCATGTCCGCTATGTCGTTGTTTGACATCTGCGGAGTCAGCGTTAGAGGCTGTGAGGGTGGCACTGTTGCAGGGAAAGTTCGTTTGCTTCGGGTTATCACTGCAACGTTCACGGTGGGTGGGAGGGTTGGAGGTGACCATAGAGTACCGTGCAGTGCGCCAGGCTTGGCAAGTGCATCGGTTTGGTCGTTCAAGTCTTTGTCAAGGCCTGGTTGCCTTGAGTGTCCTTTCACCTTCTTCCAGTAGACAATCATGTTGTGATTTCTTGTGATGTCGTCACATTCTTGGAACAGGTGTTGGTGTTTGATAGGCTTGCCGTTCGAAGTTTTAAAGCCATTTTGTTTCCAGTTCGGAAGGTGACATGTGAAACTGAGTCTGGCGTAGTTTGAGTCTGTGCAGATCAGGAGTTCTTTGATGTTATGGGTCGATGCGATTTGCAGATTTATGAGAATGGCTGCAACCTCCGCATACTGTGATGACTGCGGGCCCAGCTTGAAGTGTTGTGGTGGGCACGGCAGGTCATTTACCCATAATACACCTGCTCCTGCTTGACGAATGCCCTCTTGGTTGTAGGAACATCCATCGACGTAGGCTGTGGGCATACCTTGGCATGCATTTTCTTTGAAGAACCTGTGACAGGTTTGTTGTTGTTGTTGGGGTTCTTTCACATCCATCGTTGCAGCTGGTGTGTTATCAGAGCAGTTCTGGCAGGCAGCCAGGCCATTGCCTAGCACCGACTTGTGATTCTGAGCATATCGTGCCTCAACATTGCGCCCTTGGAGGGCCATTAACCACGTGGCTATGCGTGAATTGGTGACCACGCCATCTCGGATACGCTGGCTGTTGAGAAACATGACAGGCTGGTGGCAAGTCTCTATGATAACCTTTTGGGCTCCAATGTAGTTGGAGAATCTCTGGATGGCCCATACAGTGCAGAGCAGAGCTTTTTCACAGTCTGAGAATTTACTCTCGGGTGGAAGAAGTGTCTTGCTGGCATATGCAATTACTTTCTTGTCTTGGTCATGCCGTTGGTACAGGCCAGCACTGAGACAGTGGCTGGAGAATCCAGCTTCTAAGTAGAATTCTTTTTGTGGGTCCGGGTAAGCCAGGCACGGAGCAGTGCAGAGGTGTCGTTTTAGCTCGTCCATGGCCTGTTCTTGGACCTCTGTCCATACAAATGGGCAGTCTTTTTTCAGAAGGGCAGTTAGAGGTTTTGCAATGTCTGAGTAGCTCTCGATGAACTGCCGCGAGTAATTGCACACCCCTAGGAAACTTCGCAGCTCTGAGATGTTGGTGGGTGGCTTGATGTTTTGAATGGCTTGAATACGGCTGGACTGTGGTTCGATGCCCTGTGATCCTATGAGTAGGCCCACGTAGTTGACTTTGGTTTGGCACCACTGTCCTTTGTGGAGGGCGATCTTGGCACCAGCAGTGGACAATTGGTTCAAAACATAGTCTATTTCTTTCATGTGGTCAGCCACCGTTGTGCTTTTCATGAGAACATCGTCTACGTAGATAAGATTGCCTCTTGTTCTGGCATCTGGGCATGCTTTGTTCAGGAAGATGTTGAATTCAGCAGGTGAGTTGGCATAGCCGAACGGACACCTTGTGAAAGTGAATTGTCTGTTGCCGAATGTGTAAGCTAGCTTGTGCTGATCTTCGGGATGCACTGGTATGGTCCAGAATCCAGAGGCCACATCAAGTGTAGAGAAGATGGTGGCTCCTCTGACTCTGGGTATTTCCTGCTCCAGCTGAGTCATTGGCCATCGTGACAGTGGCACCTGTTGATTCAGTTTCCTGTAGTCAATGGTGGGTCGCCACTTGCCGTTTGGTTTGAGGACGGGCCAGATGGGGGCAGAATAGGTGCTGTTGCATGGACGGATGACACCTTTTTCAAGCATGGAGTCGATGATCTCTTGCACCGGTTCATGTGACGCGATGGGGATCTTGTACTGCCTGACAAACGTGGGAGGAGCATTAGGGTGCGTTGGGATGTGCACGGTGTGGAGCTTGGTGAGACCACAATCTAAAGAGTCTTTGGCAAATGATGCTTTGAACTTGTAAAGGACTCGTCTGAGTTCTTTTCGATCTGCATCGTTGTTAATTGCGTCAGCGTCTTTTAGAATTTGCTGAACTTGAGACTCAAATCCTGGGTACGGCTCCTCCGTCGGTGTGTCGTCTGTCGTGTTGGCAGGCAGCGGTGCGGCAGTGTCATCAATCTTGCAGGTAGGCTGTTTGGAGACGGTGTATACTGCAAGGTGTTGGTCCTTTGTCAGTTCTGTTCTGCATACCTGGTCTTTGTCCAGTGGCATGACTGAAGTTATGGAGATGATCTTGAAGGGGGTTGTGAAGACAGTGTTGTCTGTGTGCCCTTCGGGTATCATTGAAGCTGGGATGGGTCCAATGATTGGTAATGTTAGTTCAAAGTCATGAAAGTCGTGGCTCACTAGCCATCCTGCCCGGTAGGCTTTTGGAATTGTGATGTCCATTGCCATGCAGTTGTTGAAGAGGATGTAAACAGCACGGGATGACACTTCAGTGAGGGGCGTGGCTTCCAGCGTGAGTCCAAGTTCAACGCATTCGGGTGAAGGTTGAAAGAAACCCAGCGTGTGGTTTAGGGTTTGACAGCGCATGTTGTTTAGGGTTTCACAGCGCATGTTGAGCCGAACAGCGACCCCTTTGGTGTATGCTGGTACTACAGTTTCCTGTTTGTTGACCAAGGTGCAGACCTCTGGAATGGTCTGGCCTGACCGGAGGTTAGCAGTGTTGGTTGGAATCACAGGAGGCTGTAAAGTCAGTGGGGCCCATAAGACCTCATTAATAATGTCTACATGAGCGTTGAGGCGAATCAGAATGTCTGCTCCAATGTAGACATCATGGGGCAGGTCTGGAAGGACCAAGAAGTAGTGAGTCAGACACCGGTAGTTCCACTTCAAGTTCAAGGCACAGATCCTTTTGGCAGTCACCATTGTTGATGGGCATGAGTTCAAAGGAAAACGGGTGCGCTTGCTGGCAGATGGAAGGTCCGGTGTGTCTTCAATGAGAGCACTGTATAGGGAGAGGCTGATGGCTGAGTTGTCTGCCCATAGTGCCAGTATGATGTCAGTGGCAGTTACACCATTCAAGTGCAGGTCAGCTGTGACCTTGGGGCAGAAGGAGTCAAAGTCTTGGGTGAGTTGAAATGTGCAGAGTAGCGAACTTGAATCTCGCTCGGGTGCTGATGTTGTGTCACTGTGGCTGGCTGTGAGAGTTCCCGTGACCTTTGTGACCTGACAGTCTGGTTCAGGTGATCAGGGTGGCTGAAGGGGGAGAGGTTCTCGCACTTGAGCCCACATCTTCAGTTGTCTGAAGTCCAGCAGGGGCTCGAAGCGGTCTAGTAGATCCTTTCCGATAAGGAGGGGATATGTGTTCATCGGCGAGATGTATACAGGGTGTACCACACTCATAGGACCGATTGTCAGGTGAATGGGAGCTACCTGTTCAAGCCGGACGTCATTTTGGCTGTATGACTGGACATTCAGCACACAATTCTGAGAGTTTAGAGTTCGGTTTTGTGTTTTAGCTTCAAATTTGAGTCTTTCAAAAAGTTCAGCTGACATCATGGTGAGGTCTGCTCCGGTGTCTACCAGGGCTTCGAGTCTCACCTCATGTTCCACAGTGATGGTGAGATAGAGTTTTCGTGCTACCCCCTTTTCGATCAGATTGCCCAGGAGTTTTGGTGTTGGGGCTTGTGTGGTGATCGATAAGCAGTTAGGGTCGGTCTCGGGTGACTCGGTGCAGAGACACACAACCAAAACAGCACTTTCTGGTATCTTCAGGGCTTGGTCACTGGTGTAAAGAATTGTGTTGTCCACTGCAGGGTGTGTGGTTGTCAACTGCAGTGAGTGGGTGTCGCTGTCACTTGGTGATGTGATAGCTGGTTCGGTAGTCCGTGTCTGAAGAACGGTGCTCTGGGTGCCTGGTTCAGTAGGAGGGAAGTCAGGAAGGGTGTTGGTTTCAGGCATTACACTTAGTCATGTGGAGTCTGACCTGTCCACTTTGTCTTCCTTGTGAGGTTTCTTATGGAGAAGCTCTTTCAGGATTTTCAAGAGCTCTGCGGCCTCTGACGTGGCCTCACTGTTTTTCTTTGGGGTAGGCTCGGACTTGGACTTGCCTGAGGCATGCCGCGAGGTGTTCCGCTGCGGGCTGTCTGGGCTTGACGTTCTCGTCGACGGGGTTCGGTTCTGTCTGGGCCGTCGGTTGGCTTCCCACGTGGCTCCACCCTTTTGGTTGTGGGGTGGCCGTGGGCTGTCGTAGAATCTTTCAGAGCGCCCGCTTTGGTGCTTAGGACGGGCACCATCACGGTTGCGCTGCCCTCTTCTGTCATGTAACGGTCTTGACTCGTGGTAAAAAGGTCTGTTACTGTGGGGCTGTTGGAGCCCTCTAGTGCCAGCTCTGAGCCTGATCAGTGACAGGGCAAATGGTTGGATTTTTTACAGTCTTTTTAGAAGCAATCTTCTGCTTGGTGAAAGCTTTATGGGCTAAGTCTCGCAGCTGTTGGGTAGTCATGCTACGAGGGCAGGCCAGGACCCCTAAGTGATGGCTCACTGTGGGATGCAGGTTTCGGAGAAAAGAGTTTTGAAGTTGAAATCTTCTTCCATGCCAGGTTCGTTTCGTGCTCCAGTAGGCTCGTCGGATGCGGCTGTAGTAGGCCTGTGGAGTTTCCAGTCGGGCCTGTTTGAGGTCCATAGCGTGATGAGTCCTTGTTCTGACTCTGGATCAGAGAATTCTCTGATGAAGGCCTGCCGTAGCTGTAGGTAGTCTGATTTGACAGTCTCTGGTTGTCGATCCAGGAAACTGCGCACGTCGCGACTAGACGTAATTCTTAGCAGGTACACTCTGTCCCGCATGGTTACGTTGGGAACAGTGTGCAAGTGAAAGTCTATGTCTTGCAGGTAGGCGTGCACGTCGTGGCCTCCTGCAGGATTTGGGGTGAAAGTGGGGATGTTTCTGGCCAGCTTGTCAAGTTCTTTGGGAGCCATGCCCTGGTTAGTGACCAGGCTTTGATGTGCGGGCTCCCACCGTTTTGTTGCTGACGGGGGTTCTTGGAGGCTGGCTGGTGACATGTTGAATGGTGGGCTTTCACCCCCCTTGTCAGCTCTGAGTTCTTGGCTGAAAAGATTGGGCCCACTGGTCAGGGGAAACTCCGTGATGTGCGTTTCCCTTTTCTGTTCACTTTGCAGTCTATAAGAATGTTTTAGTTCTCTATGAACAGTGTCAAGTTCATATCGGAGATGGTCTCTGTACTGAATAAGTTCATGGATTTCAGCTCGGGCCATGTTCAGGTGCTTTTCACAGGCTTTGGCTTTAGCATCTCTGTCTTTTAGTGCAGTCTCTGCTCTTGCAAGGAGAGACTCGGCTTGTTGCAACTTTTCATCGAGTTCCTCTCTGGCTTTTCTCTCCGATTGTTCTCTTTGGTCTGTGTCTCGGAGAAGGTTTTCCAGGGCGTTTTGAAGTCTTTCTACTTCCTTTTTCTGTTCTGGGTCCCTTTCATCCTCTTCCTTTCGTTGTTCCTCGGTCTCGAGGCGTAGCTGATCTAGTTGACTCTGAGTTTTGGTTTGGTTCCTACGGGCCTCCTCAGCTTGGAGTCTTAGTGCTGCGGCCTCCTGCTCCAGGTCGAGGTTGTTTTCTCATTTATCCGTGCCTGGGCGACGAGATTGTGGGCAAGACTTCCGATGATCTTGGTCCATTCTTTGTGGTTGTAGCTCTGTGTTGGATCGTGGGCCATTAGGCTGTCCAATTCGGCGTCCAGTTGCTCTCGACCTAGGGGCTGTAGGTCCCTGGCATCCTTGGGTAGGACGGTGTCCGTCATTGCCCTCAACCAGGCCTCAAGGTGATCCCAGTGGGCTGCGGGACTGGACGAACGGGACATACTGGCTTACTGTAGGCGAGAGAAAAGAACAGCACACACAAAGAGGCCAATGCAAGTACGCGTAGGTTTAGCGAGCTACAATGAGGTGGCTATTATAAGCCGTAATTTTGACTAACTGGGGTAGACAGTTAGACAATTAAGTGGGCCAAATTTCGCGGGTCAGTGCAGGTCTAAATAAAGACTTTGACAAGGCGGCAGCCCACATGGGTTATCTGAGGATGCGGGCTGCCTGTTTGTCTCTTTATTCAGTTTTCCTTGATGGCTCTTGTAGGCTCTGTCTTAATGTGAACTGGAAGTACACACTACGACAGAACAGAACAGCAGAATAAAATGGAACACAATTAATGTTAGGAATAGATAGGCAGGAGAAAAAGGGCCTAAGTCTACCACCATTGCTAGGGTTTATGATAGGACCAACAGGGTGGGGCGCTATCGAGGTATAAACCCTAGGAAGATGGTGTGGCTTAGGGGAGAGAAAGAAGCGAAATGGGTCAAATGCTTAAATGACCGGGGGAATGTCTACTATTATGTGGCCTATACTGGTGGATGGATTTTACCTTCTTTTAGTTTGCCTGGGGTGGATCGATGTCACTCTGCCGGAGGCCAGCGCGTGGTCAATCTTTCCAACGGTCCCGAACACTTGGCAGCAGTGTCCCCGGGCCCTCTGCTACTATCACGGTGCGCCCTCTCAAACAACTTGACTTTAAACACAACCGACAACACCAAGGTGTCAACTGTCGGACGGCACAACAAGATTTGGATTTTCCCTAGAACCCTCGTGAGAGTGGCCCCTCTTTAGGCCCTGGTTTAGGTAATTATTCCAAACTTGCCGTGTGTGTCGACTGACGGGGTTGACTCTCTTTGGAGTGCCAAATTACTGATGTCGTTGCGTGCCGCACCAATGAAAAGAGACAGAAGAGTCCGAGATTCACATAAAGCCAGCGTCGGTAACGCCGGTCGGACAAACTAGCTTGCTGGGAACCAACCAGAGATGACGGTCGAATCACCACAGCACACTAGGGAATTCTACATACAAATACAGGACAGGATTCAGCAAGTGGAAGTCTTAAAGTGAATCAAGGCCTTCTTGCTTAAACCAAATTGAGTAATTATGTGTGTAGAAATAACAGGCAAGGCTTTACCAATTGATGATAAATCGAGAAGGTGATAATGATGTTAATTATCAAACCATTTGACCACAAGAAAAGACAGAAGTAAACAAGGCAGTTTAAATAAGCTTGTAAAGAGATGTCACGAAGCATCTAAGATAGTAAGGACACAGTCGTAATAAAGTATCAAAGAGGGAGAGAAAAATAAAATTTAAAAAAAAAATTTAAAAGGAATAATTAAAAATTAAAAATAATTAATAATAATTAATCACATTAATTAATAATAATTGCAATGAGAGACTTAATTCAAATTTACATTCGAAATTTGTTTGTTTCAAACCAAATTTGAATAAGTGTACGACAAGTTAGAGATCAGAATTGTGTCCGACGATAACCAGATTGCTGTAAGATATCAGTGATGGAATCTGAGATAAACCAACTGGATTGAGACTTAACTTTAACTTTTAATTCAAGTTTTGTTTGAAACCAATTAAATGTAACAGTCGGAGGTAGAGGAATTGTTTAACATCCAATAATATTAGCACATGCAAAGCTTGAAAATGCCAATATGTATTGACAGTTAAACTGCCCTGTAAATCTTCACAGGGTGAAAGGGTTTTGAGAAAAGAGATGACCTACCATGAATGTCCACACGATGGCGTACTTGTGCTCGCGCACAATGACGTCATGGGGTGGGAGTAATTTGAGAACTAAATTAACTTTTACAGGCTGCCCTCTATTGTTTGTTAGCAAAATAACACCCTATATTTCGGTGTGACTCAAATCTGGGCGCGTGTTACGCTGTGATTTTCTGCAAAATCACACTTATTCAATTGAGACCCGGTGGTCTTTTCTTTCTTTCTTTCTGGTGCTATGCTTTACATAAATGGCGTGACAGATTCTTTTTTTCTGCCCTACGAGTAAATGTGAACAACAGGAATTGTACGTCTGTGTTCGGCTCCCATACACATTAGAAATATAGCACTTATTCAAAATGTATTAGGTTTCCAGTTGATTAGCTACGTCAATGTAAACCAGGAGTTAATTTTATAACGTTATAATCTCCAGGCCTTACTTAAGATGAGAGAAGGAGCATCGCTTCACTCAGTCTTCTATCGCCCCGACAGAAGAGCGTCGTTCTGAACAGGGGGGTTTGTAATATTAAAATATAGCGCTTCTTTACAGAAGCAATTTTAATATTATGAACTGCAGTTTACTGTGGCAATCAACAGGGGCAAAAATAAATGTAAGACATATATTTAGCCGCTGTTAAATGCTGAACTGAGAATCGGCTTTGTGCCTTTCAGTTCGGCGCGCTCGCGTACAAAATTAACAACAAAAATACACAAAATTGACAATGCATTCGTTCACAAAACAAAGCTTAAAATGTGCCCGCATTAATCTCCACCATTAATAATGTAGCGTGTGAACAGGTCAGGTTTGGGGAATGTACAATTAATATTACTGATCGAAATCAATGATTAATCATACAGTGTGACCCGAACACCCATACATGTAAAAACGCCCCAAACGGGCTTATATAGTCCAAGAGTCTGCTTCAAATATATACAGATAATTAAACACAACGAATTATGATTAATTAGGAATATACATCATATGCAGACAGGCTATATTAATTTTAATAACGCCTCAATGAAATTGACCCGTAGGCTACCGCAACCAGTCAGTTCGTCCGCCAAACCACTTTATTTGGTACTTTTGATCAATTCTCCAGAGGGGTTATTCCTAGTTATAAGCTCACTCATCAAAAGCACGCTAACTTACTTTGATAATATCAGCTCGTAGCTTAAAATCGCACATTAAAGAGGCTTTGCTTTGTAACCAACACACACAGACAATTACGCATATAATTGAGTTTAATACAAGGCACTATGATATATCAGTGCAATTGACAAACATACATATAACACAGAATAAGCATAAAATAAACGAAATAAATGCAGTAAGGGAAAGTGAAGAATTATTGGAGGTATGGCAAACTTATTACAACAATTAACCCTTTAAGAGCCAGCAACTGGAATTACACACTTTAACGCGTTGGAATTTCAGGTGAAATCATACTTGCACACTAGACCTTTTGTGTTGCTTGAGCGAGACTGCGTGTCCTCGTGGCGTTCTTGAGACAGAGGACTTCGTGCGGTGTTTCCAGAGCGTGGAGTTGAAACTCACTTGAAGAGGAATTGAAGGGTTGTTCGAGAAGTTCGAGCGTCTTAGGAATACTTGTTGAATAGTTGGCGAGTGTTCCGGAGGGTTGCAGAAGATCGGGAGAAGAAGTGAGAGATGTAAGATGGCTTGAAGAGGTCCGGGAGAAGAGGGTTGAAGTAAGCAGCAAAAGAGTTCGAAGACAAGAGTTCGAAGAATAAGAGAGTTCGAAGAGAAGAGAGTGAAGGTCCGTTGTTGGTGCAATTTATGCCCTTAGAAAATGTGTCCCACCTCTCATTGGCTCGACCAATAAGAAGAGTGGAAGTTTCAGGCGGAATTTGGTTTATTGCCCCTTTGTTCGGTCACGGCTCATTTGCATACTTCATGATTTAGTCAGACCTTCAGCTTTGAACAACTCAAAAGATGGTAAAAACCTAACAGAACACAGTTCTACTGGTTATCTTATATGTATATTCGTTAGGACACATCAGTAAGGTTTAATTTGATACCAAGAAAAATGTGTTTGGTATCACTTAAAAGGAATATACACCCTTGGGCTGTTAAATATGAAACCTCAGGGTTTAAAACTACACACATGTTAAACCATTGTACTAGTTTTGATCTAACACCAAAATGCACAGCACACAGGGATTAAAACACTTTTCATTAAAAATAAGCCCTTTTAGGCTTTATGGGAAAGGCACACACATTTCTAATTCAAAGTTCCACATGGTTGTTCCTCACATGGTAACACGAGGATGTCACGTGTGTGTGGGGGGGGGGGGGCATCATGAGGATCCTCTGTCAATAGTTGGATTGTCTCTCTGACAACAGTTCCTCGTACTAACACAGACCATTTCCGTGATCTTACAGAGGTCCTTTTGTCTCCAAAATAGCCGAGTCCATGATTCTCCATTCATTGATTCCTCCAGACGCTACAGTAGAGACTTCCGAGTTGACTTATTTCACTCAGGATGGCAAGGACACTTGATTAGTATCACTATGGTAACTGCTTAGCAACCAGATGGGGTTACCCTAGCAACCGAGTAACAAATCACATATCTCTGCACCAGAAAATAGTCGAGACTTCCGGGTTGACTTATTTCACTCAGGATGGCAAGGACACTTCATTAGTATCACTATGGTAACTGCCTAGCAACCAGATGAGGTTACCCTAGCAACCGAGTAACAAATCACATATCTCTGCATCAGAAAAACGTAGAGACTTCCGGGTTGACTTATTTCAATCAGGATGGCAAGGAGACTTCATTAGTATCACTATGGTAACTGCCTAGCAACCAGATGGGGTTACCCTAGCAACCGAGTAACAAATCACATATCTTTGCACCACAAAATAGTAGAGACTTCCGAGTTGACTTATTTCACTCAGGATGGCAAGGACACTTGATTAGTATCACTATGGTAACTGCCTAGCAACCAGATGGGGTTACCCTAGCAACCGAGTAACAAATCACATATCTCTGCACCAGAAAATAGTCGAGACTTCCGGGTTGACTTATTTCACTCAGGATGGCAAGGACACTTCATTAGTATCACTATGGTAACTGCCTAGAAACAAGATGGGGTTACCCTAGCAACCGAGTAACAAATCACATATCTCTGCCCCAGAAAATAGTACAGACTTCTGGGTTCACTTATTTCACTCAGGATGGCAAGGACACTTCATTACTATCACTATGGTAACTGCCTAGAAACAAGATGGGGTTACCCTAGCAACCGAGTAACAAATCACATATCTCTGCCCCAGAAAATAGTACAGACTTCTGGGTTCACTTATTTCAATCAGGACGGCAAGGAGACTTGATTAGTATCACTATGGTAACTGCCTAGCAACCAGATGGGGTTACCCTAGCAACCGAGTAACAAATCACATATTTCTGCACCAGAAAATCGTACAGACTTCTGGGTTTATTTATTTATGACCATAATTTTTGTCCTTTTCAAGCATGCTATTTGACGAGTTTTGCCACGGCAAGCACCACTCACATTTTCTTCAGGAAATGTACCTATCTAGTTATTAGTGGTGCTTGCAAAGCATCACTATTGTAATCTCACATACTTATTTTTATTTTTATTTTCTTTTTTTATTATTATTCTATCTCCGTACAAAACTTCGGCACCTAACTCGTCCCAGCACCGTTTGGCGTAGACCCACGAATGAGGTGTCAAATCGAACGGCCTATTGAGGACACGTGTGCTATGACTTTTATAAGCTGATCGGGGTACGCTAATTGCCCCAGGGGCAAAAAGCGCCGAAAAATCCCATAGACTTAACATTGCGACAAACTTTGACGCGTCACAGCTCCGAGCGAGGATTTCAGCAGAAACGTGTGATTTGCCATATTTGAAGAGGCTGGCAGGCTCTGTAAGAGCATACCTCAAAATGGGGTAAAAGTTGCACCCTGGGGGCAGGAGATGCCCAAAAATGCCCCAATTGACTTACAATGGTGTAGGACGGCCCATGAAATGAAATGGCATTGGGATTTGTATTCAACATAGCTCTGGATCACAGTGTCATAGAGACAATGGGGCGGGCTCATTTTACTCAGACGACCAATCAGTATCTCAGGATCATTTTGAATCTATCAAGCCACGCCCTAGCAACAATTTAGAGCACCTTAGCAACAAGTCCCATAGACTTCTAATGAAAGACATCAAAGGGATATCTCCGGATAGAAGTGTCATAGAAACACAAGGGTGGTCTCGTTTCACTCGGGGCAGCAAACAGCCAATCATGAATCACCTCAACACTTCCTAGCCCCTCCCTAGCAACCATTGTCGAGCACCTTAGCAACCAAAATCCATAGAGGATATCTTCCATTCTGAATGTCACAGAGGCATGGGAGTTGGTTTATATCATTCATACTGACAAGCAGCCTTTGGAGATTAATGATTGGCAGCTGCCAAGCCACTCCCTAGCAACTAAACAGAGTACCCTAGCAACCATTTAGCAGTAACTATATCTCTGCACCAGAAAATCAGAGAAACTTCTGGGTTGATTTATTTCAATCAGGATGGCAAGGACACTTCATTAGTATCACTAAGGTAACTGCCTAGCAACCAGATGGGGTTACCCTAGCAACCGAGTAACAAATCACATATCTCTGCATCAGAAAAGCGTAGAGACTTCGGGTTGACTTATTTCAATCAGGATGGCAAGGACACTTGATTACTATCACTATGATTACTGCCTAGCAACCAGATGGGGTTACCCTAGCAACCGAGTAACAAATCACATATCTCTGCACCAGAAAATAGTACTGACTTCGGGTTGATTTATTTCACTCAGGATGGCAAGGACACTTGATTACTATCACTATGGTAACTGCCTAGCAACCAGATGGGGTTACCCTAGCAACCGAGAAACAAATCACATATCTCGGCACCAGAAAAGAGTACAGACTTCCAGGTTGATTTATTTCAACCAGGATGGCAAGGACACTTCATTAGTATCAATATGGTAACTGCCTAGCAACCACATGGGGTTACCCTAGCAACCGAGTAACAAATCACATATCTCTGCATCAGAAAAACGTAGATACTTCTGGGTTGACTTATTTCAATCAGGATGGCAAGGACACTTGATTACTATCACTATGGTAACTGCCTAGCAACCAGATGGGGTTACCCTAGCTACCGAGTAACAAATCACATATCTCTGCACCAGAAAATAGTACTGACTTCCGGGTTGATTTATTTCACTCAGGATCGCAAGGACACTTGATTACTATCACTATGGTAGCTGCCTAGCAACCAGATGGGGTTACCCTAGCAACCGAGAAACAAATCACATATCTCGGCACCAGAAAAGAGTACAGACTTCGGGTTGATTTATTTCAACCAGGATGGCAAAGACACTTCATTAGTATCAATATGGTAACTGCCTAGCAACCAGATGGGGTTACCCTAGCAACCGAGTAACAAATCACATATCTCTGCACCAGAAAACAGTAGTGACTTCGGGTTGACTTATTTCACTCAGGATGGCAAGGAGACTTCATTAGTATCACTATGGTAACTGCCTAGCAACCATATGGGGTTACCCTAGCAACCGAGTAACAAATCACATATCTCTGCATCACAAAAGCGTACAGACTTCCGGGTTGACTTATTTCAATCAGGATGGCAAGGAGACTTCATTAGTATCACTATGGTAACTGCCTAGCAACCAGATGGGGTTACCCTAGCAACCGACTAGCAAATCACATATCTCTTAATCACAATAACGTAGAGAGTTCGGGTTGACTTATTTCAATCAGGATGGCAAGGAGACTTCATAAGTATCACTATGGTAACTGCCTAGCAACCAGATGGGGTTACCCTAGCAACCGACTAACAAATAACATATCTCTGCATCACAAATACAGTAGAGACTTCGGGTTGACTTATTTCACTCAGGATGGAAAGGAGCCATGTATTGTATTACCTTGGTAACTGCATAGCAACCACATGGGCTTACCCTAGCAACCGAGTAACAAATCACATATTTCTGCACCAGAAAATCATACAGACTTCTGGGTTGATTTATTCATGACCATAATTTTTGCTCTTTTCAAGTTATAACATGCTGTTTCACGAGTTTTGCCACGGCAAGCACCACTCACATTTTCTTCAGGAAATGTACCTATCTAGTTTTTATTATTTTATTTTTCTTATTTTTTATATCTCTTAACAAAACTTCGGCACCTAACTCGTCCCAAGACCGCTTGGCGTAGACCCACGTAATGAGGTGTCAAATCGAACGCCTATTGAGGACACGTGTGCTATGACTTTTATAAGCTTATCGGGTACGGTACTTGCCCCAGGGGCAAAAAAGCAGCCGAAAAATCCCATAGACTTAACATTGAGACAAACTTTGACGGCCACAGCTCCAAGCGAGGATTTCAGAGAAACGTGTGATTTGCCACATTTGAAGAGGCTGGCAGGCTCTGTAAGAGCATACCTCAATATGGGGTAAAAGCTGCACCCTGGGGGCAGGAGCTGCCCAAAAATGCCCCAATTGACTTATAATGGTGTAGGACGGCCCCTGAAATGAAAAGGCATAGGGATTTGTATTGAACATAGCTCTGGATCACAGTGTCATAGAGACGAGGGGTGGGCTCATTTTACTCAGACGACCAATCAGTCTCTCAGGATCATTGTGAAGCTATCAAGCCACGCCCTAGCAACCATTAAGAGCACCTTAGCAACAAGTCCCATAGACTTCTATTGAAACAGATCAAAGGGATATCTCCGGATAGAAGTGTCATAGAAACACAAGGGTGGTCTCGCTTTACTCGGACAGCAAACAGCCAATCATGCATCAAATCAACACTTCCTAGCCCCTCCCTAGCAACCATTGTCGAGCACCTTAACAACCAAAATCCATAGAGGGATATCTTCCATTCTGAATGTCACAGAGGCATGGGAGTTGGTTTATATCATTCATACTGACAAGCAGCCTTTGGAGATTCATGATTGGCAGCTGCCAAGCCACTCCCTAGCAACTAAACAGAGTACCCTAGCAACCGCTTAGCAGTAACTATATCTCTGCACCAGAAAATCAGAGAGACTTCTGGGTTGATTTATTTCAATCAGGATGGCAAGGACACTTGATTAGTATCACTATGGTAACTGCCTAGCAACCAGATGGGGTTACCCTAGCAACCGAGTAACAAATCACATATCTCTGCATCAGAAAACGTAGAGACTTCCGGTTGACTTATTTCAATCAGGATGGAAAGGAGACTTCATTAGTATCACTATGGTAACTGCCTAGCAACCAGATGGGCTTACCCTAGCAACCGAGTAACAAATCACATATCTCTGCATCACAAAAACATACAGACTTCCGGTTTGACTTATTTCAATCAGGATGGCAAGGACACTTGATTAGTATCACTATGGTAACTGCCTAGCAACCACATGGGGTTACCCTAGCAACCTACTAACAAATCACATATTTCTGCACCAGAACATTATACAGACTTCTGGGTTGATTTATTTATGACCACAATTTCTGTTCTTTTCAAGCAGGCTATTTGATCTAGTTTTGCCACGGCAAGCACCACTCACATTTTCTTCAGGAAATGTACCTATCTAGTTATTATTAGTGGTGCTTGCAAAGCATCACTATTGTAATCTCACATACTTATTATTACTTTTTATTTTTATTTTTATATCTCTTAACAAAACTTCGCACCTAACTCGTCCCAAGACCGCTTAGCGAGACCCACTAATGAGGTGTCAAATCGAACGCCTATTGAGCGACACGTGTGCTATGACTTTTATGTTTATCGGGGTACGGTATTTGCCCCAGGGGCAAAAAAGCGCCTAAAAATCCCATAGACTTAACATTGAGACAAACTTTGACGCCACAGCTCCAAGCTGAGGATTTCAGAGAAACGTGTGATTTGCCACATTTGAAGAGGCTGGCAGGCTCTGTAAGAGCATACCTCAATATGGGGTACAAGTTGCACCCTGGGGGCAGGAGCTGCCCAAAAATGCCCCAATTGACTTATAATGGTGTAGGACGGCCCATGAAATGAAAAGGCATAGGGATTTGTATTGAACATAGCTCTGGATCACAGTGTCATAGAGACGAGGGGTGGGCTCATTTTACTCAGACGACCAATCAGTCTCTCAGGATCATTGTGAAGCTATCAAGCCACGCCCTAGCAACCATTAAGAGCACCTTAGCAACAAGTCCCATAGACTTCTATTGAAACAGATCAAAGGGATATCTCCGGATAGAAGTGTCATAGAAACACAAGGGTGGTCTCGCTTGACTCGGACAGCAAACAGCCAATCATGCATCAAATCAACACTTCCTAGCCCCTCCCTAGCAACCATTGTCGAGCACCTTAACAACCAAAATCCATAGAGGGATATCTTCCATTCTGAATGTCACAGAGGCATGGGAGTTGGTTTATATCATTCATACTGACAAGCAGCCTTTGGAGATTCATGATTGGCAGCTGCCAAGCCACTCCCTAGCAACTACACAGAGTACCCTAGCAACCGCTTAGCAGTAACTATATCTCTGCACCAGAAAATCAGAGAGACTTCTGGGTTGATTTATTTCAATCAGGATGGCAAGGAGACTTGATTAGTATCACTATGGTAACTGCCTAGCAACCAGATGGGGTTACCCTAGCAACCGAAGTAACAAATCACATATCTCTGCACCAGAAAACAGTACAGACTTCCGGGTTGACTTATTTCACTCAGGATGGCAAGGACACTTCATTAGTATCACTATGGTAACTGCCTAGCAACCAGATGGGCTTACCCTAGCAACCAAGTAACAAATCACATATCTCTGCATCAGAAAACATAGAGACTTCTGGGTTGATTTATTTCAATCAGGATGGCAAGGACACTTGATTAATATCACTATGGTAACTGCCTAGCAACCACATGGGGTTACCCTAGCAACCGAATAACAAATCACATATCTCTGCATCAGAAAACGTACAGACTTCTGGGTTGATTTATTTCAATCAGGATGGCAAGGACACTTGATTAGTATCACTATGGTAACTGCCTAGCAACCAGATGGGGTTACCCTAGCAACCGAAGCAACAAATCACATATCTCTGCACCAGAAAACACTACAGACTTCCGGGTTGACTTATTTCACTCAGGATGGAAAGGAGCCATTTATTGTATTACCTTGGTAACTGCATAGCAACCACATGGGCTTACCCTAGCAACCGAGTAACAAATCACATATTTCTGCACCAGAAAATCGTACAGACTTCTGGGTTGATTTATTTATGACCATAATTTTTGTTCTTTTCAAGTTACAACATGCTGTTTCGACGAAGTTTTGCCACTGCAAGCACCACTCACATTTTCTTCAGGAAATGTACCTATCTAGTTTTTATTTTTATTTTTATTTTTATATCTCTTAACAAAACTTCGCACCTAACTCGTCCCAAGACCGCTTAGTGAGACCCACCTAATGAGGTGTCAAATCGAACGGCCTATTGAGGACACATGTGCTATGACTTTTATAAGTTTATCGGGTACGGTATTTGCCCCAGGGGCAAAAAAGCGCCTAAAAATCCCATAGACTTAACATTGAGACAAACTTTGACGGCCACAGCTCCAAGCTTAGGATTTCAGAGAAACGCAGTGATTTGCCACATTTGAAGAGGCTGGCAGGCTCTGTAAGAGCATACCTCAATATGGGGTAAAAGTTGCACCCCTGGGGGCAGGAGCTGCCCAAAAATGCCCCAATTGACTTATAATGGTGTAGGACGCCCATGAAATGAAAAGGCATAGGGATTTGTATTGAACATAGCTCTGGATCACAGTGTCATAGAGACGAGGGGTGGGCTCATTTTACTCAGACAACCAATCAGTCTCTCTGGATCATTGTGAAGCTATCAAGCCACGCCCTAGCAACCATTAAGAGCACCTTAGCAACAAGTCCCATAGACTTCTATTGAAAAAGATCAAAGGGATATCTCCGGATAGAAGTGTCATAGAAACACAAGGGTGGTCTCGCTTGACTCGGACAGCAAACAGCCAATCATGCATCACTTCAACACTTCCTAGCCCCTCCCTAGCAACCATTGTCGAGCACCTTAACAACCAAAATCCATAGAGGGATATCTTCCATTCTGAATGTCACAGAGGCATGGGAGTTGGTTTATATCATTCATACTGACAAGCAGCCTTTGGAGATTCATGATTGGCAGCTGCCAAGCCACTCCCTAGCAACTACACAGAGTACCCTAGCAACCGCTTAGCAGTAACTATATCTCTGCACCAGAAAATCAGAGAGACTTCTGGGTTGATTTATTTCAATCAGGATGGCAAGGAGACTTGATAAGTATCACTATGTTAACTGCCTAGCAACCAGATGGGGTTACCCTAGCAACCGAAAGTAACAAATCACATATCTCTGCATCAGAAAACGTAGAGACTTCCGGTTGACTTATTTCAATCAGGATGGCAAGGACACTTCATTAGTATCACTATGGTAACTGCCTAGCAACCAGATGGGCTTACCCTAGCAACCAAGTAACAAATCACATATCTCTGCATCACAAAAACATAGAGACTTCCGGGTTGACTTATTTCAATCAGGATGGCAAGGAGACTTGATAAGTATCACTATGGTAACTGCCTAGCAACCAGATGGGGTTACCCTAGCAACCGAGTAACAAATCACATATCTCTGCATCAGAAAACGTAGAGACTTCCGGGTTGACTTATTTCAATCAGGATGGCAAGGACACTTCATTAGTATCACTATGGTAACTGCCTAGCAACCACATGAGCTTACCCTAGCAACCGAAAGTAACAAATCACATATCTCTGCATCAGAAAACGTAGAGACTTCCGGGTTGACTTATTTCAATCAGGATGGCAAGGACACTTGATTAGTATCACTATGATTACTGCCTAGCAACCAGATGGGGTTACCCTAGCAACCGAGTAACAAATCACATATCTCTGCACCAGAAAATAGTACTGACTTCCGGGTTGATTTATTTCACTCAGGATGGCAAGGACACTTCATTACTATCACTATGGTAACTGCCTAGCAACCAGATGGGGTTACCCTAGCAACCGAGAAACAAATCACATATCTCGCACCAGAAAAGAGTACAGACTTCCAGGTTGATTTATTTCAACCAGGATGGCAAGGACACTTCATTAGTATCAATATGGTAACTGCCTAGCAACCACATGGGGTTACCCTAGCAACCGAGTAACAAATCACATATCTCTGCATCAGAAAACGTAGATACTTCTGGGTTGACTTATTTCAATCAGGATGGCAAGGACACTTGATTACTATCACTATGGTAACTGCCTAGCAACCAGATGGGGTTACCCTAGCAACCGAAAGTAACAAATCACATATCTCTGCACCAGAAAATAGTACTGACTTCGGGTTGATTTATTTCACTCAGGATCGCAAGGACACTTGATTACTATCACTATGGTAACTGCCTAGCAACCAGATGGGGTTACCCTAGCAACCGAGAAACAAATCACATATCTCTGCACCAGAAAAGAGTACAGACTTCGGGTTGATTTATTTCACTCAGGATCGCAAGGACACTTGATTACTATCACTATGGTAACTGCCTAGCAACCAGATGGGGTTACCCTAGCAACCGAGAAACAAATCACATATCTCGGCACCAGAAAAGAGTACAGACTTCCGGTTGATTTATTTCAACCAGGATGGCAAGGACACTTCATTAGTATCAATATGGTAACTGCCTAGCAACCAGATGGGGTTACCCTAGCAACCGAGTAACAAATCACATATCTCTGCACCAGAAAACACTACAGACTTCCGGGTTGACTTATTTCACTCAGGATGGAAAGGAGCCATGTATTGTATTACCTTGGTAACTGCATAGCAACCACATGGGCTTACCCTAGCAACCGAGTAACAAATCACATATTTCTGCACCAGAAAATCATACAGACTTCTGGGCTGATTTATTTATGACCATAATTTTTGTTCTTTTCAAGTTACAACATGCTGTTTGACTAGTTTTGCCACTGCAAGCACCACTCACATTTTCTTCAGGAAATGTACCTATCTAGTCTATATTTTATTTTTATTATTTTTATATCTCTTAACAAAACTTCGCACCTAACTCGCCCCAAGACCGCTTGATGAGACCCACCTAATGAGGTATCAAATCGAACGGCCTATTGAGGACACGTGTGCTATGACTTTTATGTTTATCGGGTACGGTATTTGCCCCAGGGGCAAAAAAGCGCCTAAAAATCCCATAGACTTAACATTGAGACAAACTTTGACGGCCACAGCTCCAAGCTTAGGATTTCAGAGAAACGCAGTGATTTGCCACATTTGAAGAGGCTGGCAGGCTCTGTAAGAGCATACCTCAATATGGGGTAAAAGTTGCACCCTGGGGGCAGGAGCTGCCCAAAATGCCCCAATTGACTTATAATGGTGTAGGACGCCCATGAAATGAAAAGGCATAGGGATTTGTATTGAACATAGCTCTGGATCACAGTGTCATAGAGACGAGGGGTGGGCTCATTTTACTCAGACAACCAATCAGTCTCTCTGGATCATTGTGAAGCTATCAAGCCACGCCCTAGCAACCATTAAGAGCACCTTAGCAACAAGTCCCATAGACTTCTATTGAAAAAGATCAAAGGGATATCTCCGATAGAAGTGTCATAGAAACACAAGGGTGGTCTCGCTTGACTCGGACAGCAAACAGCCAATCATGCATCACTTCAACACTTCCTAGCCCCTCCCTAGCAACCATTGTCGAGCACCTTAACAACCAAAATCCATAGAGGGATATCTTCCATTCTGAATGTCACAGAGGCATGGGAGTTGGTTTATATCATTCATACTGACAAGCAGCCTTTGGAGATTCATGATTGGCAGCTGCCAAGCCACTCCCTAGCAACTACACAGAGTACCCTAGCAACCGCTTAGCAGTAACTATATCTCTGCACCAGAAAATCAGAGAGACTTCTGGGTTGATTTATTTCAATCAGGATGGCAAGGAGACTTGATAAGTATCACTATGTTAACTGCCTAGCAACCAGATGGGGTTACCCTAGCAACCGAGTAACAAATCACATATCTCTGCATCAGAAAACGTAGAGACTTCCGGTTGACTTATTTCAATCAGGATGGCAAGGACACTTCATTAGTATCACTATGGTAACTGCCTAGCAACCAGATGGGCTTACCCTAGCAACCGAAAGTAACAAATCACATATCTCTGCATCACAAAAACATAGAGACTTCGGGTTGACTTACTTCAATCAGGATGGCAAGGAGACTTCATTAGTATCACTATGGTAACTGCCTAGCAACCAGATGGGCTTACCCTAGCAACCGAGTAACAAATCACATATCTCTGCATCAGAAAACGTAGAGACTTCCGGGTTGACTTATTTCAATAAGGATGGCAAGGACACTTGATTAGTATCACTATGGTATCTGCCTAGCAACCAGATGGGGTTACCCTAGCAACCGAGTAAAAAATCACATATCTCTGCATCACAAAAACATAGAGACTTCCGGTTGACTTATTTCAATCAGGATGGCAAGGAGACTTCATTAGTATCACTATGGTAACTGCCTAGCAACCAGATGGGCTTACCCTAGCAACCGAAGTAACAAATCACATATCTCTGCATCAGAAAAACGTAGAGACTTCCGGGTTGACTTATTTCAATAAGGATGGCAAGGACACTTGATTAGTATCACTATGGTATCTGCCTAGCAACCAGATGGGGTTACCCTAGCAACCGAAGTAAAAAATCACATATCTCTGCATCACAAAAACATAGAGACTTCCGGTTGATTTATTTTAATCAGGATGGCCAGGAGACTTGATTAGTATCACTATGGTAACTGCCTAGCAACCAGATGGAGTTACCCTAGCAACCGAGCAACATATCACATATCTCTGCACCAGAACACACTACAGACTTCCGGGTTGACTTATTTCACTCAGGATGGAAAGGAGCCATGTATTGTATTACCTTGGTAACTGCCTAGCAACCAGATGGAGTTACCCTAGCAACCGAGCAACATATCACATATCTCTGCACCAGAACACACTACAGACTTCCGGTTTGACTTATTTCAATCAGGATGGCAAGGACACTTGATTAGTATCACTATGGTAACTGCCTAGCAACCACATGGGGTTACCCTAGCAACCTACTAACAAATCACATATTTCTGCACCAGAACATTATACAGACTTCTGGGTTGATTTATTTATGACCACAATTTCTGTTCTTTTCAAGCAGGCTATTTGATCTAGTTTTGCCACGGCAAGCACCACTCACATTTTCTTCAGGAAATGTACCTATCTAGTTAGTGGTGCTTGCAAAGCATCACTATTGTAATCTCACATACTTATTATTATACTTTTATTTTTATTTTTATTTTTATATCTCTTAACAAAACTTCGCACCTAACTCGTCCCCAAGACCGCTTGGCGTAGACCCACCTAATGAGGTGTCAAATCGAACGGCCTATTGAGGACACGTGTGCTATGACTTTTATGTTTATCGGGTACGGTATTTGCCCCAGGGGCAAAAAAGCGCCTAAAAATCCCATAGACTTAACATTGAGACAAACTTTGACGGCCACAGCTCCAAGCTTAGGATTTCAGAGAAACGCAGTGATTTGCCACATTTGAAGAGGCTGGCAGGCTCTGTAAGAGCATACCTCAATATGGGGTAAAAGTTGCACCTCTGGGGGCAGGAGCTGCCCAAAATGCCCCAATTGACTTATAATGGTGTAGGACTGCCCATGAAATGAAAAAGGCATAGGGATTTGTATTGAACATAGCTCTGGATCACAGTGTCATAGAGACGAGGGGTGGGCTCATTTTACTCAGACAACCAATCAGTCTCTCAGGATCATTGTGAAGCTATCAAGCCACGCCCTAGCAACCATTAAGAGCACCTTAGCAACAAGTCCCATAGACTTCTATTGAAACAGATCAAAGGGATATCTCCGGATAGAAGTGTCATAGAAACACAAGGGTGGTCTCTGCTTGACTCGGACAGCAAACAGCCAATCATGCATCACATCAACACTTCCTAGCCCCTCCCTAGCAACCATTGTCGAGCACCTTAACAACCAAAATCCATAGAGGGATATCTTCCATTCTGAATGTCACAGAGGCATGGGAGTTGGTTTATATCATTCATACTGACAAGCAGCCTTTGGAGATTCATGATTGGCAGCTGCCATGCCACTCCCTAGCAACTACAACAGAGTACCCTAGCAACCGCGTAACAGTAATCATATATCTCTGCACCAGAAAATCAGAGAGACTTCTGGGTTGATTTATTTCAATCAGGATGGCAAGGAGACTTGATTAGTATCACTATGGTAACTGCCTAGCAACCAGATGGGGTTACCCTAGCAACCGAAAGTAACAAATCACATATCTCTGCACCAGAAAATACTACAGACTTCCGGGTTGACTTATTTCACTCAGGATGGAAAGGAGCCATGTCATTAGTATTACCTATGGTAACTGCACTAGCAACCACATGGGCTTACTCCTAGCAACCGACAGTAACAAATCACATATTTCTGCACCAGAAAATCGTACAGACTTCTGGGTTGATTTATTTATGACCATAATTTTTGTTCTTTTCAAGCATGCTATTTGATCTAGTTTTGCCACGGCAAGCACCACTCACATTTTCTTCAGGAAATGTACCTATCTAGTTAGTGGTGCTTGCAAAGCATCACTATTGTAATCTCACATACTTATTATTATACTTTTATTTTTATTTTTATTTTTATTTTTATATCTCTAACAAAACTTCGCACCTAACTCGTCTCCAAGACCGCTTGGCGTAGACCCACCTAATGAGGTGTCAAATCGAACGGCCTATTGAGGACACGTGTGCTATGACTTTTATGTTTATCGGGTACGGTATTTGCCCCAGGGGCAAAAAAGCGCCTAAAAATCCCATAGACTTAACATTGAGACAAACTTTGACGCCACAGCTCCAAGCTTAGGATTTCAGAGAAACGCAGTGATTTGCCACATTTGAAGAGGCTGGCAGGCTCTGTAAGAGCATACCTCAATATGGGGTAAAAGTTGCACTCCTGGGGGCAGGAGCTGCCCAAAATGCCCCAATTGACTTATAATGGTGTAGGACGCCCATGAAATGAAAAAGGCATAGGGATTTGTATTGAACATAGCTCTGGATCACAGTGTCATAGAGACGAGGGGTGGGCTCATTTTACTCAGACAACCAATCAGTCTCTCTGGATCATTGTGAAGCTATCAAGCCACGCCCTAGCAACCATTAAGAGCACCTTAGCAACAAGTCCCATAGACTTCTATTGAAAAAGATCAAAGGGATATCTCCGGATAGAAGTGTCATAGAAACACAAGGGTGGTCTCGCTTGACTCGGACAGCAAACAGCCAATCATGCATCACTTCAACACTTCCTAGCCCCTCCCTAGCAACCATTGTCGAGCACCTTAACAACCAAAATCCATAGAGGGATATCTTCCATTCTGAATGTCACAGAGGCATGGGAGTTGGTTTATATCATTCATACTGACAAGCAGCCTTTGGAGATTCATGATTGGCAGCTGCCAAGCCACTCCCTAGCAACTACACAGAGTACCCTAGCAACCGCTTAGCAGTAACTATATCTCTGCACCAGAAAATCAGAGAGACTTCTGGGTTGATTTATTTCAATCAGGATGGCAAGGAGACTTGATTAGTATCACTATGGTAACTGCCTAGCAACCAGATGGGGTTACCCTAGCAACCGAGTAACAAATCACATATCTCTGCATCAGAAAAACGTAGAGACTTCCGGTTGACTTATTTCAATCAGGATGGCAAGGACACTTCATTAGTATCACTATGGTAACTGCCTAGCAACCAGATGGGCTTACCCTAGCAACCGAGTAACAAATCACATATCTCTGCATCACAAAAACATAGAGACTTCCGGGTTGACTTATTTCAATCAGGATGGCAAGGAGACTTGATTAGTATCACTATGGTAACTGCCTAGCAACCAGATGGGGTTACCCTAGCAACCGAGTAACAAATCACATATCTCTGCATCAGAAAACGTACAGACTTCCGGGTTGACTTATTTCAATCAGGATGGCAAGGACACTTCATTAGTATCACTATGGTAACTGCCTAGCAACCACATGGGCTTACCCTAGCAACCGAGTAACAAATCACATATCTCTGCATCAGAAAACGTAGAGACTTCCGGGTTGACTTATTTCAATCAGGATGGCAAGGACACTTGATTAGTATCACTATGATTACTGCCTAGCAACCAGATGGGGTTACCCTAGCAACCGAAGTAACAAATCACATATCTCTGCACCAGAAAATAGTACTGACTTCCGGGTTGATTTATTTCACTCAGGATGGCAAGGACACTTCATTACTATCACTATGGTAACTGCCTAGCAACCAGATGGGGTTACCCTAGCAACCGAGTAAACAAATCACATATCTCTGCACCAGAAAAGCAGTACAGACTTCCAGGTTGATTTATTTCAACCAGGATGGCAAGGACACTTCATTAGTATCAATATGGTAACTGCCTAGCAACCAGATGGGGTTACCCTAGCAACCGAAGTAACAAATCACATATCTCTGCATCAGAAAAACGTAGATACTTCTGGGTTGACTTATTTCAATCAGGATGGCAAGGACACTTGATTACTATCACTATGGTAACTGCCTAGCAACCAGATGGGGTTACCCTAGCAACCGAAAGTAACAAATCACATATCTCTGCACCAGAAAATAGTACAGACTTCCGGGTTGATTTATTTCACTCAGGATGGCAAGGACACTTGATTACTATCACTATGGTAACTGCCTAGCAACCAGATGGGGTTACCCTAGCAACCGAGTAACAAATCACATATCTCTGCACCAGAAAACAGTACAGACTTCCGGGTTGATTTATTTCACTCAGGATGGCAAGGACACTTGATTAGTATCACTATGGTAACTGCCTAGCAACCAGATGGGGTTACCCTAGCAACCGAGTAACAAATCACATATCTCTGCACCAGAAAACAGTACAGACTTCCGGGTTGATTTATTTCAATCAGGATGGCAAGGACACTTCATTAGTATCACTATGGTAACTGCCTAGCAACCAGATGGGGTTACCCTAGCAACCGAAGTAACAAATCACATATCTCTGCACCAGAAAACACTACAGACTTCCGGGTTGACTTATTTCACTCAGGATGGAAAGGAGCACATGTATTGTATTACCTTGGTAACTGCATAGCAACCACATGGGCTTACCCTAGCAACCTAGTAACAAATCACATATTTCTGCACCAGAAAATCGTACAGACTTCTGGGTTGATTTATTTATGACCACAATTTCTGTTCTTTTCAAGCAGGCTATTTGATCTAGTTTTGCCACATGCAAGCACCACTCACATTTTCTTCAGGAAATGTACCTATCTAGTTATTTTTATTATTTTTATTTTTCTTATTTTTTATATCTCTTAACAAAACTTCGCACCTAACTCGCCCCAAGACCGCTTGGCGTAGACCCACCTAATGAGGTGTCAAATCGAACGGCCTATTGAGGACACGTGTGCTATGACTTTTATAAGCTTATCGGGTACGGTACTTGCCCCAGGGGCAAAAAAGCAGCCTAAAAATCCCATAGACTTAACATTGAGACAAACTTTGACGCCACAGCTCCAAGCTTAGGATTTCAGAGAAACGCAGTGATTTGCCACATTTGAAGAGGCTGGCAGGCTCTGTAAGAGCATACCTCAATATGGGGTAAAAGCTGCACTCCTGGGGGCAGGAGCTGCCCAAAAATGCCCCAATTGACTTATAATGGTGTAGGACTGCCCCTGAAATGAAAAAGGCATAGGGATTTGTATTGAACATAGCTCTGGATCACAGTGTCATAGAGACGAGGGGTGGGCTCATTTTACTCAGACGACCAATCAGTCTCTCAGGATCATTGTGAAGCTATCAAGCCACGCCCTAGCAACCATTAAGAGCACCTTAGCAACAAGTCCCATAGACTTCTATTGAAACAGATCAAAGGGATATCTCCGGATAGAAGTGTCATAGAAACACAAGGGTGGTCTCTGCTTTACTCGGACAGCAAACAGCCAATCATGCATCAAATCAACACTTCCTAGCCCCTCCCTAGCAACCATTGTCGAGCACCTTAACAACCAAAATCCATAGAGGGATATCTTCCATTCTGAATGTCACAGAGGCATGGGAGTTGGTTTATATCATTCATACTGACAAGCAGCCTTTGGAGATTCATGATTGGCAGCTGCCAAGCCACTCCCTAGCAACTAAACAGAGTACCCTAGCAACCGCTTAGCAGTAACTATATCTCTGCACCAGAAAATCAGAGAGACTTCTGGGTTGATTTATTTCAATCAGGATGGCAAGGACACTTGATTAGTATCACTATGGTAACTGCCTAGCAACCAGATGGGGTTACCCTAGCAACCGAAAGTAACAAATCACATATCTCTGCATCAGAAAACGTAGAGACTTCCGGGTTGACTTATTTCAATCAGGATGGAAAGGAGACTTCATTAGTATCACTATGGTAACTGCCTAGCAACCAGATGGGCTTACCCTAGCAACCGAGTAACAAATCACATATCTCTGCATCACAAAAACATACAGACTTCCGGTTTGACTTATTTCAATCAGGATGGCAAGGACACTTGATTAGTATCACTATGGTAACTGCCTAGCAACCACATGGGGTTACCCTAGCAACCTACTAACAAATCACATATTTCTGCACCAGAACATTATACAGACTTCTGGGTTGATTTATTTATGACCACAATTTCTGTTCTTTTCAAGCAGGCTATTTGATCTAGTTTTGCCACGGCAAGCACCACTCACATTTTCTTCAGGAAATGTACCTATCTAGTTAGTGGTGCTTGCAAAGCATCACTATTGTAATCTCACATACTTATTATACTTTTTATTTTTATTTTTATTATATCTCTTAACAAAACTTCGCACCTAACTCGCCCCAAGACCGCTTAGCGAGACCCACCTAATGAGGTATCAAATCGAACGGCCTATTGAGGACACGGTGCTATGACTTTTATGTTTATCGGGTACGGTATTTGCCCCAGGGGCAAAAAAGCGCCTAAAAATCCCATAGACTTAACATTGAGACAAACTTTGACGCCACAGCTCCAAGCTTAGGATTTCAGAGAAACGCAGTGATTTGCCACATTTGAAGAGGCTGGCAGGCTCTGTAAGAGCATACCTCAATATGGGGTAAAAGTTGCACCCCTGGGGGCAGGAGCTGCCCAAAATGCCCCAATTGACTTATAATGGTGTAGGACGGCCCATGAAATGAAAAGGCATAGGGATTTGTATTGAACATAGCTCTGGATCACAGTGTCATAGAGACGAGGGGTGGGCTCATTTTACTCAGACAACCAATCAGTCTCTCTGGATCATTGTGAAGCTATCAAGCCACGCCCTAGCAACCATTAAGAGCACCTTAGCAACAAGTCCCATAGACTTCTATTGAAAAGATCAAAGGGATATCTCCGGATAGAAGTGTCATAGAAACACAAGGGTGGTCTCGCTTGACTCGGACAGCAAACAGCCAATCATGCATCACTTCAACACTTCCTAGCCCCTCCCTAGCAACCATTGTCGAAAGCACCTTAACAACCAAAATCCATAGAGGGATATCTTCCATTCTGAATGTCACAGAGGCATGGGAGTTGGTTTATATCATTCATACTGACAAGCAGCCTTTGGAGATTCATGATTGGCAGCTGCCAAGCCACTCCCTAGCAACTACACAGAGTACCCTAGCAACCGCTTAGCAGTAACTATATCTCTGCACCAGAAAATCAGAGAGACTTCTGGGTTGATTTATTTCAATCAGGATGGCAAGGAGACTTGATAAGTATCACTATGTTAACTGCCTAGCAACCAGATGGGGTTACCCTAGCAACCGAAAGTAACAAATCACATATCTCTGCATCAGAAAAACGTAGAGACTTCCGGGTTGACTTATTTCAATCAGGATGGCAAGGACACTTCATTAGTATCACTATGGTAACTGCCTAGCAACCAGATGGGCTTACCCTAGCAACCGAAAGTAACAAATCACATATCTCTGCATCACAAAAACATAGAGACTTCCGGTTGACTTACTTCAATCAGGATGGCAAGGAGACTTCATTAGAATCACTATGGTAACTGCCTAGCAACCAGATGGGCTTACCCTAGCAACCGAAGTAACAAATCACATATCTCTGCATCAGAAAACGTAGAGACTTCCGGGTTGACTTATTTCAATAAGGATGGCAAGGACACTTGATTAGTATCACTATGGTATCTGCCTAGCAACCAGATGGGGTTACCCTAGCAACCGAAAGTAAAAAATCACATATCTCTGCATCACAAAAACATAGAGACTTCCGGTTGACTTATTTCAATCAGGATGGCAAGGAGACTTCATTAGTATCACTATGGTAACTGCCTAGCAACCAGATGGGCTTACCCTAGCAACCGAGTAACAAATCACATATCTCTGCATCAGAAAACGTAGAGACTTCCGGGTTGACTTATTTCAATAAGGATGGCAAGGACACTTGATTAGTATCACTATGGTATCTGCCTAGCAACCAGATGGGGTTACCCTAGCAACCGAGTAAAAAATCACATATCTCTGCATCACAAAAACATAGAGACTTCCGGGTTGATTTATTTTAATCAGGATGGCCAGGAGACTTGATTAGTATCACTATGGTAACTGCCTAGCAACCAGATGGAGTTACCCTAGCAACCGAAAGCAACATATCACATATCTCTGCACCAGAACACACTACAGACTTCCGGGTTGACTTATTTCACTCAGGATGGAAAGGAGCCATGTATTGTATTACCTTGGTAACTGCATAGCAACCACACGGGCTTACCCTAGCAACCGAGTAACAAATCACATATTTCTGCACCAGAACATCGCATACACTTCTGGGTTGGTTTATTTATGACCATAATTTTTGTTCTTTTCAAGTTACAACATGCTGTTTGATCTAGTTTTGCCACGGCAAGCACCACTCACATTTTCTTCAGGAAATGTACCCATCTAGTTATTTATTATTTATTCTTATTTTTTATATCTCTTAACAAAACTTCGCACCTAACTCGTCCCCAAGACCGCTTGGCATGAGACCCACCTAATGAGGTGTCAAATCGAACGCCTATTGAGGACACGGTGCTATGACTTTTATGTTTATCGGGTACGGTATTTGCCCCAGGGGCAAAAAAGCAGCCTAAAAATCCCATAGACTTAACATTGAGACAAACTTTGACGGCCACAGCTCCAAGCTTAGGATTTCAGAGAAACGCAGTGATTTGCCACATTTGAAGAGGCTGGCAGGCTCTGTAAGAGCATACCTCAATATGGGGTAAAAGTTGCACCCCTGGGGGCAGGAGCTGCCCAAAAATGCCCCAATTGACTTATAATGGTGTAGGACGGCCCATGAAATGAAAAAGGCATAGGGATTTGTATTGAACATAGCTCTGGATCACAGTGTCATAGAGACGAGGGGTGGGCTCATTTTACTCAGACGACCAATCAGTCTCTCAGGATCATTGTGAAGCTATCAAGCCACGCCCTAGCAACCATTAAGAGCACCTTAGCAACAAGTCCCATAGACTTCTATTGAAACAGATCAAAGGGATATCTCCGGATAGAAGTGTCATAGAAACACAAGGGTGGTCTCGCTTGACTCGACAGCAAACAGCCAATCATGCATCAAATCAACACTTCCTAGCCCCTCCCTAGCAACCATTGTCGAAAGCACCTTAACAACCAAAATCCATAGAGGGATATCTTCCATTCTGAATGTCACAGAGGCATGGGAGTTGGTTTATATCATTCATACTGACAAGCAGCCTTTGGAGATTCATGATTGGCAGCTGCCAAGCCACTCCCTAGCAACTAAACAGAGTACCCTAGCAACCGCTTAGCAGTAACTATATCTCTGCACCAGAAAATCAGAGAGACTTCTGGGTTGATTTATTTCAATCAGGATGGCAAGGACACTTGATTAGTATCACTATGGTAACTGCCTAGCAACCAGATGGGGTTACCCTAGCAACCGAAAGTAACAAATCACATATCTCTGCATCAGAAAACGTAGAGACTTCCGGGTTGACTTATTTCAATCAGGATGGAAAGGAGACTTCATTAGTATCACTATGGTAACTGCCTAGCAACCAGATGGGCTTACCCTAGCAACCGAAAGTAACAAATCACATATCTCTGCATCACAAAAACATACAGACTTCCGGTTTGACTTATTTCAATCAGGATGGCAAGGACACTTGATTAGTATCACTATGGTAACTGCCTAGCAACCACATGGGGTTACCCTAGCAACCTACTAACAAATCACATATTTCTGCACCAGAACATTATACAGACTTCTGGGTTGATTTATTTATGACCACAATTTCTGTTCTTTTCAAGCAGGCTATTTGATCTAGTTTTGCCACGGCAAGCACCACTCACATTTTCTTCAGGAAATGTACCTATCTAGTTAGTGGTGCTTGCAAAGCATCACTATTGTAATCTCACATACTTATTATACTTTTTATTTTTATTTTTATTATATCTCTTAACAAAACTTCGCACCTAACTCGTCCCCAAGACCGCTTGGCGAGACCCACCTAATGAGGTATCAAATCTAACGGCCTATTGAGGACACGTGTGCTATGACTTTTATGTTTATCGGGTACGGTATTTGCCCCAGGGCAAAAAGCGTCTAAAAATCCCATAGACTTAACATTGAGACAAACTTTGACGCCACAGCTCCAAGCTTAGGATTTCAGAGAAACGCGTGATTTGCCACATTTGAAGAGGCTGGCAGGCTCTGTAAGAGCATACCTCAATATGGGGTAAAAGTTGCACCCCTGGGGGCAGGAGCTGCCCAAAAATGCCCCAATTGACTTATAATGGTGTAGGACGCCCATGAAATGAAAAAGGCATAGGGATTTGTATTGAACATAGCTCTGGATCACAGTGTCATAGAGACGAGGGGTGGGCTCATTTTACTCAGACAACCAATCAGTCTCTCGGATCATTGTGAAGCTATCAAGCCACGCCCTAGCAACCATTAAGAGCACCTTAGCAACAAGTCCCATAGACTTCTATTGAAAAGATCAAAGGGATATCTCCGGATAGAAGTGTCATAGAAACACAAGGGTGGTCTCGCTTGACTCGGACAGCAAACAGCCAATCATGCATCACTTCAACACTTCCTAGCCCCTCCCTAGCAACCATTGTCGAAGCACCTTAACAACCAAAATCCATAGAGGGATATCTTCCATTCTGAATGTCACAGAGGCATGGGAGTTGGTTTATATCATTCATACTGACAAGCAGCCTTTGGAGATTCATGATTGGCAGCTGCCAAGCCACTCCCTAGCAACTACACAGAGTACCCTAGCAACCGCTTAGCAGTAACTATATCTCTGCACCAGAAAATCAGAGAGACTTCTGGGTTGATTTATTTCAATCAGGATGGCAAGGAGACTTGATTAGTATCACTATGGTAACTGCCTAGCAACCAGATGGGGTTACCCTAGCAACCGAAAGTAACAAATCACATATCTCTGCATCAGAAAACGTAGAGACTTCCGGGTTGACTTATTTCAATCAGGATGGCAAGGACACTTCATTAGTATCACTATGGTAACTGCCTAGCAACCAGATGGGCTTACCCTAGCAACCGAGTAACAAATCACATATCTCTGCATCACAAAAACATAGAGACTTCCGGTTGACTTATTTCAATCAGGATGGCAAGGAGACTTCATTAGTATCACTATGGTAACTGCCTAGCAACCAGATGGGCTTACCCTAGCAACCGAGTAACAAATCACATATCTCTGCATCAGAAAAACGTAGAGACTTCCGGGTTGACTTATTTCAATCAGGATGGCAAGGAGACTTGATTAGTATCACTATGGTAACTGCCTAGCAACCACATGGGGTTACCCTAGCAACCGAGTAACAAATCACATATCTCTGCATCACAAAAACATAGAGACTTCCGGGTTGATTTATTTTAATCAGGATGGCCAGGAGACTTGATTAGTATCACTATGGTAACTGCCTAGCAACCAGATGGAGTTACCCTAGCAACCGAGCAACATATCACATATCTCTGCACCAGAACACACTACAGACTTCCGGGTTGACTTATTTCACTCAGGATGGAAAGGAGCCATGTATTGTATTACCTTGGTAACTGCATAGCAACCACACGGGCTTACCCTAGCAACCGAGTAACAAATCACATATTTCTGCACCAGAACATCGCACAGACTTCTGGGTTGATTTATTTATGACCATAATTTTTGTTCTTTTCAAGTTACAACATGCTGTTTGATCTAGTTTTGCCACGGCAAGCACCACTCACATTTTCTTCAGGAAATGTACCTATCTAGTTATTTTTATTATTTTTATTTTCTTATTTTTTATATCTCTTAACAAAACTTCGGCACCTAACTCGTCCCAAGCACCGCTTGGCGAGACCCACCTAATGAGGTGTCAAATCGAACGCCTATTGAGGACACGTGTGCTATGACTTTTATGTTTATCGGGGTACGGTACTTGCCCCAGGGGCAAAAAAGCAGCCTAAAAATCCCATAGACTTAACATTGAGACAAACTTTGACGCCACAGCTCCAAGCTTAGGATTTCAGAGAAACGCAGTGATTTGCCACATTTGAAGAGGCTGGCAGGCTCTGTAAGAGCATACCTCAATATGGGGTAAAAGCTGCACTCCTGGGGGCAGGAGCTGCCCAAAAATGCCCCAATTGACTTATAATGGTGTAGGACGGCCCCTGAAATGAAAAGGCATAGGGATTTGTATTGAACATAGCTCTGGATCACAGTGTCATAGAGACGAGGGGTGGGCTCATTTTACTCAGACCAACCAATCAGTCTCTCAGGATCATTGTGAAGCTATCAAGCCACGCCCTAGCAACCATTAAGAGCACCTTAGCAACAAGTCCCATAGACTTCTATTGAAACAGATCAAAGGGATATCTCCGGATAGAAGTGTCATAGAAACACAAGGGTGGTCTCGCTTTACTCGACAGCAAACAGCCAATCATGCATCAAATCAACACTTCCTAGCCCCTCCCTAGCAACCATTGTCGAAGCACCTTAACAACCAAAATCCATAGAGGGATATCTTCCATTCTGAATGTCACAGAGGCATGGGAGTTGGTTTATATCATTCATACTGACAAGCAGCCTTTGGAGATTCATGATTGGCAGCTGCCAAGCCACTCCCTAGCAACTAAACAGAGTACCCTAGCAACCGCTTAGCAGTAACTATATCTCTGCACCAGAAAATCAGAGAGACTTCTGGGTTGATTTATTTCAATCAGGATGGCAAGGACACTTGATTAGTATCACTATGGTAACTGCCTAGCAACCAGATGGGGTTACCCTAGCAACCGAAGTAACAAATCACATATCTCTGCATCAGAAAACGTAGAGACTTCCGGGTTGACTTATTTCAATCAGGATGGAAAGGAGACTTCATTAGTATCACTATGGTAACTGCCTAGCAACCAGATGGGCTTACCCTAGCAACCGAGTAACAAATCACATATCTCTGCATCACAAAAACATACAGACTTCCGGGTTTGACTTATTTCAATCAGGATGGCAAGGACACTTGATTAGTATCACTATGGTAACTGCCTAGCAACCACATGGGGTTACCCTAGCAACCTACTAACAAATCACATATTTCTGCACCAGAACATTATACAGACTTCTGGGTTGATTTATTTATGACCACAATTTCTGTTCTTTTCAAGCAGGCTATTTGATCTAGTTTTGCCACGGCAAGCACCACTCACATTTTCTTCAGGAAATGCTACTCTAGCATACTATGTAATCTCACATACTTATTATTTTTATTTTTATTTTTATATCTCTTAACAAAACTTCGCACCTAACTCGTCCCCAAGACCGCTTAGCGAGACCCACATAATGAGGTGTCAAATCGAACGCCTATTGAGGACACGTGTGCTATGACTTTTATAAGTTTATCGGGGTAATGTATTTGCCCCAGGGGCAAAAAAGCGCCTAAAAATCCCATAGACTTAACATTGAGACAAACTTTGACGCCACAGCTCCAAGCTAGGATTTCAGAGAAACGTGTGATTTGCCACATTTGAAGAGGCTGGCAGGCTCTGTAAGAGCATACCTCAATATGGGGTAAAAGTTGCACCCTGGGGGCAGGAGCTGCCCAAAATGCCCCAATTGACTTATAATGGTGTAGGACGGCCCATGAAATGAAAAGGCATAGGATTTGTATTGAACATAGCTCTGGATCACAGTGTCATAGAGACGAGGGGTGGGCTCATTTTACTCAGACGACCAATCAGTCTCTCAGGATCATTGTGAAGCTATCAAGCCACGCCCTAGCAACCATTAAGAGCACCTTAGCAACAAGTCCCATAGACTTCTATTGAAACAGATCAAAGGGATATCTCCGGATAGAAGTGTCATAGAAACACAAGGGTGGTCTCGCTTGACTCGGGACAGCAAACAGCCAATCATGCATCACCTCAACACTTCCTAGCCCCTCCCTAGCAACCATTGTCGAGCACCTTAACAACCAAAATCCATAGAGGGATATCTTCCATTCTGAATGTCACAGAGGCATGGGAGTTGGTTTATATCATTCATACTGACAAGCAGCCTTTGGAGATTCATGATTGGCAGCTGCCAAGCCACTCCCTAGCAACTAAACAGAGTACCCTAGCAACCGCTTAGCAGTAACTATATCTCTGCACCAGAAAATCAGAGAGACTTCTGGGTTGATTTATTTCAATCAGGATGGCAAGGACACTTGATAAGTATCACTATGGTAACTGCCTAGCAACCAGATGGGGTTACCCTAGCAACCGAGTAACAAATCACATATCTCTGCATCAGAAAAACGTAGAGACTTCCGGGTTGACTTATTTCAATCAGGATGGCAAGGACACTTCATTAGTATCACTATGGTAACTGCCTAGCAACCAGATGGGCTTACCCTAGCAACCGAAAGTAACAAATCACATATCTCTGCATCACAAAAACATAGAGACTTCCGGGTTGACTTATTTCAATCAGGATGGCAAGGAGACTTGATTAGTATCACTATGGTAACTGCCTAGCAACCAGATGGGGTTACCCTAGCAACCGAAAGTAACAAATCACATATCTCTGCATCAGAAAAACATAGAGACTTCCGGGTTGACTTATTTCAATCAGGATGGCAAGGAGACTTGATTAGTATCACTATGGTAACTGCCTAGCAACCAGATGGGGTTACCCTAGCAACCGAGTAACAAATCACATATCTCTGCATCAGAAAACATAGAGACTTCCGGGTTGACTTATTTCAATCAGGATGGCAAGGAGACTTCAATAGTATCACTATGGTAACTGCCTAGCAACCAGATGGGGTTACCCTAGCAACCGAGTAACAAATCACATATCTCTGCACCAGAAAATACGTACAGACTTCCAGGTTGACTTATTTCAATCAGGATGGCAAGGAGACTTCATTAGTATCACTATGGTAACTGCCTAGCAACCACATGGGGTTACCCTAGCAACCGAAGTACCAAATCACATATCTCTGCACCAGAAAATAGTAGAGACTTCCGGTTGACTTATTTCACTCAGGATGTAAAGGAGCCATGTATTGTATCACCTATGGTAACTGCCTAGCAACCAGATGGGGTTACCCTAGCAACCGAGTAACAAATCACATATCTCTGCACCAGAAAATAGTACAGACTTCTGGGTTGATTTATTTCAATCAGGATGGCAAGGAGACTTGATTAGTATCACTATGGTAACTGCCTAGCAACCAGATGGGGTTACCCTAGCAACCGAGTAACAAATCACATATCTCTGCACCAGAAAACACTACAGACTTCTGGGTTGACTTATTTCACTCAGGATGGAAAGGAGCCATGTATTGTATTACCTTGGTAACTGCATAGCAACCACATGGGCTTACCCTAGCAACCTAGTAACAAATCACATATTTCTGCACCAGAAAATCGTACAGACTTCTGGGTTGATTTATTTATGACCATAATTTTTGTTCTTTTCAAGTTATAACATGCTATTTGATCTAGTTTTGCCACGGCAAGCACCACTCACATTTTCTTCAGGAAATGTACCTATCTAATTAGTGGTGCTTGCAAAGCATCACTATTGTAATCTCACATACTTATTATTTATTATTGTTCACATACTTATTATCTTATTATTTTTATATCTCTTAACAAAACTTCGCACCTAACTCGTCTCCAAGACCGCTTAGCGAGACCCACCTAATGAGGTGTCAAATCGAACGGCCTATTGAGGACACGTGGTGCTATGACTTTTATAAGTTTATCGGGGTACGGTATTTGCCCCAGGGGCAAAAAAGCAGCCTAAAAATCCCATAGACTTAACATTGAGACAAACTTTGACGCCACAGCTCCAAGCTTAGGATTTCAGAGAAACGCAGTGATTTGCCACATTTGAAGAGGCTGGCAGGCTCTGTAAGAGCATACCTCAATATGGGGTAAAAGTTGCACCCCTGGGGGCAGGAGCTGCCCAAAAATGCCCCAATTGACTTATAATGGTGTAGGACTGCCCATGAAATGAAAAGGCATAGGGATTTGTATTGAACATAGCTCTGGATCACAGTGTCATAGAGACGAGGGGTGGGCTCATTTTACTCAGACGACCAATCAGTCTCTCAGGATCATTGTGAAGCTATCAAGCCACGCCCTAGCAACCATTAAGAGCACCTTAGCAACAAGTCCCATAGACTTCTATTGAAACAGATCAAAGGGATATCTCCGGATAGAAGTGTCATAGAAACACAAGGGTGGTCTCGCTTGACTCGGACAGCAAACAGCCAATCATGCATCAAATCAACACTTCCTAGCCCCTCCCTAGCAACCATTGTCGAAGCACCTTAACAACCAAAATCCATAGAGGGATATCTTCCATTCTGAATGTCACAGAGGCATGGGAGTTGGTTTATATCATTCATACTGACAAGCAGCCTTTGGAGATTCATGATTGGCAGCTGCCAAGCCACTCCCTAGCAACTAAACAGAGTACCCTAGCAACCGCTTAGCAGTAACTATATCTCTGCACCAGAAAATCAGAGAGACTTCTGGGTTGATTTATTTCAATCAGGATGGCAAGGAGACTTGATTAGTATCACTATGGTAACTGCCTAGCAACCAGATGGGGTTACCCTAGCAACCGAGTAACAAATCACATATCTCTGCATCAGAAAACGTAGAGACTTCCGGGTTGACTTATTTCAATCAGGATGGAAAGGAGACTTCATTAGTATCACTATGGTAACTGCCTAGCAACCAGATGGGCTTACCCTAGCAACCGAGTAACAAATCACATATCTCTGCATCACAAAAACATACAGACTTCCGGTTTGACTTATTTCAATCAGGATGGCAAGGACACTTGATTAGTATCACTATGGTAACTGCCTAGCAACCACATGGGGTTACCCTAGCAACCTACTAACAAATCACATATTTCTGCACCAGAACATTATACAGACTTCTGGGTTGATTTATTTATGACCACAATTTCTGTTCTTTTCAAGCAGGCTATTTGATCTAGTTTTGCCACGGCAAGCACCACTCACATTTTCTTCAGGAAATGTACCTATCTAGTTTTTCTTCTTATTATTATATCTCCAGTACAAAACTTCGCACCTAACTCGTCCCAGCACCGCTTGGCGTAGACCCACAAATGAGGTGTCAAATCGAACGGCCTATTGAGGACACGTGTGCTATGACTTTTATAAGCTTATCGGGTACGGTGTTTGCCCCAGGGGCAAAAAGCGACCGAAAAATCCCATAGACTTAACATTGCGTCAAACTTTGACGCGTCACAGCTCCGAGCGAGGATTTCGCAGAAACGTGTGATTTGCCACATTTGAAGAGGCTGGCAGGCTCTGTAAGAGCTTACCTCAATATGGGGTAAATGTTGCACCCCTGGGGGGCAGGAGCTGCCCAAAGTTGCCCCCATTGACTTACAATGGTGTAGGACGGACCATGAAATAGGGATTTTGTATTGAACATAGCTCCGGATCACAGTGTCGTAGAGACAAGGGGCCGGGCTCATTTTACTCAGACGACCAATCAGTCTCTCGGGATCATTGAGAAGCTATCAAGCCACGCCCTAGCAACAATTTAGAGCACCTTAGCAACAACTCCCATAGACTTCTAATGAAAAACATCAAAGGGATATCTCCGGATATAAGCGTCATAGAAACACAAGGGTGGTCTCGCTTTCACTCGGGCAGCAAACAGCCAATCATGAATCACCTCAACACTTCCTAGCCCCTCCCTAGCAACCATTGTCGAGCACCTTAGCAACAAAATCCATAGAGGGATATCTTCCATTATGAATGTCACAGAGGCATGGGAGTTGGTTTATATCATTCATACTGACAAGCAGCCTTTGGACTTTCACGATTGGCCACTGCCAAGCCACTCCCTAGCAACCAAACAGAGTACCCTGTCAACTGTTTAGCTACAACTATATCTCTGCACCAGAAAATCAGAGAGACTTCTGGGTTGATTTATTTCAATCAGGATGGCAAGGACATTTGATAAGAATCGCTACGGTAACTGCCTAGCAACCACATGGGGTTACCCTAGCAACAGAGTAACAAATCACATATCTCTGCATCAGAAAAACGTAGAGACTTCCGGGTTGACTTGTTTCGCTCGGGTGGAAAGAAGCCGCAGATCGTATCACCTCGGTAACTGCATAGCAACCACACGGGCTTACCCTAGCAACCGAGTAACAAATCACATATTTCTGCATCAGAAAATCGTACAGACTTCCGGGTTGATTTATTTACGACCGCGATTTTTGTTCTTTTCGAGTTACAGCATGCTGTTTGACGAGTTTCGCCACGGCAAGCACCACTCACATTTTCTTCAGGAAATGTACCCATCTAGTTATTATTATTTTTATTTTTATATCTCTTAACAAAACTCACAGTGTCATAGAGACAAGGGGCCTGCCTCATTTTACTTAGACGACCAATCAGTCTCTCAGGATCATTGCAAAGCTATCAAGCCACGCCCTAGCAACCATTTAGAGCACCTTAGCAACAAGTCCCATAGACTTCTAATGAAAGAGATCAAAGGGTTATCTCCGGATAGAAGTGTCATACAAACACAAGGGTGGTCTCGTTTGACTCGGGGCAGCAAACAGCCAATCATGAATCACCTCAACACTTCCTAGCCCCTCCCTAGCAACCATTGTCGAGCACCTTAGCAACCAAAATCCATAGAGGGATATCTTCCATTTTGAATGTCACAGAGGCATGGGAGTTGGTTTATATCATTCATACTGACAAGCAGCCTTTGGAATTTCATGATTGGCAGCTGCCAAGCCACTCCCTAGCAACTACACATAGTACCCTAGCAACCGAGTAAGAAATCACATATTTCTGCACCAGAAAATCGTACTGACTTCTGGGTTGATTTATTTCAACCAGGATGGCAAGGAGACTTCATTAGTGTCACTATGGAAACTTCCTAGCAACCAGATGGGGTTACCCTAGCAACCCAGTAACAAATCACATATTTCTGCACCAGAAAATCGTACAGACTTCTGGGTTGATTTATTTATGACCATAATTTTTGTTCTTTTCAAGCATGCTATTTGACGAGTTTTGCCACGGCAAGCACCACTCACATTTTCTTCAGGAAATGTACCTATCTAGTCATTATTATTCTTCCACACAAAAGTTCGGCACGTAACTTGTCCCGCATCTTTTGTCACACACCCCTGAGTGTGGCGTCAAATCAAGCGGCCTATTGAGGAGAGGTGTGGAATGACTTTTATAAGTGATCGGGGGTACGGTATTTGCCCCAGGGGCAAAAAAGCGGCCGGAAAATCCCATAGACTTAACATTGCGACAAACTTTCACGACTCACAGCTCCGAGCGAGAATTTCGCAGAAACGTGTGATTTGCCACATTTGAAGAGGCTGCCAGGCTCTGTAAGAGCATACCTCAAAATGGGGTCAAAGTTGCAACCCTGGGGGGCAGGAGCTGCCCAAAGTTGCCCAAAATTGCCCCCATTGACTTACTATGGTGAAGGACAGCCCATGAAATGAAATGGCATAGGGATTTTGTAGTGAACATAGCTCTGGATCACAGTGTCATAGAGACAAGGGGGCGGGCTCATTTTACACAGACGACCAATCAGTCTCTCAGGATCATTGTGAAGCTATCAAGCCATGCCCTAGCAACCATTTACAGCACCTTAGCAACAAGTCCCATAGACTTCTAATGAAAGATATCAAAGGGATATCTCCGGATAGAAGTATCATAGAAACACAAGGGTGGTCTCGTTTGACTCGGGGCAGCAAACAGCCAATCATGAATCACCTCAACACTTCCTAGCCCCTCCCTAGCAACCATTGTCGAGCACCTTAGCAACCAAAATCCATAGAGGGATATCTTCCATTCTGAATGTCACAGAGGCATGGGAGTTTGTTTATATCATTCATACTTACAAGCAGCCTTTGGAGTTTCATGAATGGCAGTTGCCAAGCCACTCCCTAGCAACTAAACAGAGTACCCTAGCAACCGGGTAACAAATCACATATCCCTACACCAGAAAATCGCAGAGAATTCTGGGTTGATTTATTTCAATCAGGATGGAAAGGAGCCTTGTATTGTATTACCTTGGTAACTGCCTAGCAACCACATGGGGTTACCCTAGCAACCGAGTAACAAATCACATAACTCTGCACCAGAAAATAGTAGAGACTTCCGGGTTGACTTATTTCACTCAGGATGGAGAGGAGCCATGTATTGTATTACCTTCGTACCTGCATAGCAACCAGATGTGGTTACCCTAGCAACCAAGCAACAACTCACATATCTCTGCATCAGAAAAATGTAGAGACTTCTGGGTTGGTTTATTTCAATCAGGATGGCAAGGAGACTTGATAAGTATCACTATGGTAACTGCCTAGCAACCATATGGGGTTACCCTAGCAACCGAGTAACAAATCACATATCTCTGCACCAGAAAATCGTACAGACTTCTGGGTTGATTTATTTCAATCAGGATGGCAAGGAGATTTGATAAGTATCACTATGGTAACTGCCTAGCAACCAGATGGGGTTACCCTAGCAACCGAGTAACAAATCACATATCTCTGCATCAGAAAAACATAGAGATTTCTGGGTTGATTTATTTCAATCAGGATGGCAAGGAGACTTGATTAGTATCACTATGGTAACTGCCTAGCAACCAGATGGGGTTACCCAAGCAACTGAGTGACAAATCACATATTTCTGCACCAGAAAATCATACAGACTTCTGGGTTGATTTATTTATGACCATAATTTTTGCTCTTTTCAAGTTATAACATGCTGTTTGACGAGTTTTGCCACGGCAAGCACCACTCACATTTTCTTCAGGAAATGTACCCATCTAGTTAAGTTGGCTTGTGAGAGCCAACTTACTGAAATCCTACTTAAACTTATTATTATTCCGATTCTTCTTAGCGGTGAAATTTCTATATCTATCTCCTCCTAGAGCTTTAACTCCACATACTCCAAACTCGGCACAGACACTCAAACTGTTCTGACTCGAGTTGCTATATCTTTTCTAACTGATCGGACTTACGGTTTTCCTAAAATGACGATCAAACTCGGAAAAAACTCCCATTGACTTAACATTGCTGGAATGTTCAGAAATTTAAATCTCAACTGACATTTTCACACACACAGACAAAAAGGGCCTGTCAGCCCTGCATCTCTCCCTCTCTCTCCCTCAGAGGATTTATTTTATCAAGCAGCCAAAAAGTAATGACCTAAAATCTTCATAGCCACACGCTAAAACATGCTAAAAACATGCTTAGCATCATGCTAACACATGCTTAGCATTGACTAGCCAAGTGTTAAAACAAGCTAAAAATGTGCTTAGCATCATGCTAAAATCGCCTAGCGAAGTGCTAAAACATGCTAAAAACGTCGTTAGCATCATGCTAACACAAGCTAGCATCGCCTAGCGAAGGGCTAAAACATGCTAAAAGCGTCTTAGCATACGCCTAGCGAAGTGCTAAAAAATGTTAAAACGTGCTTAAAACGTCGCTAGCATCATGCTAACACATGCTAGCATCGCCTAGCGAGTGCTAAAACATGCTAAAAGCGTGCTAGCATCATGCTAACACATGCTAGCATCGCCTAGCTGAAGTGCTAAAAATGCTAAAAGCGTGTTAGCATCATGCTAACACATGCTAGCATCGCCTAGCCGAGTCGCTAAAACATGCTAAAAGCGTCTTAAGCATCATGCTAACACATGTTAACATCGCCTAGCGAAGTGTGAAAACATGCTGAAAGCGTGTTAGCATCATGATAACACATGCTTAGCATCGTCTAGCGAAGTGCTAAAAAATCTAAAAGCGTGATACCATCATGCTAACACATGTTAGCATCAGCCTAACGAAGTGCTAAAATATGCTAAAAGCGTGTTAGCATCATGCTAACACATGCTAGCATCATCTAGCTAATTGCTAAAACATGATAAAACGTGCTAGCATCATGCTAACACATGCTAGCATTGCCTAGCGAAGTGCTAAAACATGCTAAAAACGTGTTAGCATCATGCTAACTGAGGGTCAATATCTATCTATCTATCTATTTGAGGGTCAATATCTATCTATCTATCTATCTATCTGAGGGTAAATATCTATCTCTCTCTCTATCTATCTATCTATCTGAGGGTAAATATCTATCTATCTATCTATCTATCTATCTATCTGTGTCTATCTATCTATCTATCTATCTATCTATCTATCTATCTATCTATCTATCTATCTATCTATCTAGCAACTAAGTTAAACTTTAAACGACTTTAAACTACAAACTACTTTAAACTTTAAACTAATTTAAACTACAAACTACTTTAAACTAATTTAAACTTTAAACTCATTTAAACTATAAACTACTTTAAACTTCAAACTACTTTAAACTATAAACTACTTTAAACTACTTTAAACTAATTTAAACTTCAAACTACTTTAAACTTCTTCAAACTTTCTGGTCTAAACTTTCACAAGCCAACTTAAAGTTTGTCTCGACTAACTTTTTCTAGTTATTCTTCCGCTTCTTATTCTTCTTAGCGGTGAAATTTCGGTATCTAACTCCTCCTAGAGCTTTTAAGCTACAGGTACCAAACTCGGCACAGACTTTCAGACTAATCCCGAATAGTGTGCTATATCTTTTCTAACTGATGGACTTACGGTTTTCCTAAAAATTACGATAAAACTCGGAAAAAACTCCCATTGACTTAACATTGCGGAATGTTCAGATATTTAAATCCCAACTGACATTTTCACACACACAGACAAAAAGGTCCTGTCAGCCCTGCATCTCTCCCTCTCTCTCTCCCTCAGAGGATTTATTTTATCAAGCAGCCAAAAAGTAATGACCTAAAATCTTCATAGCCACACGCTAAAACATGCTAAAAACGTGCTAGCATCATGCTAACACATGCTAGCATTGACTAGTGAAGTGCTAAAACAAGCTAAAAATGTGCTAGCATCATGCTAAAATTGCCTAGCGAAGTGCTAAAACGTGCTAACATCATGTTAACACATGTTAGCATCGCCTAGCGAAGTGCTAAAACATGCTAAAAATGTGCTAGCATCGCCTAACGAAGTGCAAAAAAAGGCTAAAAACGTGCTAGCATCATGCTAACACATGCTAGCATCGCCTAGCGAAGTGCTAAAAATGCTAAAAACGTGCTAGCATCATGATAACACATGCTAGCATCGCCTAGCGAAGTGCTAAAAATGCTAAAAACGTGCTAGCATCATGATAACACATGCTAGCATCGCTTAGCGAAGTGCTAAAAGATGCTAAAAATGTGCTAGCATCATGCTAACACATGCTACCATCGCCTAGCGAAGTGCTAAAAGATGCTAAAAATGTGCTAGCATCATGCTAACACATGCTAGCATAGCCTAGTGAAGTGCTAAAACATGCTAAAAACGTGCTAGCATCATGCTAACACATGCTAGCATCGCCTAGCGGAGTTTTAAAACATGCTAAAAACGTGCTAAAATCATGCTAATACATGTTAGCATTGCCTAGCGAAGTGCCAAAAATGCTAAAAACGTGTTAGCATCATGATAACACATGCTAGCATCGCCTAGCGAAGTGCTAAAACATGCTAAAAACGTGCTAGCATCATGTTAACATATATTAGCATCGCCTAGCGAAGTGCTAAAACATGCTAAAAACGTGCTAGCATAATGCTAACACATGCTAGCATTGCCTAGCGGAGTGCTAAAACATGCTAAAAACATGCTAGCCTCGTGCTAAAACATGCTAAAACGTGTCTATCTATCTATCCATCTATCTATCTATCAACTAAGTTAAATTTTAAACTACTTTAAACTACAAACTACTTTAAACTTTAAACTAATTTAAACTGCAAACTTATTAAAACTTTAAACTAATTTAAACTATAAACTACTTTAAACTTCAAACTACTTTAAACTATAAACTACTTTAAACTAATTTAAACTTCAAACTACTTTAAACCTCTTCAAACTTTCTGGTCCAAACTTTCACAAGCCAACTTAAAGTTTGTCTCGACGAACTTTTTTTCTAGTTTCCTTTTGAAAGGACATATTTGTATAAAGGGGATAGCAATTTATTGGCTAGTAGAAGACAAAAATAAATGGAAAATAAAACATCACTCACATATCCCTACCTGCTTTATTATTTTAAGCTGTTTTTCTTATATTTTCCTCTTTGCAAATATTGCAGATAAGCGCAAAAATGGACACAAGTCACTCTTTTCATGTTTGTTGAAGGTTTGTGAATTAATTTTCTTGTATCGTAATTTTAGGGCGAACCGTTTGAAATGGACTACGCTAAAGACAGCTGTAACGGGGTCCACTGTTTTGAGATTTGTCCACTAAAAACACATTCAGCATTTGGCTCATGTACCAGTTCAGCAGAGTGCTATATATAATTGCACAATCGGAACATTTAAAAAAGCGAATACATGAACATGCACAAGAACTTAACAAGAATAAAATTCTTCAGTGTGGCTGATATCAACATGAGGGAGACATGTATGAGAAGCACACACATTTAGAGCCGTGTCCACCTGGTATTAAGATCGGGTGATCCAATCACATGTGGTCAGGTGAGACACATCGCTGTTTACACGTGGATGCTTAAATGCGTCTCCTGTGACCACTTGTGATCGGATTTGGATGTTTCATGATGACATAAATGTTGTGTTCTTCTGTGCATACTGGACAGTAGGTGGCGGTAGAGGTTCGGGATATGTGAATATTGAGAATAGGGGAATAAGAGAAGTGAAGCGTTGCACGAGCTACTATCTGTGCTGTACTAGTTTGCTACTGATACTGTTCATTAAAGAATTCCTTATTTAAGAATCTCCTTCATTCTTTCTTACTAAGGATATAACAAATTGGCGACGAGGTACTTTTTTTTTGACGATGGCAGCTGTTTCTACATTTCCCACGCCATTTTTGCCATGTCCTGGAGAACCAACTATTCCTTTCGGCACGTGGCTACGGATGTTCTGGAATTATTTGCTGGTTGTGGTGCATCTGGAGATGCATGGCCGGTCGAGCGCAAACGAGCACTACTGCTACATTGTCTGGGGACTGAAGGACAAAGATTGTTCTATTCCTTGCCGAATCCAGGTGATTCGATGGAAGATGCGATTGCGGCCTTGGAAGCGCATTTTACCCCCCGACGGAACATAGTGGCTAAGCGCCACGCTTTCAGGAAACGTGTTCAGGCACCAGGGGAAACTATAATTCAGTACGTAGCTGCTTTACGGGACTTAGCAGTTACTTGTGACTTTGCAGCTACTCTGGACGAAATGTTGCGTGACCAGTTGGTGGAGCATGTGTCCAGTCATCAGATTTGTGAGAGACTGCTTTTGGAATCTGATTTGACTCTGGAAAAAGCCATTACTATTGCCACCCAAACAGAAGCTGCTGGTGAACAAGCCAAATTATTATCAAATACTCGTTCTATTCCTGTGCAAGTAATACATGCAAAGCCTTCACCTGCAGCTGGACGTTTCCGTCGTAGACCACCTTTTAAGCCACCGTCTACAAAGCGTTCTTCAAAGCCTTCGTCAACTACTGCACCTGCTTCGTCCTCTCGTGAATGCTATCGCTGTGGATCTCAGAAACACCTTGCAAATGATAGTAGTTGTCCTGCTGTATCGGCACAGTGTAATAACTGTCAAAAGATGGGACATTATTCGCGGGTGTGTCATTCGGGACAAGCTTGCTCAGTGCGTGAAATTGACTTGCCTGAAGTTCAGATTCTTTATATGCATGACTCACTAATGGATAAAATTCGGTGCACTACTCTTATTGCAACCACAACTACATCTGTGCCTATCGAGCTTATCGTGGATTCTGGGTCATCTGTTTCTATCTTGCTGAAAATTGTGTATGACACACACTTCAAAGAAGACGCTTTGCTGCCACCTTCATTGAAACTAGTGACATATTCTTGTGCTCCGATTCCTATACTTGGCTGCTTACCTGTCACTGTCTCTAAGGATGACGTCACCTGCTCTATGTCATTCTTCGTGGTGGAATCTGGCACAGCTCTCCACTTTCTGGGTCATATGGTGAACGCGCAAGGAATTCAACATGATGAGGATCACCTTTCTGCCATTCTTCATGCACCAGCTCCAAAAGATGCTCCTCAACTCCGTACTTTCATCGGGCTACTATCGTGGTACAATAACTTTATTCCTCACTTTGCCACTGTAGTTGAACCTCTGCGTGCGTGCATCAGGCAGGGCTCAGATTTCGTCTGGTCGGAGGAAGCTCAGCAATGCTTTGATGCTGTAAAAAAGTTGCTCATTGACAGTCCTGCACTTTCATTGTTCGACCCAGATTTGCCTACGGTGGTATCTACAGATGCCTCTGACTATGGTCTGGGCGATGTTCTTGCTCAAGTTCATGAGAACAAGACTGAGCGCATTGTCGCTTTTAGCGTCCGGACATTGTCACCTGCTGAGCGCAAGTACTCAACTATTGAAAAGGAAGCACTTGCATGTGTATGGGCCGTTGAAAAGTGGCGAACCTACTTGTGGGGTCGTAAATTCCTCCTGCGGATGGACCACCAAGCGTTAACTGTGCTCCTCTCATCCAAAGGTACTGATCGCGCCGGAATGCGCATTGCGCGCTGGGCAGCGCGGTTACTGTGCTTTAACTATGATGTGATGTACCGGCCTGGGGCTCAAAATTGCACTGCTGACTGTCTGTCTCGTCTGCCTTTACCTGCTTCGGATGAAGACTGCATGAATGCTGAACCTGAGTTTGTGGCGTTTATGTCTCCTGCAATGTCAGCTCTGTCACCTGCTGAGTTTGGCTCTGCTTCCGCGACGTGCTCTGAACTGAGTGCATTACGCACACAAATTGCTTGCGGTTGGCCTTCCTCTTCAACTTCTGTGGATAATATGCTACGTCCTTACTTCAAACTACGTGATGAACTGAGTGTGCAGCACGATTATGTGTTCAGAGGATCATGTCTGGTTGTACCTGTCGCGCTGAGGCACACATTGGTGAGGTTAGCTCATGAAGGCCACCAGGGAATTGTGCGCACAAAACAATGCCTTCGTGAACAGTACTGGTGGCCAGGCATAGATTGTCTGGTTAAAGAGCATATACAGACCTGTCAAATGTGTCTGTCCTCTGACAAGACTGCCAACACCTCTGCTGCGCCGCTGCAGCCAGTGCCTTTTCCGTCTGTACCGTGGGAAAAGGTAGCTATAGATGTGGTTGGTCCATTTGAAACCGCTGTATGGGACTGTCGTTATCGCTGACATTGATTGATTATCACAGTAAGTGGCCTGAAGTCGCTTTCACCGCTTCGTCACTACTCGCAATGTTACCACCTTCTTGTCATCTGTGTTTAGTAGATCACGGGAATCCATGTACTCTCGTGTCTGATAATGGAGCACAATTTACGTCAGCAGAATTTGCTATGTTCCTAAAAGAGAGAAACATTCAACACATACGTACTTCTTTGTACCACCCTGCCGCGAATGGAGCTGTCGAACGATTTCATCGGCGTGTTGAAAGGCTGCATTCAGTCTGCTGTTCTGGATACGAAGCCGTGGAAACCTGCAGTCACGGAATTTCTCCAAGTGTATCGTGCTACACCACATTCTGCCACAGGACTATCCCCATTTGAGTTGCTTCATGGCAGAAGGATGCTGAACGCGTCTTAATGTTCTTCCTCCTCGCACAACGCGTCAGGATGCGCCTGCGCTTCTGCAGCGAGTTTCTTTGAAACAAAAGAAAATGAAAGCATACACTGACTCCAGACGTGTAGCTCACACTCCTGATTTCAAAGTGGAGATTGGGTGCGTGTGCGCATTCCAACTCATGTTCCGAAAGCGCATCCGAGGTTTTCCAACCCACGTCAAATTGTGCGTAAACTGGGTGCGTGTACTTACATGTTATCAGACGGGAAGAACTGGCATGCTTCCCACCTGGCTCGTTCTGTTGCACCTGTTTCGGAGACTACTGACATGGATGCTGTGGACTTGTCATTTCAGTTTCATCCTCCTCTGGCGCCTCAAGTTCCCGAAACTCTTCAAAGGGTGTCTACCCATGTGAGACGACCTCCTCGTTGGCTGGAAGACTGTGTTACTTAGTCACCTTGCATTGCGTGACTATATAAGGATGAGTAATTCATTAAGTCATCTTGTTGTTGATTTTAATATGAATACTACATTCTTAGAATTTTAGTAAAACTTATTTTTGTTCTTTAGCCTGATTGAGTTAAGTAATTATGTTACATAACAAAGTGAATGCTTTGGTAATTTGGTAACTTTGTTATGGAGTTTCTTTTGTTCTTAAATATCTGTGTAGACAGGTTGCTTTAAGTGATGGGGGAATATGTTGTGTTCTTCTGTGCATACTGGACAGTAGGTGGCGGTAGAGGTTCGGGATATGTGAATATTGAGAATAGGGGAATAAGAGAAGTGAAGCGTTGCACGAGCTACTATCTGTGCTGTACTAGTTTGCTACTGATACTGTTTATTAAAGAATTCCTTATTTAAGAATCTCCTTCATTCTTTCTTACTAAGGATATAACAATAAATCAATCACTTTGTTACTGCATGATAATAAACTGCAGAAAAGACAAAAAGTATGAAAATAAAGGTGCGCTCCCAGATCCAGCTGAAATTTTATCAAAGCCCAAAATCAACACTTAGAGCAGAATTGTCCGTTATTTCGTTTATTACCTGTATTAACCTGGTGCAGATGTTTGTGCTTCTCATAAGTGTCCATGCATGTTGATATCTGCTGTCCAGGACGCATTCAGGACAGATTAGCGTTTACACCTCAAATGCGGCTACATGCGTTTTTGACCACATTCATGTTTTGTGATCCGATCAAAAAATGTTTTAGACCCCGTTTAGACCTGTATTTAGCGCTGACCACATCTGATCTGATCACCAAAAACGCATCTGAATATCTGGTGGAAACAGGGTCATAGAATCTCAGTTACAAGTAAGCTAATGTTTCATTAATGGTTCAGTTTAAAAAATAAATAAAGACTAACTGGTAATGTGTCAAAATACATATACATATATATGCACAAGCAGGCATTAAGAAATACTGCACAATTCAGAAACAAAATGTGATTGATATATGACAAATTACATTAGACATTTTTGCTGATAAAAATTTTCCAATTTTTTTCTCCAGTTAACGTAACAGGTGGAATCAAAAAACATCAGTCCTGACTGATCACCTTTATGAGCATCTAATAAAGAAAATTCTGTTCAACTCTTTACACTTTTATTAGTCATATATATATATATGACTAATATATATATATATATATATATATATATATATATATATATATACACACTCACCTAAAGGATTATTAGGAACACCATACTAATACTGTGTTTGACCCCTTTCACCTTCAGAACTGCCTTAATTCTACGTGGCATTGATTCAACAAGGTGCTGAAAGCATTCTTTTGAAATGTTGGCCCATATTGATAGGATAGCATCTTGCAGTTGATGGAGATTTGTGGGATGCACATCCAGGGCACGAAGCTCCCGTTCCACCACATCCCAAAGATGCTCTATTGGGTTGAGATCTGGTGACTGGGGGGCCATTTTAGTACAGTGAACTCATTGTCATGTTCAAGAAACCAATTTGAAATGATTCGAGCTTTGTGACATGGTGCATTATCCTGCTGGAATTAGCCATCAGAAGATGGGTACATGGTGGCCATAAAGGGATGGACATGGTCAGAAACAATGCTCAGGTAGGCCGTGGCATTTAAATGATGCCCAATTGGCACTAAGGGGCCTAAAGTGTGCCAAGAATACATCCCCCACACCATTACACCACCACCACCAGCCAGCACAGTGGTAACAAGGCATGATGGATCCATGTTCTCATTCTGTTTACGCCAAATTCTGACTCTACCATCTGAATGTCTCAACAGAAATCGAGACTCATCAGACCAGGCAACATTTTTCAGTCTTCAACTGTCCAATTTTGGTGAGCTCTTGCAAATTGTAGCCTCTTTTTCCTATTTGTAGTGGAGATGAGTGGTACCTGGTGGGGTCTTCTGCTGTTGTAGCCCATCCGCCTCAAGGTTGTGCGTGTTGTGGCTTCACAAATGCTTTGCTGCATACCTCGGTTGTAACGAGTGGTTATTTCAGGCAAAGTTGCTCTTCTATCAGCTTGAATCAGTCGGCCCATTCTCCTCTGACCTCTAGCATCAACAAGGCATTTTCAGCCCACAGGACTGCCGCATACTGGATGTTTTTCCTTTTCACGCCATTCTTTGTAAACCCTAGAAATGGTTGTGCATGAAAATCCCAGTAACTGAGCAGATTGTGAAATACTCAGACTGGCCCGTCTGGCACCAACAACCATGCCACGCTCAAAATTGCTTAAATCACCTTTCTTTCCCATTCTGACATTCAGTTTGGAGTTCAGGAGATTGTCTTGACCAGGACCACACCCCTAAATGCATTGAAGCAACTGCCATGTGATTGGTTGATTAGATAATTGCATTAATGAGAAATTGAACAGGTGTTCCTAATAATCCTTTAGGTGAGTGTATATATAGGGACTATTAATCAAACTTTCATGACATTCTACTATTTGAATGTATAATACGTTTTAACTAATGATCTGTTTATTACTGTATAATGTTATAATGCTTGTTAATGTTATCCATGTAAGTTATTATAAACTGTTCCATTTTTCTAAAGCCATAATTTCTGGATCAATTGAATAATCAGTCTGTTATTATTTTCACTATTATTGCAAAGGACAATTCTAACCTAACCTGACCTATTTTTCTTTCTTCACAGGTAGAACTTTTTCAGACAAAGTAGATCGCTTAAAATTGGCTGAAATTGTGAAACAGGCCATTGAAGAGAAGACAAATTTACAAGACTCCCAATAGCAAGTGCTGGAGTTCTATTTCCTTTTGTACTTTTTTATTATAACTGCAAAACGTGTTTTTGTATTAAATTGCAGACTTTTTCCATGGTCATGCTGCAGTTTGTTGTATATATGTAGAAACCAAGTTGTTGTTGTTGTTGTTGTTGTTGTTGTTGTTGTTGTTGTTGTTGTTGTTGTTGGTGGTGGTGGTGGTGGTATTTGTTCTGTCTATAAATTACAGTAAAGAAATGTCTTTTAAAAATACAGTATTTTCTTTTCTTAAAATTTAGACAAATTGGAAATCCAATCAGTTTTTTCCTGCTGAAATGGAAGGGATTTCACACAATATCTATTTTAGATTTAATTTATTGCCTCAACTTTACTATTGTTTGAGGGATTCAATGGTATTTACTAGGGGTATGCTGCCATTTATCTATTATCTGTATCTTTTGCTATGGCAAATTATCTGAATCTGGCTGGAATCCGATGTGGATTAAACTGGAAGTTTGTCAAAACTAGATGGAAAAAAATATAAGTACATTTTGAAAGTAACTATTACATTTATATTTTCTATGAATAAAACATACTTTTGATTACTATTCATTAAATATTAATAATAAGAATAATTATTATTATTTAATTATATTATTATTGTATTTTTTTTATTACCAGATTAATCTGAATATGTAGGCTACATTAACTGTGGAATATGTTGTTAACTGTGGTTTCTCGTATTTCAGACATTAATATCTGTTTGTTTTCGTTTTTCTTCTGTGCATGTATAATAATGTTATTCTGGAGGCACGAAGGTGTCAAGCAATTGTGAAATGCCAAACACACATTATGCAGTGAATATTAAATACAAACAATAAAATTTTTTGAATAAATCAATATAGCCTACAAACGGGTAAAAGCCCCATAAGTGTATCAGAAAGTTTTTCTATACACTCGAGGCTGATTTTGTGCACACGTATTTTAATGTAGAGGACATTTAGTTAAAATACATGTGCAGATTTAGAGAAATGCAGTGGAATTAATGGCAAGAGTGAGCCTCTCTAGCATTTCCATAAGAAAAGAGCAGGAAAAGGATGAGCATGTTTTAGTCCTCAAATAAAGTGTGCAGGAATATTCTGAATATATGTACTATATTGAGCATTTAAACGGTTTTGATTAAAGTGTAAAATAACAAAGGCTTAACCAGATAAGTTCCTTAATCAGTGATGTGAATATAACTGTGGTCAATGTTAAGAGTTGGACAGACGAACTCATGTGAAATCATCTCTTCAGATCAGGAATTCAGCATTGTTCTCAGGTTGGTTTATGAATGTGAATCGTGTGAAACATTAACATAGACGTTTCAGTGGAAAATTTATATGATACTCATTATTCGTTTGAAGTCATTATTCGTGTCTTTCCGAATAAGGCTTTAAGCTTGTGGCACATCCAAATATTTGCATTTTCTGTGTTGAATTGAAACAATGTCACTAAATAAACCAGAATTAATGCAAGACAATGATGAACATTACAACCAGATGTGTAGTCAAGAATAGACCATCCAAGACCAGACCCCCTAAGACTTAGACTAGACCCCTCGAGACACTGACCAAGACCCAGTAATCAGTTATTTTAGAAAAATATTCACCAAAATGATATTTTTATATTTTAAATGCTCTAGTAACTTCCCAGAGGATAGATGAATTTACTACAGGTTATATTTTACAGTGTCATCTATTATATAAGTACAGTAATCAATTAATTTTGAAAAAAAAAAAACAAAATCACAGAAATTCACCTAAATTATATTTGTTCATGTTGAAGAATGCAGTAACTTCCCAGAGGATATATGAATTTACTACAGGTGAGATTATTACAGTATCATCAAATATATAATTACAGTATTCAGTTATTTTAGAATCAATCACTAAAATTCACCAAAATTATATATTCATATTTTAAAGGCTCTAGAAACTTCCCAGATGATATATGAACTTACTACAGGTGAGATTATTAAAGTATCAATTATTTAATAAAATATTCACCAAAATGAAATTCTCATTTTAAAGACTGTAGTTACTTCCTAGAGGACAGATGGACTTAACTACAGGTGAGATGATTACAGTTTCATCAATTATATAAGTACAATAATCAATTATTTTAGAAATATCTTCACTAAAATTCTTCAAAATTATTTTTTTCTCTTTTTAAAGGCTGTATTAACTTCCCAGAGGATATATGAACTTAATACAGGTGAGATTATTACATTATCATTAATTATATAAGTACAGTAATCAATTATTTTTGAAAACTATTCTCTAAAATTCTCCAAAATGATATTTTCTCATTTTTAAGGGTGTAGTTACTTCCTAGAGCACAGAATGACTTACTACAGGTGAGATGATTACAGTTTCATCAATTATATAAGTACAGTAATACATTTTTTAGAATCAAAATCACTAAAATTCACAAATTATATTTTCATATTTTATAGGCTCTAGTAATTTCCCAGATGATATATGAATTTACTACAGGTGAGAATATTACAGTATCATCAATTATATAAGTACAGTAATCAATTATTTTAAAAAAATAAATATTCACTAAAATTCACCAAAATTATATTTTCAAAATGTAGAGGCTGTAGTAACTTCCTAGAGGATAGATTAATTTACTACATGTAAAATTATTACAGTATCACCAATTATATACACTCACCTAAAGGATTATTAGGAACACCTGTTCAATTTCTCATTAATGCAATTATCTAATCAACCAATCACATGGCAGTTGCTTCAATGCATTTAGGGGTGTGGTCCTGGTCAAGACAATCTCCTGAACTCCAAGCTGAATGTCAAAATGGGAAAGAAAGGTGATTTAAGCAATTTTGAGCGTGGCATGGTTGTTGGTGCCAGACGGGCCGGTCTGAGTATTTCACAATCTGCTCATTTACTGGGATTTTCACGCACAAACATTTCTAGGGTTTACAAAGAATGGTGTATAAAGGGAAAAACATCCAGTATGCGGCAGTCCTGTGGGTGAAAATGCCTTGTTGATGCTAGAGGTCAGAGGAGAATGGGCCGACTGATTCAAGCTGATAGAAGAGCAACTTTGCCTGAAATAACCACTCGTTACAACCGAGGTATGCAGCAAAGCATTTGTGAAGCCACAACATGCACAACCTTGAGGCGGATGGGCTACAACAGCAGAAGACCCCACCGGGTACCACTCATCTCCACTACAAATAGGAAAAAGAGGCTACAATTTGCAAGAGCTCACCAAAATTGGACAGTTGAAGACTGGAAAAATGTTGCCTGGTCTGATGAGTCTCGATTTCTGTTGAGACATTCAGATGGTAGAGTCAGAATTTGGTGTAAACAGAATGAGAACATGGATCCATCATGCCTTGTTACCACTGTGCAGGCTTGTGGTGGTGGTGTAATGGTGTGGGGGATGTTTTCTTGGCACACTTTAGGCCCCTTAGTGCCAATTGGGCATTGTTTAAATGCCACGGCCTACCTGAGCATTGTTTCTGACCATGTCCATCCCTTTATGGCCACCATGTACCCATCTTCTGATGGCTAATTCCAGCAGGATAATGCACCATGTCACAAAGCTCGAATCATTTCAAATTGGTTTCTTGAACATGACAATGAGTTCACTGTACTAAAATGGCCCCCACAGTCACCAGATCTCAACCTAATAGAGTATCTTTGGGATGTGGTGGAACGGGAGCTTCGTGCCCTGGATGTGCATCCCACAAATCTCCATCAACTGCAAGATGCTATCCTATCAATATGGGCCAACATTTCTAAAGAATGCTTTCAGCACCTTGTTGAATCAATGCCACGTAGAATTAAGGTAGTTCTGAAGGCGAAAGGGGGTCAAACACAGTATTAGTATGGTGTGCCTAATAATCCTTTAGGTGAGTGTAAGTACAGTAATCTATTATTTTAGAAAAATGTCACTACAATTCAACAAAATATTTTTTTCTCATTTTAAAGGCTGTAGTAGCTTCCTAGAGGATAGATTATTACATTATCATAAATATTATTACAATACTATAAGTACAGTAATCAATTATTTTAGTAAAACTATCACAAAAATTATATTTTCTCATTTTAAAGTTGTAGTCACTTCCTAGAAGACAGATGGACTTTCTACAGATGAGATTATTACAGTATCATCAATTATATAACTACAGTAATCAATTAATTTAGAAACAAAATCACAAAAATGCTTCCTGTAATATAAGCAGGAGAGATTGCATAATATGATCGCTGACGGCAAGAGAGCTCCCCACTATCACTTCCTAGAGCACTGTGCTCATAAAATCTCTGTTGTGAAGAGGATGCTTTAACATCTGTCTTCAGTAAATATATATCAAATATAATAGAGCTGTCCTTTCTGATCATTTTCTATACATATTTTTAGTCACCTGCTCTGATATACTGTTGCGTCCTGTGCCTCAATGATAGTCAGACTCAGATGTTCCCTCAAAGTCCACCACCATCTTTTTTTACATTTGATATTCAGCTGCATTTGTTTGCTACAATACAATAAAATGTCATACACCAGCTTTTTGTAATTGGAGTCTTCTCCATTTTCAATGCAACATTTATTTGAAGTTTTGCCTGCAACTTTAATGCAAGGAAACTGTGTTTGTATGAGTATTTCAACAACTGGATTTTTTTGTTCAGCCATTTCATTTTATTGGAAGTGAGATAAGACCTGATATAAAAGTATTTGTAATGTTGATACAGGCTGAAGACAGGAACAGACGATGATGAGTGAACTCAAGTGCAGTATAATTAACAACGTGAAATCCAAAATGAAACAAACATAAACAACTTGACAATGCTACACCAAAATAATACTTGAGAACTGACAATGGGCTTAAATACATGAACATGGGTAACCACATGACAGAGACAACCAATGACCAGACTAAACTAATGAATATGATGATAAGGCAATGAAACAAGAACAATGATAAAACAGAACTGATAACATAGACCAATGAAGATACAGGACTAATAAACATGGTGAAACAAGAGGGTCACATGACATGGAACCAATAAGATTAAAACACATGGCATCAACCATGGCTCCTATATATAATAATCATCTCTTTACTCCTCCCTTTTTCATGGGCCATGGGCACTGGCATTGATGGTGGAACAGCCTTTGTGGCTGTGAGTACAGAAGGGGACAGGGGAACGATCTATATGATTGTGGAAACTGGCAGTGACAAAGGAACGACCTCTTTGGCCGTGAACACTGGAAGTGACAGAGGAACGACCTCCGTGGCCGTAAACACTGACAGTGACAGAGGAACGACCTCCGTGGCCGTGAACACTGGCAGTGATAGGGGAACGACCTCTGTGGACATGAACACAGGCAGTGAAACGGGAGGTAGGAGTCCTTCTTCTCCTCTTCCGCTTCTGGACAGCCGTGAGCACAACTGTGGGAGAATCGGAAGGCGGAGCCATGGGAGGCTCAATGAAGGAAGGCGGAGCCGTGGGGGGCTCGATGAAAGAAGGCGGAGCTCTGGCGGGCTCAGGGGATGGAGCCGTGGCAACATGGCAAAGCAGGGCCTCTTGACTAGGCATTGCAGGCGTGGTAACATGGCATGATGTGGCAGATGTGGCAACATGGGGTGTGTGGGGTCATCCACAATGCTGGTTGCTTTGCGGATGCAGCATTTGTGTAAATGTCATTGATGAAGCGAAGAGAGACCCCTATGATCTTCTCAGCTGTTCTCACTATCCTCTGCAGGGCTTTGCGGTCCGAAACGGTGGCAGTGACAGAGGAACGACCTCCGTGGCCATGAACACTGGCAGTGATAGGGGAACGACCTCTGTGGACATGAACACAGGCAGTGCCTGGGAGGTAGGAGTCCTTCTTATACTCTTCCACTTCTGGACAGCCATGAGCACAACTGTGGGAGAATCGGAAGGCGGAGCCATGGGAGGCTCGATGAAGGAAGGTGGAGCCATGGGGGGCTTGATGAGTTGATGATGTGGTTCGAGCTGTGCATTGCTGCACAGTCGTGAGTCAGCAGAGTGAACAGCAGTGGACTGAGCACACAGCCCTGGGGGGCCGAGTGCTCAGTGTGGTGGTGGAGATGCTGTTCCCGATGTAAGGTATGGCGGAGGATCAGTGGCCTTAACAGATTCCCGAACAAACAAGAACTTACTGTTAAAAACCCCCCTAATTACTGAAATAGCGCCAACCAGCCTCCACAAGCACAATAAATGTATTGACAAAGAGACAATGAACTATTGACAGAGAACCGCATGTGACATCCGCATGCTCACCACGTGCTTATCGTGTGGACAGGAAGGGGGAAACTTTGAACGTAAAAATGTGTGTGTGTGTGTGTGTGTGTGTGTTTTTCAGTTAAACACAGAACTGCATATTGCTAATGAAATACGTGTAATCCCTGTATGTTGTGTATTTCTGAGGTATATCAAACTCGTTAGAACTGTTTCGTTGTGTGTTTTAAACTCTGAGGCCTCATATTTAATAGCCTCAGTGTATATTCCCTTATTAAGTGTACTAAATATACCTTTCTTGGTATCAAATTAAACCTTACGATTTGTCCGAGCTGAATTCGAATATAAGATCTCTGTAGAATGATATTACGCGATGTTTTACTATCTTTTGAGTCATTCAGCCCAAAATCTCTTACTGTCATAAACATGCAAATGAGCTTTGACAAAGGAACTCTCTCATGCCCAGAGTAAGGGAGACTTTTACGACCTCCAAAGGAATGTTCAGAGAAGTGCTGACCCTCCCTTCATTCTCTTACTGAGAAAGAGAAATGAACCCTGTTAATCCTATATATATATTCTATATATCCATGTGATAAATATTGACATGTATCTAATGTGCCATCTCACATTTTCCCTTAAATGTGCTTGATCTATGTTTTCTTGCAAACTAATGGGTTAATGTTTCAGACTTTGCATACTATGGTTAACCAAAATCATATGTGTGGCATATTTGGTCTCTATAACTTGGTATTTTGAAGATTGAAATGACTGTGTACATGATATGTCGATAACAACAACATATTAGTATTACCAGTATGTTTCCTATTTTCTTTCTTGCACATGCAATGGGCAATTTTACAACAAAGAGCAATAAACCAAATTCCGCCTAGAACTCAAACCCTTCTTATTGGTCGAGCCAATGAGAGGTGGGACCTGTTTCCCGAGGGTATAAAATTGCTGCGCCCACTTCCTCTCTCTCTCTTATCTCTTCGCTCTGTTATGCTCCTCTGGCTTCCTGCCTTTCTGGTTCTCTGAGCCTTGTGCTCTCTCACTCTCTCAATGAATGATGCCAAACTAAAGGCCCCAAGGACTCCCAAGCGTGCGCCAGGCTACGTACGGCCTTGTCTTACCATTCACCAAAGATATCAAGACAACATCATCAAAGATCAACTGGAGCCTCAACAAATTGCATCAGGACAGTTTAATTCAAATGGGACATGCAAGTATCAAACTTAGTCTCATTATTTGATACATTAAGTATCCTCACCCCTTTCTAAAAAGGGCGTGTCAGAACTAATATGATGGTTTGCTCAGGCTGTTGATCTGCTGAACTTCAAACAATGCTATAACTTCTTGCCTTCCTGTGTTCTGCTTCAGCCCTCTTTCCCTTGGTAAACTGTATGAATGTATGTGTATGTATGTTAGAGTAGTTTAAATGTTTAGTCTAGTTAATAAAGTCTTGTTCATGTCACATGTAAAGTTGTCTGTGTCTCAAGCTCATATCTAAAGTCACTAATCATAGATTTTGACTACTTGCTCTTAATACTTAGTAAGAAAGACATTTCCCTTGCCCCGAAATGTACATTTCTATTAATTAATTAATTAATAACCAAAATTGAGTGTTCACGGGATGAACCGAGTATTTGGTTGTAATGTTAATGTAGCTACATCAAGTTAACCCGATTAACTGATCCAAATATTCATAATCGATTATAACAAGTTATGATTGATTATTAATATTTCATAGAGCTGATTCGCTACCTAATGGTGGAAGAATATAGAGCTGATTCGCTACACCAATCCAAACTGACTGAGGTCTCCTAGTCAGGAAGTCCAGGATCCAGTTTCAGAGGGAGGTGTCCAGGCCCAGCAGGTTCAGCTTTCCAAACAGGTGCTGAGGAATGATTGTGTTGAATGCTGAGCTGAAGTCTATGAACAGCATTCGAACATATGAGTCCTTTTTATCTAGCTGGGTGAGGGCCAGATGGAGTGGTGGCGATGGCGTCATCTGTTGAACGGTTGGGACGATACGCGAACTTCAGTGGGTCTAGTGAGGGGGGCAGCTGGGTCTTAATGTGCCTCATGACGAGCCTCTCGAAGCACTTCATGATGATGGGTGTGAGTGCAATGGGATGGTAGTCGTTGAGGCAGGACACTGAAGACTTCTTTGGCATGGGGACGATGGTGGTGGCCTTAAAGCATGTTGGTTATAGGGCTGTTGAGAATACTTCGTTTAGTTTTTAGTTTTTTGACTGTGGGGGATTCTGTTCAGAAGGCTAATTTTAACAGTTTCCCAATTGCTTGAATGTGGTAAAAATGTGTTGCAAAATATATGTTGACAATATATTTAAAAAAAGAAAGACAAATGTGTTTGAAATGTTTTGAAATAAATATTACCTATTTAAAAATGAAACTGAATTTAAAATGGAATGTTGATAGCTAAATAAAAAAGTTTATCTTAATAAAAAAAATTTAGTAGTTTTGTAGTAGCAGCCTAATAGTACCAATAATAATAGCCTAATTAGTGGTGGGGGTGGGGGTGGGGGGTGTTTTCATGGTTGTCTTCAAGTTATCTAGAGGGAGGCTCACTTTGACCCAATTTGAAAACCCCTGATCTAACACATGATGATCTAGCAAAAAGCTAAATAACAGGCAGAGTATAAATTCATAGGGGAAAATTAGACACTAGCACAATAATTAGGTGGTTGGAGGTGGAAAAAAGGACAACTATTTTTTTCTTAAATAATTAATTATTGTACTCATATTATTATAAATACTGTATTAATCTCACCTGTTTTGGTGATTTTTGGTGAATATTATTCTAAAATAATTGATTAATGTAGTTATATAGTTGATCATACTATAATAATTGTACCTGTAGTAAGTCCATCTATCCTCTAGGCACTTACAACAGCCTTTAAAATGAGAAAATGTAATTTTGGTGAATATTTGTGATATTCTTTTAAAATAATTGATTACTGTACTTTTATAATTGATGATACTGTAATAATCTCACATGTAGTATGTTATTAGAACATTCTTGTTGCAGTGAGATCCAGCAGATGGAAGATTATTTCAATAAATCAGATGATTTGTAGAAGGAATAACACATTTTATTTGTACAGAAATGTGTAAAATTAATAAAATATGAATTAATGAGAATAAATGTAATAATAAAGAAAAAGTACATTTGGTCCTTTAATGTTAAGTAGATATATCTTAAGGATATATCCAAGGACTAAGTACTGGCATTAATCTAACAATACTATGTCTCGTCTTTGTCTAATGAACTTAGTAATTCAATGAAAGAAGTTAAAGTACAGATAGTAAGATCAGGCCTCAAAGTTGGAAGATTCGGAGAGCCAGAGAGTTGAGCTATTAGTCTCTCTCATGACCAAAAGTAAAATTTAAGGTCTTTATACAGTTTGAAGTTAACTCAAAGGCATCAGGACATATTGTTATGACCCACTGAAGTGCAAAGTCTGCAATGGCCTTGTACATGCGTATGTGCAAGACTCCCGTCTGCACTTTGCTTGAAACAATAACATCTATAAAGTTAGCACCAAGCTCACTGAATTAAGCTCTGAAACCTCATCATGGAAAAAGGGCAACAAGTTCATATACTAGGAGTCTAAAATGTATATACTTTGTCCCAAACAGCGCTCCAGTTTCTCACAGGAATGTTGGGCACAGAAAGCACAAACCATTTACAAGGATAGAGAACGAGCATGAAGTAATCTCCTAACACACACACATTGAACATATAAGGCTTGTGCCTGGTAACATATACAACAAAGAAATACATGGAGTCTTAATACAAAATGCCATGTAAGTTGGTTTCTTGAATGTGAAGTATATTATTATATTCTTATTATAGTTGAGTACATAAATGTGGATACATGAATATGCTTGTATAATATCAAGCAAAAGTATAAAATATAGGAATGTATCTAGCCACTTGCAACAATGCTAGTAGTATGTATTATGTACGTTGTGACAAAAAATGATTTATGGCCCTGATTTATGGTTTAATTGCTGTACATTTGACCTTTCCCTCCGCCCCCCTCCCCTCCCCTCCCCTCCCTCTGGCAGTTGTAGGCTACATGCTGTGATATGGCGTGTCTGTTCTGATACCCCCATCGGTGTATTTAAAAGAGTAGAAAGATTATTAATCTTTAATGGAAAACTGAGATGACAAAAAAAAAGTAGTATTACGTTTAAAATGTGTTTAAATGATGTCTTTATTGGGGTTTAATGCTTGGTGAAAAACTGTTTTGTTTTTTAAACTTTTGACAAAGAGAAGAAAATGTGTTTTTAAACATTACGTTGTCTAACACATCTCTAGCAATGTCACTTTAAAGATACTGAACAAAAACATAAAATGTATTTAAAAATTGTATTTCAACAAAGAGCATTTTAAATAGCATAAATTGTAAAATGCAGCACAAAATCTACCGTTTAAAATCCTTTCATGAACTCATTCAGCGATAAGTGATGTAAGTAAGACGATGTTTAACATTAACCTAGCAAACAGGATACATTTTATAAAAACATAATATATAATTTTAACTATATAAGACAGAAATCTTACACGACTCCGTTTAAAGTCCTTTCACGATCTCGTCCAAAATGACAATGGCGTAAGATCAGTTGACAAGCCCCTCCGCGGGGTGGGGCTTAACTCCTCCTAATCTTAGGAAGTGTTTTAAAGTATTATTTAAACGTTTAAATGTATTTAACTGAAAACTTTGACATTTTGTTTTAAAAAACGTATCAAGTTGGCAAATACAACAAAGGCACTCTAAAATTATAAAAACTTTAACAACATTCACTAGAAAATACAGTATTTTGGTAAACAGGTTTATTTTATATATAATTCTGACGAAATATCTTTAATACAAAAGTTTGTTACATTTTTTTATTTTTTTATTTTTTAACCATGAGATTCTAAAACAGTGGATATTGAATGATATTAGTTTATTTTACGCAAACAGACGATACTTGCAGAGCAAACTCATTTAGACGGACACTTTAAAATAACGAATAAATGATTAACAAGTGTTATTTAGGCTACTTTTACCAGAGACTAAAACGTATTTTAAACCAAATAGTATGAGTTTTCATTGAAATAGTATGCATTATAAATTGTAACTTTAACACGTGTTGTATTGCATTTTTTCCAATCAAAATTATTTCAGGAGTGCATCCAAATTGATAACGCGTTTTTTGATCCAGCCTTTAAGGCGCTGAGCAGCGGGGTCTCGCTTTCATGCGGCGGGGTAATTCATTTTATGATTCAGACATAAAGGCGACTGAAATGACTGGGCGTTAATTAAATTTGTATTTTGACCAGACCTTAGGGTTGTTAATTGGATCTGTGTTCATGGGGGTGAATACGCGCCAAGATTTCGAAGTGTCAATTTAAAGCTTTGATCTCTGGATATTTCACAACTGGGGTTTTGGTATAGTCTATCCGCAGTCCTTTTAAATGATTCAGCCACAGATTAAACTATCAAACGTCCCAATGTTGCATTATTCAATTCTAAAATAACTTTTAACTAAACATATTAATATTGTAAATTAATGCGTCCTTTCTTCACGTGCAACTGCCTACTAAAAGCGAATTCTGACGAAATATCTTTAATACAAACGTTTGTTACATTTTTTATTTTTATTTTTAACCATGAGATTCTAAAACAGTGGATACTGAATGATATTAGTTAACAAATAGGTTTATTTTACGCAAACAGAGCGATACTGGTTGAGCAGTCTCATTCAGACGTTCACTTTAAAAAACGAATAAACGATTAACAAGTGTTATTTACTTTTACCAGAGACTAAAACGTATTTTAAACATTAGGTTCAGATTGGCAAACACAATATTGTCATTGAAATAGTATGCATTATAAATTGTAGCTTTAGCACGTGTTGTATTGCATTTTTCCAATCAAAATTATTTGAGAGCATCGAAATTGGTAAGGCGTTTTTTGATCCAGGTTTTTAGGCGCTGAGCAGCGGGGGATTCGTTTTCATGCGGTGTGATAGCCTAATTGTATGATTCAGACATAAAGGCTGACGATCGACAGATGTTTTGTGGCGAGGATGTGTAGCGAAGACGCGCCAAGAGTTCGAAGTGTCAATTTAAATCTTTGATCTCTTAATTTTTCACAACGGGTGTTTTGGTATAGTCTATCGACAGTCCTTTTAAATGATTCAGGCACAGATTAAACTATCAAACATCCCAATGTTGCATTATTCAGTTCTAAAAGAGATTTTAACTAAACATATTAATATTGTAAATTAATGGGTCCTTTCTTCACGCAGCAACCGCCTACTAAAAACAAGCTAATAGGCCTACATTCAATAATATTATAATAAAAACAGCCGCTGAGTTAAATCACTAGACAGAAAGATGTGCGGTCGTTTAAATGTATGAAAACAAAATGAGATCAATTGTTGTCTAAGAAAAGTGTATTTTTCTGTTGAGAATTATATAAAAGAGACATTAATAAAACTTTTTATTATAGGGCCTATACGTCATTTTGAACTTTTGAAAGTTTTAAACTTTTATATACCTCATTTTGAGTTTGTCGCGATGCTTCATGAACCCAGATTTAAACAGAAGATGGCGCCAGATAGCTGTGGTGTGATTGTGAAACTTTGTGACAAAAAATTATATATGACCTATGCTTTATGACTTAATTGCAGTACCTTTGAACTTTTAATTCCTGTCCCCCCTTACCCTCCACTCCCCTCCCCTCCCCAACCCCTCCTTCCGGCAGTGAGTGAGTGAAGGTCTTCTTATGGGGGAGAACTCAGCCTATTTAAACAGACTTTAAGTGTGTGTGATCATCATTTACAGCTGAACCAGACGGACGCATCTGTAGAACACGGGTGATTGCACTTTAAAATGGCGTTTGTTTTCAGAAGTATGTCATTTTTTTTAAATATTGATGTTTTACATTTTGGTACCTTGATTTTTAACAGGCGTTTAAATCATTTTTATTTGTACGTAATTCAGCCCCTATCAACGATTATGAAAACCTGGATCGCATCGATCAACTGCGTAAGTTTACATAAAGATAATTTTTATGTATTTATATATTAGAATTGCTTAGTACTGATGTGAATATTTTCTATTTATTTTTCAGTGACTGAACCGTTAATTAATGAAACAACGGGTCAAAGCAAATCTGTCAACAGATGTGTACTGCAAGGTATGTATGTATACATTATTTGTGTTCTATTTTGATTATGCAATATTGATAAAACAAAAATGTATTTTCAGTGTTTGTAGATATTTCAAACGTCGACTTGTCAACGCTTGTCTCACAACCGGGTTTGCTACACCCAAACCGAAGACATCACTGTCACTCAGTTCACGGAGGCGCTAACAAACCCGTTAGTCCAATTCCGAGGATTTCACGAAGCCCTCGATTACATGTTGTACCCCCAGCTGGAAACGGTGTAAGACACTATTTTGGAGAAAAAAAACATCGGTCTTCATCAGGAGAAAGGAGAAGCGATCAAACAACGTCACGTCAAATACCTTCTGTGTTAAAAGAATCAGTTGGTGAGTATGATTCACACTAACATCATTAAAAATGGTAACCCCTTGCTAATACACATATTCTCATTCTTTATATAGATTTATGCGCTACCAGTTTGCAAATTGATCGAAGACCCCACAGCAATCTTCAATAATGATGCGTTAGGTGAGGGAGTGGGACGCTCTTAACCAACCCATACTTCCAGACAACACCGATATTGCTGTCTCATCACACGGCGGGGCTGTGGTGTCAGAGGAGGAGGTGCTGCTAAGCGACGCGGAGGATGTGATTTCGTTTATTGATGCTGTATCGGATTATGCAGGAGGACGATCGCGAATAATCAGGAGTGTGTGGAAGAGACAGTTATCGGCGGATGAAAATCTACCATCAAATCAACAGAACTTTTCCCATGATTTGTTGATGGAATTGCGTGAACAGAATCGATTGGCGGACGAGAAGCTGGACATTATTTCAGAGAATGTCAAGCGTCTTTGTGACTGCTTCCACATGGTGATGACAAACTCAGAAGAACAAGGAAGTCTTATACGGCTTATTCTCGATCGAGTTGGTGCCAATCGCGAGATGTTGAATAAAATTGAAAAGATTCTCCAGGGCCAATTCGAGAAAGCCAGCTCATGGTAAATATATTGACTAACATCAATAACGCTGTCATAGTACATATAAAATAACTAATTGTGTTTATGATTGATTTGTGTTAAAAGGGTGTTGTTGTTTTGTAGCTGGTATGTGTATAATTGTGTTTATGATTGATTTGTGTTAAAAGGGTGTTGTTGTTTTGTATTATTTAGGCTACCTGTGCTTTTTTTGTAGTTGGTGTATGTGTATAATGAGTGGAAAATAAAGCTGAATTGAAAAAAGTTTTCAATATGACGAGTAAAAGAACACATTCAGACGATGAATTGCTTAATTGTCAACCAGACTTTGAACAAAATCCTTCGGCAAGAACTAGATACGATCATTTGTCAAATATTGAACAGCTACAAAGCATAATCGATCAACAGATAGATGTTTTAGGTCCTGCCTGTTTGGATTTAAATGCTAGATTAGAGGGTATTCTTCAAACACAGAGAAGATGTCTAAATTATTCTAATGGTAATAAAGAATGTGAGATGTTAAATCAGTCACTAGAACCATCATCACACAGTTCATCCTCATTAATATCAGGCCCCTCAGCTCTAAAGTGCATAAGCGATTAGAAGACATGATCCAAAAATATAATGACAAACTGGGGTCTCATGACCTAACCTTTGTGAAAGATTAGAAGCAATGATAAAAAAGCACGAGGATGCTAATAATGAGGATGAGCTGATTGTTGATGCAGTACAGACTGGTGGTGTAAGCAATATTTCATCAGACACCGAATGACCCCCATGTAGGTTTAAGTCAGAATAATATTGAAACATTGGTTAGAAAGCGGAGGTGTTGTAAATGATTTCACAATTGTACCAAGACCGCGTTTCAATGGCATAGAGATACACAGGGCTCTAAATTTAAGGGATTTAATATCTACAGACCTTGCTGAATACAGTACATCTGTGCACAATGCATTGTCAGAGATGGTGTCATTTTCCAGACAGATGGGCGGTGAATCCAGTTTTATTAATATTTCACTGAGAGGCCCCAGTCTGAAATCTGATGTAAACTGTGTATTATCACCTAGCAATGGCTATAACGAACGCATTTTTGTTGAACAATTTGAAAAAATTATGCAGAGCAATCGCGAAAGTGATGGCCGACGACAGTTTGCAGTTACACGCATCCATAGCCAGAAGTAGGAACGGTGGTGCTCGTAGGAAGCTAGTTGATATAGCACATGATGACGTGATTAGAAGAAAAAGAATGCATTTATTCTGTCCTGTCAATACGTCAAACAACCTGTGTTTTTCATTATGTCTAGCATATTTTCTTGACCCTCAGATTTCTCATGACAGCTTAGAAAGACGGGGTGAATCCATTCAGAGTGCTGGCGGTTTCACACCTCGGGATAAAATAGGTCTAGGAGACATTGCAAAATTTGAACGTGCATTAGACATAAAAATTGTTGTCTTTTACAGGTCAACCGATGGAAAGTTGGAAAAATATAAAACTTCAGATGAGCCACACACCAAAACAGCATATCTTTACATTCATGATTCTCATTATTACATGATAAAGAATCTGAAAGCCTTTATAGGGTCTGCATATGTGTGTGATTTCTGTTACACAGGTTATACTGAGCAGACAGAATCATGATTGTAAATATGTGTGCTCTGTTTGCAACGATAGTGAGTGCTACAAACAGCCTAAAAGCATAATACACTGTCAAGACTGTTTAGCGTTATTGCAGATCTAGATACTGTTTTAATGCTCATAAAATAGTACCCCCTACGGACGATGATTGTGGTAGATCTCCTTGCGATACTACAAAATATTGTCGTAAATGCAATAAACGTTACCATACAGCCAAAACCCCCAAACCTCATAACTGTCCAAATGATAAATGTCTACATTGTGGGGATGATGTAAGCCACGAAGGCCTACACCAGTGCTTCATACAGCCTACCATACCCAAGGAATATACAGATCGTTACATTTTCTATGATTTTGAAACACGATGTGATAATGGTAAACATATAGCAAATTATGTGTGTGCCATGACTTTTGATGGTGAGACATTTGAATTTGGAGGTGAGGGATGTGTGAGACAACTTCGTTTGGAGGTTTAGACAGCCGAGGTACAAAAATTACACTTGGATTGCACACAATGCAAGCGGGTTTGACAACTTTTTAATTCTGGAGTATTTTTGCAATGCAGGACTCCAACTTAACATAGTAATGCAGGGCTGTAGAACCATTTTCATGTATGATGAGACTTTTAGGCAACGTTTTATCGATTCTTACTCATTCCTCCACATGGCTCTGTCTAAGATGCCATCTGCGTTAAATTTGGAAAATGAAGAAAAGGCTTCTTTCCTCACTATTTCAACAGACAGGAAAATCAGACTTATATAGGTCCATACCCTGCTAAAAACTACTACGGGTACAACTCCATGACAGATAGTGCCAGGACAAAATTTGATCAGTGGTGCGAAACAGTCGATGGTGAAGTCTTTGATTTCAAAAAGAGATTGGCATCTACTGCATGAATGGCGTCGTTTTATTACGTGAAGCATGCATTAAATTTAGAGATGAATTCCTACGATGCACGCAGGTAGATCCTTTCAGCTACGTGACTCTTGCTAGTTGCTGTATGGGTGCTTTCAAGGCGCAATTTCTCTCTAGAAATACACTGGCTCTGACACATAATAATGCATACGTCAATCAGTATAAGACATTCTCTAACATCTCTATTGAATGGCTTGAGTATGTGAAAAAAACACGTGGCGTAGACATTCACCACGCAGCTAAATCACGGTGAAGTGAAATTTGGAGGGTACTTTGTTGATGGATATTACGAAAAAGATGGTGTACTGAAAAGCTCTAGAATTTGCGGATGTTTTCACCACGGTCACGAGTGTCGTTACAGATCTGACTATGTAAACCCCCTGTCAAAAGTGCCTTTTGGAGTGCTCAGGATGCAGTTTAATGACAAGATTGATGTTTTGCAGAACGCATACTGTTTAGGCGTTGAGGTGATGCATGAGTGTGTATGGAAGAATCTTAAGCAAACTGACCCTCATGTAATTGCGTTTATGACCACTTATTCGGCACCTGAGAGACTGAAACCACGTGATGCACTCTTTGGGGGCGTACAAATGCTTACAAGTTGTACCACAAAACTTCAGAAAATGAAAAGATCAGATATGTTGATTTCACGAGTCTTTATCCTTACTGTCAGGCTCGAAAAAGCTACCCTGTTGGACATCCTGAAATAATTTTCAAGGATTTTGAACCCCTTGAAAATTATTACGGACTTATTAAGGCCACAATGCTACCCCCGAAAATTGCTTCATCCTGTGCTTCCTTACAGGTGTGCAGGGAAACTTATGGTTTCCTCTATGCAGAACATGCGTTGAGAAACAAATCAATGTTACATCTTGTACGCATACAGATGAGGAGAGGTCTATCTCAGGCTGCTGGGTGAGCATTGAATTGTTGAAGGCGATTGAGAAGGGGTATCTTGTAATGGAGGTCTCAGAGGTGTGGCACTTTGCAGAGAAATCGGAAACACTGTTTTCCGATTATGTAAAGACCTTTCTGAAATTTAAACAGGAGGCCTCAGACTATCCCTCTCACGTAGTCACCGATTCAGACAAAAAGCCTATATCGATGATTACTTTAAAAAGAAGGGATTAACCTCGATCCTGCAAAGATCTGTCACAACCCTGCTCAGAGATCTATCAACAAATTGTTGCTGAATAGTCTGTGGGGCGTTTTTCAATGAGAGAAAATCTACCCACTTCTAAACTTTTGAAAGACCCAGAAGAATTTGCTCACATCATATTTGGCTGTCAGTATGGCGTTAAATATTTCACATTAGGTGTCTGATGAAATTGCGCTGGTGCAGTACAAACATGACGATGGAGCCATGTACAACACACGGGATGTGAATATATTTCTGGGGGCCTTTACAACAGCACATGCACGGTTAGAATTGTATAGCCTTATGGATAAATTGGGTGACAGATTGTTGTATAGCGACACAGACAGCGTTATCTTTATCTCTAGAGGCGGTGATTGGGAACCTCCTCTGGGTCCTTATTTAGGAGATCTGACTGACTGAAATCGGCAATGATGATCACATCACAGAATTTTGTTCAGGAGGGCCTAAAACATCACGGATATCGCACTGCAAAAGGTAAAGTGTGTATGAAAGCAAAGGGTATAACTTTGAATGCTGAAAATTCTATGGCGATTAGATTAGACACTTTGATCGGTCTTGTTGACAGTTATGTAAAATCGCATGACACCAAACACGTCCTAGCCTACACAGACAACATCGTGAGGAATAAAAAGAACTTCACTTTGCAAAACAAGTCAGTTGTTAAAAAGTTTCAAGTGGTGTATAATAAGAGGCTGCTTTTCCTGATTATACAACTCTACCATATGGCTACTAATAATTTTTAAACCACACGCAGTGTCGCGGGAGGTTGATGGTTTTGATTTTAGACTTCAACATCCTTTTTCATGTGTAATAAGTGGACCTTCAAATTCTGGAAAGTCTTATTTTGTAAAAATGTTGTTGGAAAATACTGTAAATATGATTTCTATAAAGATTGAAAACATTGTGTACATTTATGATTGCTGGCAACCTATGTATGATGAACTATATAAATTGTATAACATTAAATTTGTGGAAGGAATACACTAATCTCTGAATGATGATGTTTTATTACCTGTCAATAAAACAAATCTGTTAATAATTGACGACATGATGAAGGAGGCAAGTGGAAACTCTGAAGTGGAAAAGTTATTCACTCAATACGTTCACCATAGAAACCTCAAGCTATTTATATTGTGCAGAATTTATTTTTCAAGGTAAATCCAGCAGAACCATCAGTTTGAATACAAATTATTTAATATTGTTTAAGAATCCTCGTGATAACAATCAGATAAATGTGTTGGGAAAACAAATGTACCCGGAAATACAAAATATTTTATGGAATGCTATCAAGATGCTACCAACCAGCCTTTTGGATACCTCATGATAGACTATAAAGCAAAAACCCCTGAATGTTTTACGTCTCAGAGCGGGGTTGCTTTCAAACCAGCCAGTAGTTTACATTCAAAAAGAAAACCGTGATTTTGGTAAAATGTCTGCTAGACTATCTAGAAACCTCCCCTGTTAAAAATGCTATTTAAAGCAACCCCCATGCAAAAGCGTCTTATTATGCAATCAGCATCTGACGAGCTCATTTTAACATTGTGTGAGATTGCATTTAATGTACTCTATGGCACAATCCCACTAACGAACCAGCAACACAAGCGGTTGAAGAGGAGAAAGACTGAAATTAAATACATAGCCAATAAAAAGATTGGTGTGTCCACAAAAAACGCATGCTCAACCAGAAAGGAGGATTTCTTCTTCCGCTTTTGAGCATAGCAGTCCCCTTTATTACAAGTCTGATAACGGCTAAACAAGGTTGAAGATGGAGTATGCTGAGAAGCTGTTTTTAGTGTCTCAAAACCAAATAGATAAACTGAAGATGTCCAATACCCGAGAGTCTATTCAACAAACCGTGGAAGGCGATCTGGATGTTGCTATAAGAAATATTTTGAATAAAGACAATTTGGATACTCATGAGAAGGCTAAGCTTTACACCTCGGCTTTACAAAGATTTTTAACGGTAGTTAAACAGGGTGATCGAGATAGTAACACATTAACGCTTGCATTAACATCCCCCAATGAGTCTCGCAAAGAACAATCTGTTAACCCTGTTGAAGATATTATAGCAGATGTATTGAAAAATGTCCCATTGAGATGTGTGAAAAATGCAAGATACATCATGGATAAAATGTCTAAAGCCAAAGAAATGGCATCTTGTACAAATACAAAATGGTTTGTATTTAAAGGCATTACTATACAGGGATCACACGTGATGGATCTTGTAAAGAGTATTACGGCTCCGCATAATATTAGGGATGACCGTAGACCTCAAGGATGGACTGAGTTTTTGCAGGCAATTGCTACTTTAAACATCCCCTATTCAACAGTGCCAAACCATAAGGTTAGACGTGTAATAAGTTCATTTAAAACCAAACCGTCTACATCGCCCTCTACCTCTACGGGTCAAAGAATGTATTTAAGTACGCCTTCTTCTAAGGATTCAGATGTATCACCGTTTAAATCACCGTCTCTTGATCAAAACGTATGGCTGTCATTTTGATATTGTATAATTGTATATTCATTTTTGTACAAATTAATCATATGGTATTCAATAAAGCTATGACATTGGTACATTTGACATTGTGCTCTTTTTATTTATTTGAAGCAAACATTTACAAATCATGTGTTTAACATAAACGTTTCACCCATTTGCACACATTGCATACACTTAAATGTAGTACTATTACAATGAGTTATCCTTAGTTTTTTCACAAAATGCGATACATATTCATCATTTTTAATTAAATCATACGCTATAAAGCATCATAACATCATCATAAGCACGACCTCGAATCATATGATATAGAAAGAAAATACAATGATGACCGCATGTGTCAGACATAAAATGCTGAACTTGTTTAGCTGAATATTGAATGCGTGTTGAATTCGTTTTTAGAAAGGCAGTGATTGATACAGGAAAACGAATAAAATCAGGACTATTACCGAAACTGTCAAAGAAAAATGCTGAACCATCCTTATTTATGTAAATTGCTAACCAGTGTTCACCGGGGAGATGTGCAGGGTCTGTGTTGATTATGGCTGACATAGGTAATGTTCTTAAGGGGTCCTTCGGTAAATGATCACTACGGTAGTACTCCAAGAAAATGCGTGTTTTGTGTGATTCTGTCTATAGCAGCTGTAAGTTGTATGGTATTCATGTTTTCAATTAATAGTAGTCAACAAGTACCTGTCTTCGGTTAGAAACTTCAATGATGTTGTCAAAAACAGCATAAACAATCAGATTAATGGTTCTTGGAAGCGGTTGTCTGAAACTTACTTCTAGTCTGATATTCCCAGACTTAACAAGCGAGATGTGTTGACCACATTCTTACGTCTGGAGTGAGGTTGAAACCATAAAGTGTATAACCCTGCAGAAAATCTTCTCTGTCGATTACCAACGCTTGGTTTTTAGATGTCTTCCAGACGAAAGTGCAAGCTGGTAAAATTCTCACGACGGCGGTGCCTGCTCCAAAGTCAGGTTGTAATGGTTTGGCGAGGTGTTGCTGACCATCCACATAAACAGCTAGAAACTCCAGATCGTAATGCTTAAATGCAAAAGGGTTTTTATCGTATGCCCCTGTAAAAGCATCATTATCGACCATACCCAATATGATGGATTTGGGTAATGTACCTAAAAACAGGTTTTCCTGGTTTGATACACGACCTCCAGCTGGTATGGAGAAATTTTTCAGGCAGACCCTGTCAATGGGGTATTTGGCAGTTGTTGAGAGTAGTGCTTGAGCGTGCCCCAGTCTCACTCCTGGTGATACAGATATTTTTTTAACAAACAGAGAAGCTGTCAAAATACGCAGTTTGTATGCAATAGCATCACTCCTCATTAGACAAAATTCATCTTTGCCTCTTGTCAGACGGATTTTAATGTCCACCCCATTAAGCATTAGTTTTTCTTGAAAGAAAATATCACTGTGTATTGGTGATAAAAGCTCAACTACTGCACTTTCGTTGCTAAAGGCAGCCCTCTTTGTCAGACCAATGTTAGCCCCTGCCGGATCGCCTGCATCCATATGTCCGGCAGAATCTTTGTAAAATAAACCTGCTGAGAAAACACAATGTATCTTTACATTGGTTATATGTACACAATGTATCTTTACCATAGTTTAAAAGGCATTCTATAATACATCGATAGGGGTAAGTGTTTGTACTCTGCAAAATTAACCTATCACCAAGCGATACGTCAACCTGTGAAAAAATAGTGTTTCCTGGATAATTGACCAGTCCAACAGGAGTCCCATCTCTGATATTTGAACCATCCGGATTTGTGATTTTAACACGCATGTAAAGCAGTGTATTATTTAAATCTATATAATCTTCACCATTCCCGCTATGAAAAATTCCAATGGAGCTGTCCGATATCGCAGATAGAGGAGGGATTTCAATGTATGTGTTTTTTCAATAGCCGTCTGCGTCATCGGTACTGTAAACAGATCCAGTTCGGATTTAATACACTCTTCGGACATGGTGTGTAGTAGTGCCATGGTTTAGAATATAGTTTTAACAGATGAAAACGCTTCACAGCTCTCTTCCGTTTTAGTTGCCTAACTGCGGTTTTCTTAGGGGTTTCCTGGTTTTCTTTACCGCCTGACCACTCCTCCCCCTCCTCATTCCAGGTGGTTTAGACCTCCGTTTACGTAACATAACCATTAACCCCGAACCGTCTTGAGATTTATCATTATTATTAAAGGAATGTGTCATAGCTCTGGTAACAACGTCGCTGGCTATGTTTTTAGCAGCGTTTTTAAGGTGTGGTTTGGCTATGCTGAAACCTCTTTTTAACAACGGAAGAGCCATTCGAAACAAACCCCTGAAAAGGCCTCCGAGCCCCGCCCCATACATTACCCCTCCCCCAGAAAACCGCCTGTTTGAGTTTTATAATAGTTTACATAATGAGTGGGGTCCATTTTGTACGGATTATAATACGCCATTTTTAAAGGATCGGTTGTTTCACAGGCCTGAAGTGTAGTTTAACGACGACTTTGCCGTAAGAAAATGGCACTTCCCTGTTTCTGTCGTCTTTGAGCTCAATACAAATCTCTCCAATAGAATGTTTATTCACTGACACGTAGTGTACTCTGTCATATGCAACACTGACTATTTCACAATCCGATCCGGTTATATGTACACATCTCAAAAGCGGGGCATGTGCATCACCCACAGATTGATATTCGATAATATCTGTGTACATGTACATGGTGTAAAACCCTCCATTTATGTCTGCTTGGTGTGGCGCGTACACTGGCGTAAAACCGGGCTTTCATTTCCAGTATAATCATTTACAGCTACTAATGGTTTCTTCGGTATTACACCCAAAATAATGGCTAGTTTACTGTGGAATGTTAAGGAACTTCCTGGTGCCGCCATCATGAACACTTTGTTTTTCACATGATCGTAGCCAAGACGTGCATGCCGAGGTAGCATAGCATTTAGCTCCTTAATTACAAACAAAACTTCGTCATAATAACCACTTTTCAGCTTTATCTTCACAAGATGACTGATTCCGTCGATAACCTCTCTGAATTGGACTTTCGCATCATCATCATCAGTAATAGTGTACCATGATCTAGGGTATTCAATTTCAGCCACACCCACCTCCCAACGACCTTTTAAGTTTATAGGTTTGGCTAATCTTGTTCTGTAATTTGAAATTCGGTTTTCGGGGTAAAGATCTAATGAAGCATTGCATGGCAATGTAACATAAAACCCTGCTTCATCCATGACCGTTTACTGCAGAAATGAAGTCAGGTAACAAATGTAACAAATTTTTATATACTTTAAGAGGTTTGTAGATCTACAACAGCTTTTTCATTAACCCAGCTGTCAAACTTCGGAGGCCGCCCTACCCATCGTACAAGCACCATGGATCTTTTACCGTGCTTCTTCTTGTCTAATATCTTTTCTACTTTAAAAGCTTTGTCCTTATCCACAATAATTTTTTGTAACTCCTCTTCATAAAATGATCCATCGATAACGTCGCCATCGTAATCAGATAGTTTGTAGACTGGTGGTTGTCGTGGTATACATTCGGTTATAGTGAAGAACTCATCTGTGTAGTTTTGTTCATAACCCTTGGTAAAAGGACCCCTCATCTTTGATATTCTAACCACGTCGCCGATTTTAAATTTAAATACAGGCATCTTCTTACACACATTACCATACAAATTGTCATAGACGACCGGTTCATTTTCTTTGTTGACATCAACAGGCCTCATTTTAATACTTCTGTGATAACTACTGTTGTATCCTTGAATAATGTCTTGTAAAACATTGATGTAGCGTTTAGAGTTTATAGCTGTTAAATAACGCCACATCCGTCCTTTTAACGTTCTATTAAAACGTTCAATAACGCTTGCTTTCAATTCACTCCCCGTGCTGAAATGGTAAATGTTGTGATAGTCATGTCTTTGAAAATTTTCTTGACAATAACATCACACATGTATCCGTCACAAATGTACATAAGCATATTATATCAGATATTTTACAGACATTATCGCATTCAAACAATGAATTTAGAATGTTTTTAAGCAACAAACAGGGAGAATCATTCTGGTAGGCATAGACTTGTATCATTTCAGTCCAATTGTTTGATAGACCTCTGACTATATCCATGTGTTTTTTTAGACAAATCAGCCGTTTGTTAATATAGGCTTCATTTACAAGCTTGTTTTGTCCAGAACGTTCGTCATTAATGATCTTATACAGCATATTGGTTATTTCACATTGAAGTCGATGTCTCAGAATAAATGTAATCAGGCCAGTAGCTCCGCAGCAGTTCCCCATTGTTAGCATCAAACTTTGGACCCAGCCGAACAGCCTTTCCAACCGTCCACAGCGTCGTAGACAGCCTGTTCACAGGTATCATTCACCAGCTTCTCACGGATTTCACGTACTCTCTGTAGAATGTTCGGCTCCTCTCTTAGTTCACACAACACGCCTTCGACAACTCCATGGATTCTCTGAGGATGCGGTGTCAATCCAAATGGTTTTAAAGCCTGGCCGATGACTTGGTTTAACACAGGTTTAAACAGTTTACTGGAAATTTCTTCAAAATGAGTGTAAAAGAAATACTTGTCAGGATCAAACAAGCACGTGTGCTGGATCTGACTGGGATGATCCACTTCACAACCGTAGCACAACTCTTTTAACTTTAAATCGAGGAGATGATCCAGAATGACCACTATGACTGCTTTTATGAAATTGAACCCCTTCACACCAATAATGCCATCCGTGTCGTCCTCTCCCTTAAGAGCCGCTGCATCCGGAAGTGGGCATCCTGATCCATGGGATGAAATGAACGTTAGATTGCTGTAGCCAAGCTCCATGCAAAACTTGTCAAGCCAATGGCCGATGTCAGAAGACCCTACAACAGGGTCATCTCTTGCTGAAGTATCTGGGTCATTGGGTGATGCGACGGGCCCAGGAAGATATGTAGTAAAGTCTTGAGACATGTTGGTTTGAATGTTGGTTTGAAATGCGGTCAGTCACCGCCAGCCTTTAAGGTCTGTAGAAGGTGGGCGGTGTTACACGGTCACTCCCACGCTTTTCGAGGTCAAACAGGCTGACCTTAATTACATTGTATTGGTCATTTGCATCACACCATTTAAACAGTTTGTCTATCTTTGAAAAAACATCATTCAGTATAGGAATATCTTTCCACTGAAACAAAAACTTCATTTGGAAACATTCATTGTGCTCTGTCTCTGGGAAAGGACACCCTCTGTCACTGAGACCCTGTTTGTCCTCGCTGGTAAGTATGTAGACATGGTCAGCCACCCTCTTGATAGTGTGGTTACCAAACACACGGTCTCTTGGAAATGATTCTGGAGATGCTCCATTATTCAGATCCCTCCAAACACGATTGTAAAATACATCCCAGTCCTTTTCCGTGAAATACAAACAATGGTCTTCATCCATTGCATCACCCTTGTTCAATAACTTAACAGTACAAGATGTTCTGTCAAAGTCGTACACACACAACTGTGTGTTGTTTAGATGAAATTCATATTTCAGATCTTCTAACGGCTCATGGAGAGACCTGGTCATGCCTGGACCATGACATCTCCTCGGAGCCCAATATATCTTAGTAAGTCTTTTTACATCATTTAACATTGTTTTTTTAGGAGTGCTGGGAGCAGCCATTGCACAAGTGGAAATCACAAAATACTTGCTGAATAGTTTCAATGAACAAACCTAATCCTTTTTAAATACACCGATGGGGGTATCAGAACAGACACGCCATATCACAGCATGTAGCCTACAACTGCCGGAGGGAGGGGAGGGGGGCGGAGGGAAAGGTCAAATGTACAGCAATTAAACCATAAATCAGGGCCATAAATCATTTTTTGTCACAACGTACATAATACATACTACTAATGCTGAATGTAAAAATATATTTTACTGTTTTTTTTTTGTTTGTTTGTTTGTTTTTTCATGTATAACTTGCACGTCAATTGAATGAACGAGTGGACATCTCCTATGTTTTAGCGTAGTGAGTGGAGTTTTCAGATGGTCTCTTACATCTGCTATGTAAACCGAATGTCGAAGGTTAAGCTAACTTTACCGCTGTGAATTACGTGAGATATCGTCTGTTGTTTTACACGGTACAGAAAAGGCTGGGGCAAACAGCACAATTTTGTCAAAATCAAATATGCATTCGATGGTCAAAGAGAAATACACTATTTTCATGTTAATCCGTTTCTCTCCCTTGTGTTCTTTGCTCGCTTTTTGTATTTAATTACAATTTAAATAACAGTTGTTTTTCATGCTGCTAAGAGAAATAATGTGAAGTTGGCTGTTTAGTCACTGTTTTGATTTACTGATGCATAGAACGTCTCTGGTTACTTACTTGTAACCCCTATTCCCTGAAAAAGCGGAATGAGATGCTGCGCTGATTTAGTGCTTTGGGAACGTCTTTAGGAGTGACCAGTGTGAATATGTGTGCAACATGTCAATGAAATTGACTAGAATTTATAGCCTCTGCCAGTGACATCATTAGGATGCAGGGGCTATAAATAGATGCGCCACAGGTGCATCGTCAGGTATTTTGTCTGAAGAGCAGTCCTGGGGCATCCTCAGTGCGGCAATGAAGCACAGCATCTCATTCCGCTTTTTCAGGGAACAGGGATTACAGTTAAGTAACCTGAGACATTCCCTATCAAAAGCTACAATTAGATGCTGCGCTGATTTAGCGCTTTGGGAATGAGAGTACCCCTTGTTACGGCCGCCATGACAAATGAATAGTTGCCCTGACTTACACCACCTGCTAGTGCGGTGGACATAAGTCTGAAGAGCACGAACTGGATACAGTCCGTGAAGACTTTCCTGATCCGGCGTTGTAAACGGCAGGGAACAGAAGGCTTCAAGAGTGACCGGATGTACGGCCGAGAAAGGAACCTTAGACAGGTAGTCAGGATGAGGGTGCAATATTGTTTTAGCCATTCCTGGGGCAAAATCTAAGCAGGATGGCAAGACAGACAGAGCCTGCAGATCCTCAATTCTTTTTAGAGAAGTAATCGCCATAAGAAAAAACATCTTGAGAGTCAGAATTTTATCAGACACTGACTCTAGAGGTTCAAAGGGGGTCTCAACCAGACCCTCAAGGACTATCACTAAGTCCCATGAAGGGATCCTGGTCCTAGCAGGAGGTCTCAATCGCATGGCTCCTGGAACAAAGCGAGCGAGCAGAGGATGTTTCCCCAATGGCAACCCGTCAATCAAGGTGTGGCAAGCCGATAGAGCGGCAACATAAACCCTGAGAGTGGTGGGGCATGTGCCTGCTGATAATTTTTCCTGCAGAAAGTCCAGAACTGAAGCAATCTGGCAGTTAACTGGATCTGCATTATGTGCACTGCACCATCTTTCAAAGACACCCCATTTGTTGGCATAACTTCTTCTAGTAGAGGGAGCCCTAGCATTTAGAATGGTCTCGATAACCTCAGGTGAAATCCCAGTGTCCCTCAGTTGGTACCCTTCAGGGGCCAAACATGAAGGTTCCACAACTCGGGCCGGGGTGAAATATTGTCCCCTGCACCTGAGACAGAAGGTCCCTCCTGTCCGGAATCGCCCAAGACGAGCCGTCGAGGAGAGACATTATCTCCGAGAACCATACCCTGTTCGGCCAGCACAGCGCTATCAGGCAAGACCCTTGCTTGCGAACTCTGGCCAAGAGTCCAGGGAGCAGAGAAAACAGAGGAAACGCATACAGGCGCATTCAGGGCCATGTATGTGCTATAGCATTCAGACCCCGGGGGCTGGGTGACTCAGAGAGAAGTAGAGAGGACATTGCGCTGTCTGTTGAGAGGCGAAGAGGTCCACTTCTGCTCTGTAAAATCTCAACCAGATTTGTTTGACTACCTCGGGGTGGAGTTTCCACTCCCCCATCTGTATTTTCTGTCTGGACAGTAAATCTGCTCCCACATTCAGGCATCCAGGGATATAAACTGCTCTGATTTACAGGAGCTTGCTCTGGGCCCAAAGGAGAATCTGCCGTGCCAGTCTGTTCAGCTGACGTGAACGTAGACCTCCTTGATGGTTTATGTAAGAGACTACTGCTATGTTTGTCCACCCGTGCCAGGACATGGCAGCCTCTCTGATACTAGAGGAAGTTTTTCAGGGCCAGAAATACAGCCATCAACTTGAGACAGTTGATGTGCCAATCGAGCTGATGACCCTCCCATTCCCCTTGAGCTGGACGACCACTTAAGACCACTCCCCAACCCGTCAGGGAGGCGCCTGTCATTAACAACTTGTGATGGCAAGACGCACCTAGAGTGGGACCCAAAGTAAGGAACCGGTCAAATACTAGGTCTCATGGCGTCTGCGTCCATGGTGATCCCTTTGGGCCTGCTCCATGTGAGACCGTTTCAGCTGTGGCTAAAAGCCAGGGGATTTCATCCAAGGGCCACTCCCCTAGGGCTAATAAGGGATACGCACTGCGTGCTTCGTTCCCTTGCTATGTGGTTCAGACTCCGGTTTCTTACCTTGGGTCTCACTCTAGGTGCGTCTCGTCGTCGCAGGCTGCTAACGACAGACGCCTCCCTGACGGGCTGGGTAGCGGTCTTAAGAGGTCATCCAGCTCAAGGGGATGGGAGGGTCGTCAGCTCGGTTGTCACAGTAACTTTCTCAAGTTGATGGCGGTATTTCTGGCCCTGAAATACTTCCTCCAGAGGCGGCCATGTCTTGGTGCAGGTGGGCAATACAGCGGTAGTCTCTTACATAAACCATCAAGGAGGTCCACGTTCACGTCAGCTAAATTTCTGGCACGTCGAATTCTCCTTGGGGCCCAGGGCAAGCCCCTGTCACTCAGGGCAGTTTATATCCCTGGATGCCCGTATGTGGGAGCAGATTTACTGTCCAGACAGAAAATACCGACGGTGAGTGGAAACTCCATCCCTAGGTAGTGGAACAAATCTGGGTGAGATTTTACAGGGTAGAAGAGGAGCTCTTCACCTCTATGAACAGCGCAATGTCTCCTCTACTTCTCCCTGAGTCACCCAGCCCCCCCTTGGTCTGGACGTGATGGCGCATACATGACCCTGAATGCGTCTGTATGCATTTTTCCCTGGTTTCTCTGCTCCCGGGAGTCTTGGCCAGAGTTCGCCAGCAAGGGTCTTGCCTCTTACAGATAGCGCCGCGCTGGCCGAACAGGGTATGGTTCTCGGAGCTAATATCTCTCCTCGACGGCTCGCCTTGGGTGATTCCAGACAGGAGGGACCTTCTGACTCAGGCGCAGTGGACGATATTTCATCCCTGGCCCGAATTGTGGAAACTTCATGTTTGGCCCCTGAAGGGTACCAACTGAGGGACACAGGGCTGTCACCTGAGGTTATCGAGACCATTCTTAGTGCTAGGGCTCCCTCTACCAGAAGAATATACACCAATAAATGGGGTGTCTTCGAAAGTGGTGCAGTTCACATGGTGCAGATCCAGTTAACTGCCAAATTGTTTCAGTTCTGGACTTTCTGCAGGTAAAACTGTCAGCAGGCATATGCCCCTCTACTCTCAGGGTTTATGTGACCGCCATGTGACTGAGGCCTCCTGTTAGCACCAGAACTCCTTCATGGGACTTAGCAATTGTCCTGGAGGGTCTGGTTGAGACCCCTGTTTGAACCTCTAGAGTCAGTGTCTGACAGACTTCTGACTCTCAAGATGGTCTTTCTTATGGCGATTACCTCTCTTAAGAGGATTGGGGATCTAAAGGCTCTGTCTGTTTTGCCGGCCTGTTTAGAATTTGCCCCAGGTATGGCCAAAGCTATTCTGCATCCTCATCCTGACTACCTTCCTAAGGTGCCTTTTTCGAAGGCTTCCTTTTATATCCTGTCACTCTGGAAGCCTTCTGCTCCCTGCCGTTTTTTACGCCGGAGCAGGAAAGACTTCACGGACTCTGCCCAGTCTGTGCCATTCAGACTTATGTCCACTGCACTAGCCAGTGGCGTAAGTCAGGGCAAGTATTTGTCTGCTATGGGGGCCGCAACAGGGGGGCGGCCGCTAGCAAGCAGACTATGTCAGATTGGGTGAAGGATGCTATTGCCCTGGCCTATGAGGCGCGCGGTCAAGCTTCGCCAGTAGGTGTCAGGGCTCACTCCACCAGAGGGGTCGCCTCCTCTAAAGCCTTGGCTAGAGGGGTCCCTCTGCAGCAGGTTTGTGATGCGGCAGGCTGGTCCTCTCCGCACACATTCGTCAAATTTTGTGGTTTAGATGTTTATGCTGCGCTCTTACGTCCCTGAGTCGACATCTCAAGCTCATGTATGAGACCTCTCACGTTCTTGTGAGCACACTTCACAACCGTAGGGGTCCGGACAGCCCCAGTGCGGCGCCGTGGGTATTGCGCTTAGCAAAGCATCATAGTGAAGCTTTTTGTAAAGGGAACGTCTCGGGTTACATGTGTAACCCTTGTTTCTGAAAAAAGCGGAACAAGATGCTGTGCTTCTTTGCCGCACTGGGACGTCCCAGGACTGCTCTTCAGAAAAAGATATCTGACGACACGCTGGTGTCTGTTTATAGCCTGGCAACAGGTGCATCTAATGATCATCAACAGCCGAGGCAATAAATTCCGGTCAATGTTCATTGACGTGTTACACACATATCCAAAGCTGGTCAACATTTTTTTGGATTGTTCCAAAAAGCGCAGCATCTCGTTCCGCTTTTTTCAGGGAACAAGGGTTACACATGTAACCCGAGACGTTTTCTTCAGAATTCACATCTTTTTTTAAAAACATGACATGAATGTCAACACAGTACTGTGCAAACTTAATGAAAAAGCTTTCCAATACCCAAAATATCTTTTCAAACTGTGAAAGCTGTTTAAAACATTTACTCTTCAGAATTCACATCTTTTCTTAATAATATGACTTTTGACTAAAATAACTTATTGGCAGCAATGCATTGCAAAAGAAAGCTTTACCAGACTAAAAGCATCACTGTAATATGTTTGATTGCCTTTTAAGAGATATACAGTCAGTTAATTAAAGATATCTGAATGTCAACTCAGAACTGTGCAATTTGAATGAAAAAGCTTTCCAATACCCAAAATATCTTTTCAAACTGTGAAAGCTGTTTAAAACATTTACTCTTCAGAATTCACATCTTTTCTTAATAATATGACTTTTGACTAAAATAACTTATTGGCAGCAATGCATTGCAAAAGAAAGCTTTACCAGACTAAAAGCATCACTGTAATATGTTTGATTGCCTTTTAAGAGATATACAGTCAGTTAATTAAAGATATCTGAATGTCAACTCAGAACTGTGCAATTTGAATGAAAAAGCTTCCAATACCCAAAATATCTTTTCAAACTGTGAAAGCTGTTTAAAACATTTACTCTTCAGAATTCACATCTTTTCTTAATAATATGACTTTTGACTAAAATAACTTATTGGCAGCAATGCATTGCAAAAGAAAGCTTTACCAGACTAAAAGCATCACTGTAATATGTTTGATTGCCTTTTAAGAGATATACAGTCAGTTAATTAAAGATATCTGAATGTCAACTCAGAACTGTGCAATTTGAATGAAAAAGCTTTCCAATACCCAAAATATCTTTTCAAACTGTGAAAGCTGTTTAAAACATTTACTCTTCAGAATTCACATCTTTTCTTAATAATATGACTTTTGACTAAAATAACTTATTGGCAGCAATGCATTGCAAAAGAAAGCTTTACCAGACTAAAAGCATCACTGTAATGTGTTTGATTGCCTTATAAGAGATATACAGTCAGTTAATTGAAGAAATCTGAATGTCAACACAGAACTGTGCAAACTTAATGAAAAAGCTTTCCAAGTCCCAAAACATCTTTTCAAAATGTGAAAGCTGTTTAAAACATTTTCTCTTCAGAATTCACATCCTTTTTTTAAAGAAACATGACTTTTGACGAAAATAACATAATACAGTCAGTTCAATGAAGAAATCTGAATGTCAACACAGAACTGTGCAATTTGAATGAAAAAGCTTTCCAAGTCCCATAATATCTTTTCAAACTGTGAAAGCTGTTTAAAACATTTTGTCTTCAGAATTTACATCTTTTTTTAAAAACATGACTTTTGACTAAAATGACTTATTGGCAGCTGTGCACTGCAAAAGAAAGCTTTACCAGACTGAATGCATCACTGCAAAATTTTTGATTCCTTATAGGAGATATACAGTCAGTTCATTGAAGAAATCTGAATGTCAACACTGAACTTTGCAAACTTCATGAAAAAGCTCTCCAAAACTCCGATGCATCTTTTCAAACTGTGAAAGCTGTTTAAAAAAAATTTATCTTCAGAATTCACATTTTTTTTAAAAAACATGACTTTTGATGAAAATAAAATAATACAGTCAGTTCAATGAAGAAATCTGAATGTCAACACAGAACTGTGCAAACTTAATGTAAAAGCTTTCCAAGTCCCAAAACATCTTTTCATACTGTGAAAGCTGTTTAAAACATTTTCTCTTCAGAATTCACATCCTTTTTAAATAAAAACATGACTTTTGACTAAAATAACATAATACAGTCAGTTCATTGAAGAAATCTGAATGTCAACACAGAACTGTGCAATTTCAATGAAAAAGATTTGCAAGGCCCAAAATATCTTTTCAAACTGTGAAAGCTGTTTAAAACATTTTCTCTTCAGAATTCACATCCTTTTAAAAAAAACAAAAAAAACATGACTTTTGACGAAAATAACATAATACAGTCAGTTCATTGAAGAAATATGAATGTCAACACAGTACTGTGCAAACTTAATGAAAAAGCTTTCCGAGGCCCAAAACGTCTTTTCATACTGTGAAAGCTGTTTAAAAAATTTTCTCTTCAGAATTCACATCTTTTCTTAATAATATGACTTTTGACTAAAATAACTTATTGGCAGCAATGCATTGCAAAAGAAAGCTTTACCAGACTAAAAGCATCACTGTAATATGTTTGATTGCCTTATAAGAGGTATACAGTCAGTTCATTGAAGAAATCTGAATGTCAACACAGAACTGTGCAAACTTAATGAAAAAGCTTTCCGAGGCCCAAAACGTCTTTTCATACTGTGAAAGCTGTTTAAAAAATTTTCTCTTCAGAATTCACATCTTTTCTTAATAATATGACTTTTGACTAAAATAACTTATTGGCAGCAATGCATTGCAAAAGAAAGCTTTACCAGACTAAAAGCATCACTGTAATATGCTTGATTGCCTTATAAGAGGTTGACATTGACATTGAAGAAATCTGAATGTCAACACAGAACTGTGCAATTTGAATGAAAAAGCTTTCCAATACCCAACATATCTTTTCAAACTGTGAAAGCTGTTTAAAACATTTACTCTTCAGGATTCACATCCTATTTAAAAAAAAAAACATGACTTTTGACTAAAATAACTTATTGGTAGCAAAACACTGCAAAAGAAAGCTTTAGCAGACTAAATGCATCAATGTAATATGTTTGATTGCCTTATAAGAGATATACAGTCAGTTCATTGAAGAAATCTGAATGTCAACACAGAACTGTGCAATTTGAATGAAAAAGCTTTCCAATACCCAACATATCTTTTCAAACTGTGAAAGCTGTTTAAAACATTTACTCTTCAGAATTCACATCCTATTTAAAAAAAAAAAACATGACTTTTGACTAAAATAACTTATTGGCAGCAATGCATTGCAAAAGAAATCTTTACCAGACTAAATGCATCAATGTAATATGTTTGATTGCCTTATAAGAGATATACAGTCAGTTCATTGAAGAAATCTGAATGTCAACACAGAACTGTGCAATTTGAATAAAAAAGCTTTCCAATACCAAACATATCTTTTCAAACTGTGAAAGATGTTTAAAACATTTACTCTTCAGGATTCACATCCTATTAAAAAAAAACATGACTTTTGACTAAAATAACTTATTGGCAGCAATGCATTGCAAAAGAAATCTTTACCAGACTAAATGCATCAATGTAATATGTTTGATTGCCTTATAAGAGATATACAGTCAGTTCATTGAAGAAATCTGAATGTCAACACAGAACTGTGCAATTTGAATAAAAAAGCTTTCCAATACCAAACATATCTTTTCAAACTGTGAAAGATGTTTAAAACATTTACTCTTCAGGATTCACATCCTATTAAAAAAAAACATGACTTTTGACTAAAATAACTTATTGGCAGCAATGCATTGCAAAAGAAATCTTTACCAGACTAAATGCATCAATGTAATATGTTTGATTGCCTTATAAGAGATATACAGTCAGTTCATTGAAGAAATCTGAATGTCAACACAGAACTGTGCAATTTGAATAAAAAAGCTTTCCAATACCAAACATATCTTTTCAAACTGTGAAAGATGTTTAAAACATTTTCTCTTCAGAATTCACATCCTTTTTTTTTTTTTTTTTTTAAAAATGACTTATTACTAAAATAACATAATACAGTCAGTTTATTGAAGAAATATGAATGTCAACACAGTACTGTGCAAACTTAATGAAAAAGCTTTCCGAGGCCCAAAACGTCTTTTCATACTGTGAAAGCTGTTTAAAAAATTTTCTCTTCAGAATTCACATCTTTTCTTAATAATATGACTTTTGACTAAAATAACTTATTGGCAGCAATGCATTGCAAAAGAAAGCTTTACCAGACTAAAAGCATCACTGTAATATGTTTGATTGCCTTATAAGAGATATCCAGTCAGTTCATTGAAGAAATCTGAATGTCAACACAGAACTGTGCAAACTTAATGAAACAGCTTTCCGAGGCCCAAAACGTCTTTTCATACTGTGAAAGCTGTTTAAAAAATTTTCTCTTCAGAATTCACATCTTTTCTTAATAATATGACTTTTGACTAAAATAACTTATTGGCAGCAATGCATTGCAAAAGAAAGCTTTACCAGACTAAAAGCATCACTGTAATATGCTTGATTGCCTTATAAGAGATATACAGTCAGTTCATTGAAGAAATCTGAATGTCAACACAGAACTGTGCAATTTGAATGAAAAAGCTTTCCAATACCCAACATATCTTTTCAAACTGTGAAAGCTGTTTAAAACATTTACTCTTCAGAATTCACATCCTATTTAAAAAAAAAAACATGACTTTTGACTAAAATAACTTATTGGCAGCAATGCATTGCAAAATAAATCTTTACGAGACTAAATGCATCAATGTAATATGTTTGATTGCCTTATAAGAGATATACAGTCAGTTCATTGAAGAAATCTGAATGTCAACACAGAACTGTGCAATTTGAATGAAAAAGCTTTCCAATACCCAACATATCTTTTCAAACTGTGAAAGCTGTTTAAAACATTTACTCTTCAGAATTCACATCCTATTTAAAAAAAAAAACATGACTTTTGACTAAAATAACTTATTGGCAGCAATGCATTGCAAAAGAAATCTTTACCAGACTAAATGCATCAATGTAATATGTTTGATTGCCTTATAAGAGATATACAGTCAGTTCATTGAAGAAATCTGAATGTCAACACAGAACTGTGCAATTTGAATGAAAAAGCTTTCCAAGATCCAACATATCTTTTCAAACTGTGAAAGCTGTTTAAAACATTTTCTCTTCAGAATTCACATCCGTTTTAAAAAATCATGACTTTTGACTAAAATAACATAATACAGTCTTTTTATTGAAGAAATCTGAATGTCAACACAAAACTGTGCAATTTGAATGAAAAAGCTTTCCTATACCCAACATATCTTTTCAAACTGAGAAAGCTGTTTAAAACATTTACTCTTCAGGATTCACATCCTATTTAAAAAAAAAACATGACTTTTGACTAAAATAACTTATTGGCAGCAAAACACTGCAAAAGAAAGCTTTACCAGACTAAAAGCATCACTGTAATATGTTTGATTGCCTTTTAAGAGATATACAGTCAGTTCAATGAAGAAATCTGTATGTCAACACAGCACTGTGCAATTTGAATGAAAAAGCTTTCCAATACCCAACATATCTTTTCAAACTGTGAAAGCTGTTTAAAACATTTTCTCTTTAGAATTCACTACCTTTTTTTTAAAAAAAAAAAAAACATGACTTTTGACTAAAATAACATAATACAGTCTTTTTATTGAAGAAATCTGAATGTCAACACAGAACTGTGCAAACTTAATGAAAAAGCTTTCCAATACCCAACATATCTTTTCAAACTGTGAAAGCTGTTTAAAACATTTACTCTTCAGGATTCACATCCTATTTAAAAAAAACATGACTTTTGACTAAAATAACTTATTGGTAGCAAAACACTGCAAAAGAAAGCTTTACCAGACTAAATGCATCAATGTAATATGTTTGATTGCCTTATAAGAGATATACAGTCAGTTCATTGAAGAAATCTGAATGTCAACACAGAACTGTGCAATTTGAATGAAAAAGCTTTCCAAGATCCAACATATCTTTTCAAACTGTGAAAGCTGTTTAAAACCTTTTCTCTTCAGAATTCACATCCTTTTTAAAAAATCATGACTTTTGACTAAAATAACATAATACAGTCTTTTTATTGAAGAAATCTGAATGTCAACACAGAACTGTGCAATTTGAATGAAAAAGCTTTCCAATACCCAAAATATCTTTTCAAACTGTGAAAGCTGTTTAAAACATTTACTCTTCAGAATTCACATCCTTTTTTTAAAAAAAAATGACTTTTGACAAAAATAACATAATACATTTTTTTTATTGAAGATATCTGAATGTTAAAAAAAGTACTGTGCAAACTTAATGAAAAAGCTTTCCAAGGACCAAATCATCTTTTCAAACTGTGAAAGCTGTTTAAAACATTTTCTCTTCAGAATTCACATCTTTTTTTAAAAACGTGACTTTTGACTAAAATAACTTATTGGCAGCTGTGCACTGCAAAAGAAAGCTTTACCAGACTAAATACATCACTGCAAAATGTTTGATTCCTTATAGGAGATATACAGTCAGTTCATTGAAGAAATCTGAATGTCAACACTGAACTTTGCAAACTTCATGAAAAAGCTCTCCAAAACTCCGATGCATCTTTTCAAACTGTGAAAGCTGTTTAAAAAATTTCTCTTCAGAATTCACATCTTTTTTTAAAAACATGACTTTTGACGAAAATAAAATAATACAGTCAGTTCAATGAAGAAATCTGAATGTCAACACAGAACTGTGCAAACTTAATGTAAAAGCTTTCCAAGTCCCAAAACATCTTTTCATACTGTGAAAGCTGTTTAAAACATTTTCTCTTCAGAATTCACATCTTTTCTTAATAATATGACTTTTGACTAAAATAACTTATTGGCAGCAATGCATTGCAAAAGAAAGCTTTACCAGACTAAAAGCATCACTGTAATATGTTTGATTGCCTTAAGAGATATACAGTCAGTTAATTGAAGAAATCTGAATGTCAACACAGAACTGTGCAATTTGAATGAAAAAGATTTGCAAGGCCCAAAATATCTTTTCAAACTGTGAAAGCTGTTTAAAACATTTTCTCTTCAGAATTCACATCCTTTAAAAAAAAAAAAAAAACATGACTTTTGACGAAAATAACATAATACAGTCAGTTCATTGAAGAAATCTGAATGTCAACACAGAACTGTGCAATTTGAATGAAAAGCTTTCCCAGTCCCAAAATATCTTTTCAAACTGTGAATGCTGTTTAAAACATTTTCTCTTCAGAATTCACATCCTTTTTTTTTTTTTTTTTAAAAATGACTTATTACTAAAATAACACAATACAGTCAGTTCATTGAAGAAAAATGAATGTCAACACAGAACTGTTTAACTTGAATGAAAAAGCTTTCCAATACCCAACATATCTTTTCAAACTGTGAAAGCTGTTTAAAACATTTACTCTTCAGAATTCACATCCTAGTTAAAAAAAAAAACATGACTTTTGACTAAAATAACTTATTGGCAGCAAAACACTGCAAAAGAAAGCTTTACCAGACTAAATGCATCAATGCAATATGTTTGATTGCCTAATAAGAAATATACAGTCAGTTCATTGAAGAAATCTGAATGTCAACACAGAACTGTGCAATTTGAATGAAAAAGCTTTCCAATACCAAACATATCTTTTCAAACTGTGAAAGCTGTTTAAAACATTTACTCTTCAGAATTCACATCTGTTTTTAATAATATGACTTTTGACTAAAATAACTTATTGGCAGCAATGCACTGCAAAAGAAAGCTTTACCAGACTAAAAGCATCAATGCAATATTTTTGATATCCTTTTAAGAGATATACAGTCAGTTCAATGAAGTAATCTGAATGTCAACACAGAACTGTGCAATTTGAATGAAAAAGCTTCCCAATACCCAACATATCTTTTCAAACTGTGAAAGCTGATTAAAACATTTACTCTTCACAATTCACATCCTATTTAAAAAGAAACATGACTTTTGACTAAAATAATTATTGGCACTGGCACTGGCTCTTGGACGGTCACGGCTGCCGGCGCTGGCTCAGGGACGGTCGAGGCTTCAGGCGCTGGCTCAGGGACGGTCGAGGCTTCAGGCGCTGGCTCAGGGACGGTCGAGGCTTCAGGCGCTGGCTCAGGGACGGTCGAGGCTTCAGGCGCTGGCTCAGGGACGGTCGAGGCTTCAGGCTGGCTCAGGGACGGTCGAGGCTTCAGGCGCTGGCTCAGGGACGGTCGAGGCTTCAGGCGCTGGCTCAGGGACGGTCGAGGCTTCAGGCGCTGGCTCAGGGACGGTCGAGGCTTCAGGCGCTGGCTCAGGGACGGTCGAGGCTTCAGGCGCTGGCTCAGGGACGGTCGAGGCTACAGGCGCTGGCTCAGGGACGGTCCGAGGCTTCAGGCGCTGGCTCAGGGACGGTCGAGGCTTCAGGCGCTGGCTCAGGGACGGTCGAGGCTTCAGGCGCTGGCTCAGGGACGGTCGAGGCTTCAGGCGCTGGCTCAGGGACGGTCGAGGCTACAGGCGCTGGCTCAGGGACGGTCGAGGCTATAGGCACTGGCTCATTGATGCTTGAGGCTACCGGCGCTGGCTCACTGACATCTGAGGCATCAGGCTCTGGCTGGTTGGCCGCGGCATGCGTGGGCGCAGGCTCGCTCACCGTGACATGCGTGGGCTCTGGCTCGCTCACGGTGACAGGCGAGGGGTCTGGCTCACAGACCGGGGCAGGCGTGGGCCAGGAGGCGGAAGCCCGTCTTCTCCTCCTCCTCCGGGCAGACGAGGTTGACCGTGTGGGTTCTGGGGAAGTGGCTGGCGTGGGGGTTTGCTCGCTGACATGTGGAGCTGGTGTTACTGGGAGCGCCAGGGATGGCTGAAGGGTCTCCCCTGTGGTTGGTGAGGTAAAGTCCTCCTCAGCAACGCCCACGGTTAACGGCGATCCGCCGACCCGCAAAGTCACCTCTATGAAGCTGCAGAGGGACCACTCGTGCGTTGCCGGTGGTAACCGCTCCCTCAGTGAGGCGTTCAGATTGTCCCTGAAGAAGCTCACCAGGATTGGTTCCGGGAAGTCAGAGACGCTTGCCAGGGGAAGGAAGTCCTGGATGTGGTCTTCCAATGGGCGGTCCCCCTGCTTGAGGCTAAGGAGCCGATAATTGGCTGAATAGGCTGCTGGATCCATGTGTGGTCGATCGTTCTGTTATGAATTAGCAGGGACAACGAGGGAGACAAGGTTGAGGATCCAAACGCAGTATATTTATTAATTAAACAAACACAAAGGAACACCCGCGATGGGGAAATAAACATGAACAGAGCACAAGGGCAGGAAACACAGAGCAGGCTTACAACATAAACTAACATTCATAACAACTAACATAAACTAACATTCATTACTAACATTCAACGATTGACAGGGACTAAACAAACATGCAGGGTATAAATACAAGACAGGACCAATGAACAACCAGAACTCAAAATGACATGATGAGGTGATGAACAGAAACCAATGGGAAACTAACGAGGACAGGTGAGAACAATGAACAATGAACACAATGGCTAACAAGACTAGGGAGGTACAGAAGGTTCAAAAGTGAAAACTATGGAGTGACGAAAGTATCAAAATGGAAGACAAAAGGGAAACAGTAAAACAGGACAAGGTCATACGTTACAGATATATAGTCAGTTCATTGAAGATATCTGAATGTCAACACAGAACTGTGCAAACGTAATGAAAAAGCTTTCCAATACACAACATATCTTTTCAAAATGTGAAAGCTGTTTAAAACATTTACTCTTCACAATTCACATCCTATTTAAAAAGAAACATGACTTTTGACTAAAATAATTATTGGCAGCAATGCATTGCAAAAGAAAACTTTACCAGACTAAAAGCATCACTGTAATATGTTTGATTGCCTTTTAAGAGATATACAGTCAGTTCATTAAAGAAATCTGAATGTCAACACAGAACTGTGCAATTTGAATGAAAAAGCTTTCCAATACCCAACATATCTTTTCAAACTGTGATAGCTGTTTAAAACATTTACTCTTCAGAATTCAAATCTGTTTTTAATAATATGACTTTCGACTAAAATAACTTATTGGCAGCAATGCACTGCAAAAGAAAGCTTTACCAGACTAAATGCATCAATGTAATATGTTTGATTGCCTAATAAGAGATAAACAGTCAGTTCTTTGAAGATATCTGAATGTCAATACAGAACTGTGCAATTTGAATGAAAAAGCTTTCCAAGACCCAACATATCTTTTCAAACTGTGAAAGCGGTTTAAAACATTTACTCTTCAGAATTTACATCTTTTTTTAATAATATGACTTTTGACTAAAATAACATAATACAAGTCTTTTTATTGAAGAAATCTGAATGTAAACACAGAACTGTGCAAACTTAATGAAAAAGCTTTCCAATACACAACATATCTTTTCAAACTGTGAAAGCTGTTTAAAAAATTTACTCTTCAGAATTCACATCTGTTTTTAATAATATGACTTTTGACTAAAATAACTTATTGGCAGCAATGCACTGCAAAAGAAAGCTTTACCAGACTAAATGCATCACTGTAATATGTTTGATTGCCTTTTAAGAGATATACAGTCAGGTCATTAAAGAAATCTGAATGTCAACACAGAACTGTGCAATTTGAATGAAAAAGCTTTCCAATACCCAACATACCTTTTCAAACTGTGAAAGCTGTTTAAAATATTTACTCTTCAGAATTCACATCTGTTTTTAATAATATGACTTTTGACTAAAATAACTTATTGGCAGCAATGCACTGCAAAAGAAAGCTTTACCAGACTAAATGCATCAATGTAATATGTTTGATTGCCTTTTAAGAGATATACAGTCAGTTAATTAAAGATATCTGAATGTCAACTCAGAACTGTGCAATTTGAATGAAAAAGCTTTCCAATACCCAAAATATCTTTTCAAACTGTGAAAGCTGTTTAAAACATTTACTCTTCAGAATTCACATCTTTTTTTAATAATACGACTTTTGACTAAAATAACTTATTGGCAGCAATGCACTGCAAAAGAAAGCTTTACCAGACTAAAAGCATCACTGTAATATGTTTGATTGCCTTTTAAGAGATATACAGTCAGTTCAATGAAGTAATCTGAATGTCAATACAGAACTGTGCAATTTGAATGAAAAAGCTTTCCAATACCCAACATATCTTCTCAAACTGTGAAAGCTGTTTAAAACATTTTCTCTTCAGAATACATATCCTTTTTAAAAAATTCATGACTTTTGACTAAAATAACATAATACAGTCTTTTTATTGAAGAAATCTGAATGTAAACACAGAACTGTGCAAACTTAATGAAAAAGCTTTCCAATACACAACATATCTTTTCAAACTGTGAAAGCTGTTTAAAAAATTTACTCTTCACAATTCACATCCTATTTAAAAAGAAAAATGACTTTTGACTAAAATAACATAATGCAGTCCTTTTATTGAAGAAATCTGAATGTAAACACAGAACTGTGCAAACTTAATGAAAAAGCTTTACAATACACAACATATCTTTTCAAACTGTGAAAGCTGTTTAAAACATTTACTCTTCAGAATTCACATCTGTTTTTAATAATATGACTTTTGACTAAAATAACTTATTGGCAGCAATGCACTGCAAAAGAAAGCTTTACCAGACTAAATGCATCACTGTAATATGTTTGATTGCCTTTTAAGAGATATACAGTCAGTTCATTAAAGAAATCTGAATGTCAACACAGAACTGTGCAATTTGAATGAAAAAGCTTTCCAATACCCAACATACCTTTTCAAACTGTGAAAGCTGTTTAAAATATTTACTCTTCAGAATTCACATCTGTTTTTAATAATATGACTTTTGACTAAAATAACTTATTGGCAGCAATGCATTGCAAAAGAAAGCTTTACCAGACTAAAAGCATCACTGTAATATGTTTGATTGCCTTTTAAGAGATATACAGTCAGTTAATTAAATATATCTGAATGTCAACTCAGAACTGTGCAATTTGAATGAAAAAGCTTTCCAATACCCAAAATATCTTTTCAAACTGTGAAAGCTGTTTAAAACATTTACTCTTCAGAATTCACATCTTTTTTTAATAATACGACTTTTGACTAAAATAACTTATTGGCAGCAATGCACTGCAAAAGAAAGCTTTACCAGACTAAAAGCATCACTGTAATATGTTTGATTGCCTTTTAAGAGATATACAGTCAGTTCAATTAAGTAATCTGAATGTCAATACAGAACTGTGCAATTTGAATGAAAAAGCTTTCCAATACCCAACATATCTTCTCAAACTGTGAAAGCTGTTTAAAACATTTTCTCTTCAGAATATACATCCTTTTTAAAAAAATCATGACTTTTGACTAAAATAACATAATGCAGTCTTTTTATTGAAGAAATCTGAATGTAAACACAGAACTGTGCAAACTTAATGAAAAAGCTTTCCAATACACAACATATCTTTTAAAACTGTGAAAGCTGTTTAAAAAATTTACTCTTCACAATTCACATCCTATTTAAAAAGAAAAATGACTTTTGACTAAAATAACTTATTGGCAGCAATGCATTGCAAAAGAAAGCTTTACCAGACTAAAAGCATCACTGTAATATGTTTGATTGCCTTTTAAGAGACATACTGTCAGTTCATTAAAGAAATCTGAATGTCAACACAGAACTGTGCAATTTGAATGAAAAAGCGTTCCAGTACCCAACATATCTTTTCAAACTGTGATAGCTGTTTAAAACATTTACTCTTCAGAATTCAAATCTGTTTTTAATAATATGACTTTTGACTAAAATAACTTATTGGCAGCAATGCACTGCAAAAGAAAGCTTTACCAGACAAAAAGCATCACTGTAATATGTTTGATTGCCTTTTAAGAGATATACAGTCAGTTCAATGAAGTAATCTGAATGTCAACACAGAACTGTGCAATTTGAATGAAAAAGCTTTCCAATACCCAACATATCTTCTCAAACTGTAAAAGCTGTTTAAAACATTTTCTCTTCAGAATATACACCCTTTTTAAAAAAAATCATGACTTTTGACTAAAATAACATAATGCAGTCCTTTTATTGAAGAAATCTGAATGTAAACACAGAACTGTGCAAACTTAATGAAAAAGCTTTACAATACAAAACATATCTTTTCAAACTGTGAAAGCTGTTTAAAACATTTACTCTTCAGAATTCACATCTGTTTTTAATAATATGACTTTTGACTAAAATAACTTATTGGCAGCAATGCACTGCAAAAGAAAGCTTTACCAGACTAAATGCATGAATGTAATATGTTTGATTGCCTAATAAGAGATATAATCAGTTCATTGAAAATATCTGAATGTCAACTCAGAACTGTGCAATTTGAATGAAAAAGCTTTCCAATACACAACATATCTTTTCAAACTGTGAAAGCTGTTTAAAACATTTACTCTTCACAATTCACATCCTATTTAAAAAGAAAAATGACTTTTGACTAAAATAACTTATTGGCAGCAATGCATTGCAAAAGAAAGCTTTACCAGATTAAAAGCATCTCTGTAATATGTTTGATTGCCTTTTAAGAGATATACTGTCAGTTCATTAAAGAAATCTGAATGTCAAAACAGAACTGTGCAATTTGAATGAAAAAGCTTTCCAGTACCTAACACATCTTTTCAAATTGTGATAGCTGTTTAAAACATTTACTCTTCAGAATTCAAATCTGTTTTTAATAATATGACTTTTGACTAAAATAAATTATTGGCAGTAATATACTGCAAAAGAAAGCTTTACCAGACTAAATGCATCAATGTAATATGTTTGATTGCCTTTTAAGAGATATACAGTCAGTTCAATGAAGTAATCTGACTGTCAACACAGAACTGTGCAATTTGAATGAAAAAGCTTTCCAATATCCAACATATCTTCTCAAACTGTGAAAGCTGTTTAAAACATTTTCTCTTCAGAATATACATCCTTTTTAAAAAAAATCATGACTTTTGACTAAAATAACATAATACAGTCTTTTTATTGAAGAAATCTGAATGTAAACACAGAACTGTGCAAACTTAATGAAAAAGCTTTCCAAGACCCAACATATCTTTTCAAAATGTGAAAGCTGTTTAAAACATTTACTCTTCACAATTCACATCCTATTTAAAAAGAAACATGACTTTTGACTAAAATAACTTATTGGCAGCAATGCATTGCAAAAGAAAGCTTTACAAGACTAAAAGCATCACTGTAATATGTTTGATTGCCTTTTAAGAGATATACAGTCAGTTCATTAAAGAAATCTGAATGTCAACACAGAACTGTGCAATTTGAATGAAAAAGCTTTCCAATACCCAACATATCTTTTCAAACTGTGATAGCTGTTTAAAACATTTACTCTTCAGAATTCAAATCTGTTTTTAATAATATGACTTTTGACTAAAATAACTTATTGGCATCAATGCACTGCAAAAGAAAGCTTTACCAGACTAAATGCATCAATGTAATATGTTTGATTGCCTAATAAGAGATATACAGTCAGCTAATTAAAGATATCTGAATGTCAACTCAGAACTGTGCAATTTGAATGAAAAAGCTTTCCAATACCCAAAATATCTTTTCAAACTGTGAAAGCTGTTTAAAACATTTTCTCTTCAGAATACATATCCTTTTTTAAAAAATCATGACTTTTGACTAAAATAACATAATACAGTCTTTTTATTGAAGAAATCTGAATGTAAACACAGAACTGTGCAAACTTCATGAAAAAGCTTTCCAACACACAACATATCTTTTCAAACTGTGAAAGCTGTTTAAAACATTTACTCTTCACAATTCACATCTGTTTTTAATAATATGACTTTTGACTAAAATAAGTTATTGGCAGCAATGCATTGCAAAAGAAAGCTTTACCTGACTAAATGCATCAATGTAATATGTTTGATTGCCTAATAAGAGATAAACAGACAGTTCTTTGAAGATATCTGAATGTCAATACAGAACTGTGCAATTTGAATGAAAAAGCTTTCCAAGACCCAACATATCTTTTCAAACTGTGAAAGCTGTTTAAAACATTTACTCTTCAGAATTCAAATCTGTTTTTAATAATATGACTTTTGACTAAAATAAGTTATTGGCAGCAATGCATTGCAAAAGAAAGCTTTACCAGACTAAATGCATCAATGTAATATGTTTGATTGCCTAATAAGAGATAAACAGTCAGTTCTTTGAAGATATCTGAATGTCAATACAGAACTGTGCAATTTGAATGAAAAAGCTTTCCAAGACCCAACATATCTTTTCAAACTGTGAAAGCTGTTTAAAACATTTACTCTTCAGAATTCATATCCTATTTTAAAAAAAACATGACTTTTGACTAAAATAACTTATTGGCAGCAATGCATTGCAAAAGAAAGCTTTACCAGACTAAAAGCATCACTGTAATATGTTTGATTGCCTTTTAAGAGATATACAGTCAGTTCATTAAAGAAATCTGAATGTCAACACAGAACTGTGCAATTTGAATGAAAAAGCTTTCCAATACCCAACATATCTTTTCAAAATGTGAAAGCTGTTTAAAACATTTACTCTTCACAATTCACATCCTATTTAAAAAGAAACATGACTTTTGACTAAAATAACTTATTGGCAGCAATGCATTGCAAAAGAAAGCTTTACAAGACTAAAAGCATCACTGTAATATGTTTGATTGCCTTTTAAGAGATATACAGTCAGTTCATTAAAGAAATCTGAATGTCAACACAGAACTGTGCAATTTGAATGAAAAAGCTTTCCAATACCCAACATATCTTTTCAAACTGTGATAGCTGTTTAAAACATTTACTCTTCAGAATTCAAATCTGTTTTTAATAATATGACTTTTGACTAAAATAACTTATTGGCATCAATGCACTGCAAAAGAAAGCTTTACCAGACTAAATGCATCAATGTAATATGTTTGATTGCCTAATAAGAGATATACAGTCAGCTAATTAAAGATATCTGAATGTCAACTCAGAACTGTGCAATTTGAATGAAAAAGCTTTCCAATACCCAAAATATCTTTTCAAACTGTGAAAGCTGTTTAAAACATTTTCTCTTCAGAATACATATCCTTTTTAAAAAATCATGACTTTTGACTAAAATAACATAATACAGTCTTTTTATTGAAGAAATCTGAATGTAAACACAGAACTGTGCAAACTTCATGAAAAAGCTTTCCAATACACAACATATCTTTTCAAACTGTGAAAGCTGTTTAAAACATTTACTCTTCACAATTCACATCTGTTTTTAATAATATGACTTTTGACTAAAATAAGTTATTGGCAGCAATGCATTGCAAAAGAAAGCTTTACCTGACTAAATGCATCAATGTAATATGTTTGATTGCCTAATAAGAGATAAACAGACAGTTCTTTGAAGATATCTGAATGTCAATACAGAACTGTGCAATTTGAATGAAAAAGCTTTCCAAGACCCAACATATCTTTTCAAACTGTGAAAGCTGTTTAAAACATTTACTCTTCAGAATTCAAATCTGTTTTTAATAATATGACTTTTGACTAAAATAAGTTATTGGCAGCAATGCATTGCAAAAGAAAGCTTTACCAGACTAAATGCATCAATGTAATATGATTGATTGCCTAATAAGAGATAAACAGTCAGTTCTTTGAAGATATCTGAATGTCAATACAGAACTGTGCAATTTGAATGAAAAAGCTTTCCAAGACCCAACATATCTTTTCAAACTGTGAAAGCTGTTTAAAACATTTACTCTTCAGAATTCATATCCTATTTTAAAAAAAACATGACTTTTGACTAAAATAACTTATTGGCAGCAATGCATTGCAAAAGAAAGCTTTACCAGACTAAAAGCATCACTGTAATATGTTTGATTGCCTTTTAAGAGATATACAGTCAGTTCATTAAAGAAATCTGAATGTCAACACAGAACTGTGCAATTTGAATGAAAAAGCTTTCCAATACCCAACATATCTTTTCAAACTGTGAAAGCTGTTTAAAACATTTACTCTTCAGAATTCAAATCTGTTTTTAATAATATGACTTTTGACTAAAATAACTTATTGGCAGCAATGCACTGCAAAAGAAAGCTTTACCAGACTAAATGCATCAATGTAATATGTTTGATTGCCTAATAAGAGATATACAGTCAGTTCTTTGAAGATATCTTAATGTCAATACAGAACTCTGCATTTTGAATGAAAAAGCTTTCCAAGACCCAACATATCTTTTCAAACTGTGAAAGCGGTTTAAAACATTTACTCTTCAGAATTTACATCTTTTTTAATAATATGACTTTTGACTAAAATAACTTATTTGCAGCAATACACTGCAAAAGAAAGCTTTACCAGACTAAATGCATCAATGTAATATGTTTGATTGCCTTTTAAGAGATATACAGTCAGTTCATTAAAGATATCTGAATGTCAACTCAGAACTGTGCAATTTGAATGAAAAAGCTTTCCAATACCCAAAATATCTTTTCAAACTGTGAAAGCTGTTTAAAACATTTTCTCTTCAGAATACATATCCTTTTTAAAAAATCATGACTTTTGACTAAAATAACATAATACAGTCTTTTTATTGAAGAAATCTGAATGTAAACACAGAACTGTGCAAACTTAATAAAAAAGCTTTCCAATACACAACATATCTTTTCAAACTGTGAAAGCTGTTTAAAACATTTACTCTTCACAATTCACATCCTATTTAAAAAGAAAAATGACTTTTGACTAAAATAACTTATTGGCAGCAATGCATTGCAAAAGAAAGCTTTACCAGACTAAAAGCATCACTGTAATATGTTTGATTGCCTTTTAAGAGATATACAGTCAGTTCATTAAAGAAATCTGAATGTCAACACAGAACTGTGCAATTTGAATGAAAAAGATTTCCAATACCCAACATATATTTTCAAACTGTGAAAGCTGTTTAAAACATTTACTCTTCAGAATTCATATCCTATTTTAAAAAAAACATGACTTTTGACTAAAATAACTTATTGGCAGCAATGCATTGCAAAAGAAAGCTTTACCAGACTAAAAGCATCACTGTAATATGTTTGATTGCCTTTTAAGAGATATACAGTCAGTTCATTAAAGAAATCTGAATGTCAACACAGAACTGTGCAATTTGAATGAAAAAGCTTTCCAATACCCAACATATCTTTTCAAACTGTGAAAGCTGTTTAAAACATTTACTCTTCAGAATTCAAATCTGTTTTTAATAATATGACTTTTGACTAAAATAACTTATTGGCAGCAATGCACTGCAAAAGAAAGCTTTACCAGACTAAATGCATCAATGTAATATGTTTGATTGCCTAATAAGAGATATACAGTCAGTTCTTTGAAGATATCTTAATGTCAATACAGAACTCTGCATTTTGAATGAAAAAGCTTTCCAAGACCCAACATATCTTTTCAAACTGTGAAAGCGGTTTAAAACATTTACTCTTCAGAATTTACATCTTTTTTAATAATATGACTTTTGACTAAAATAACTTATTTGCAGCAATACACTGCAAAAGAAAGCTTTACCAGACTAAATGCATCAATGTAATATGTTTGATTGCCTTTTAAGAGATATACAGTCAGTTCATTAAAGATATCTGAATGTCAACTCAGAACTGTGCAATTTGAATGAAAAAGCTTTCCAATACCCAAAATATCTTTTCAAACTGTGAAAGCTGTTTAAAACATTTTCTCTTCAGAATACATATCCTTTTTAAAAAATCATGACTTTTGACTAAAATAACATAATACAGTCTTTTTATTGAAGAAATCTGAATGTAAACACAGAACTGTGCAAACTTAATAAAAAAGCTTTCCAATACACAACATATCTTTTCAAACTGTGAAAGCTGTTTAAAACATTTACTCTTCACAATTCACATCCTATTTAAAAAGAAAAATGACTTTTGACTAAAATAACTTATTGGCAGCAATGCATTGCAAAAGAAAGCTTTACCAGACTAAAAGCATCACTGTAATATGTTTGATTGCCTTTTAAGAGATATACAGTCAGTTCATTAAAGAAATCTGAATGTCAACACAGAACTGTGCAATTTGAATGAAAAAGCTTTCCAATACCCAAAATATCTTTTCAAACTGTGAAAGCTGTTTAAAACATTTACTCTTCAGAATTCACATCTTTTTTTAATAATACGACTTTTGACTAAAATAACTTATTGGCAGCAATGCACTGCAAAAGAAAGCTTTACCAGACTAAAAGCATCACTGTAATATGTTTGATTGCCTTTTAAGAGATATACAGTCAGTTCAATGAAGTAATCTGAATGTCAATACAGAACTGTGCAATTTGAATGAAAAAGCTTTCCAATACCCAACATATCTTCTCAAACTGTGAAAGCTGTTTAAAACATTTTCTCTTCAGAATATACATCCTTTTTAAAAAAATCATGACTTTTGACTAAAATAACATAATGCAGTCTTTTTATTGAAGAAATCTGAATGTAAACACAGAACTGTGCAAACTTAATGAAAAAGCTTTACAATACAAAACATATCTTTTCAAACTGTGAAAGCTGTTTAAAACATTTACTCTTCAGAATTCACATCTGTTTTTAATAATATGACTTTTGACTAAAATAACTTATTGGCAGCAATGCACTGCAAAAGAAAGCTTTACCAGACTAAATGCATGAATGTAATATGTTTGATTGCCTAATAAGAGATATAATCAGTTCATTGAAAATATCTGAATGTCAACTCAGAACTGTGCAATTTGAATGAAAAAGCTTTCCAATACACAACATATCTTTTCAAACTGTGAAAGCTGTTTAAAACATTTACTCTTCACAATTCACATCCTATTTAAAAAGAAAAATGACTTTTGACTAAAATAACTTATTGGCAGCAATGCATTGCAAAAGAAAGCTTTACCAGATTAAAAGCATCTCTGTAATATGTTTGATTGCCTTTTAAGAGATATACTGTCAGTTCATTAAAGAAATCTGAATGTCAAAACAGAACTGTGCAATTTGAATGAAAAAGCTTTCCAGTACCTAACACATCTTTTCAAATTGTGATAGCTGTTTAAAACATTTACTCTTCAGAATTCAAATCTGTTTTTAATAATATGACTTTTGACTAAAATAAATTATTGGCAGTAATATACTGCAAAAGAAAGCTTTACCAGACTAAATGCATCAATGTAATATGTTTGATTGCCTTTTAAGAGATATACAGTCAGTTCAATGAAGTAATCTGACTGTCAACACAGAACTGTGCAATTTGAATGAAAAAGCTTTCCAATATCCAACATATCTTCTCAAACTGTGAAAGCTGTTTAAAACATTTTCTCTTCAGAATATACATCCTTTTTAAAAAAATCATGACTTTTGACTAAAATAACATAATACAGTCTTTTTATTGAAGAAATCTGAATGTAAACACAGAACTGTGCAAACTTAATGAAAAAGCTTTCCAAGACCCAACATATCTTTTCAAACTGTGAAAGCTGTTTAAAACATTTACTCTTCAGAATTCACATCCTATTTAAAAAAAAACATGACTTTTGACTAAAATAGCTTATTGGCAGCAATGCATTGCAAAAGAAAGCTTTACCAGACTAAAAGCATCACTGTAATATGTTTGATTGCCTTTTAAGAGATATACAGTCAGTTCATTAAAGAAATCTGAATGTCAACACAGAACTGTGCAATTTGAATGAAAAAGATTTCCAATACCCAACATATATTTTCAAACTGTGAAAGCTGTTTAAAATATTTACTCTTCAGAATTCACATCTGTTTTTAATAATATGACTTTTGACTAAAATAACTTATTGGCAGCAATGCACTGCAAAAGAAAGCTTTACAAGACTAAAAGCATCACTGTAATATGTTTGATTGCCTTTTAAGAGATATACAGTCAGTTCATTAAAGAAATCTGAATGTCAACACAGAACTGTGCAATTTGAATGAAAAAGCTTTCCAATACCCAACATATCTTTTCAAAATGTGAAAGCTGTTTAAAACATTTACTCTTCACAATTCACATCCTATTTAAAAAGAAACATGACTTTTGACTAAAATAACTTATTGGCAGCAATGCATTGCAAAAGAAAGCTTTACAAGACTAAAAGCATCACTGTAATATGTTTGATTGCCTTTTAAGAGATATACAGTCAGTTCATTAAAGAAATCTGAATGTCAACACAGAACTGTGCAATTTGAATGAAAAAGCTTTCCAATACCCAACATATCTTTTCAAACTGTGATAGCTGTTTAAAACATTTACTCTTCAGAATTCAAATCTGTTTTTAATAATATGACTTTTGACTAAAATAACTTATTGGCATCAATGCACTGCAAAAGAAAGCTTTACCAGACTAAATGCATCAATGTAATATGTTTGATTGCCTAATAAGAGATATACAGTCAGCTAATTAAAGATATCTGAATGTCAACTCAGAACTGTGCAATTTGAATGAAAAAGCTTTCCAATACCCAAAATATCTTTTCAAACTGTGAAAGCTGTTTAAAACATTTTCTCTTCAGAATACATATCCTTTTTTAAAAAATCATGACTTTTGACTAAAATAACATAATACAGTCTTTTTATTGAAGAAATCTGAATGTAAACACAGAACTGTGCAAACTTCATGAAAAAGCTTTCCAATACACAACATATCTTTTCAAACTGTGAAAGCTGTTTAAAACATTTACTCTTCACAATTCACATCTGTTTTTAATAATATGACTTTTGACTAAAATAAGTTATTGGCAGCAATGCATTGCAAAAGAAAGCTTTACCTGACTAAATGCATCAATGTAATATGTTTGATTGCCTAATAAGAGATAAACAGACAGTTCTTTGAAGATATCTGAATGTCAATACAGAACTGTGCAATTTGAATGAAAAAGCTTTCCAAGACCCAACATATCTTTTCAAACTGTGAAAGCTGTTTAAAACATTTACTCTTCAGAATTCAAATCTGTTTTTAAAATAATATGACTTTTGACTAAAATAAGTTATTGGCAGCAATGCATTGCAAAAGAAAGCTTTACCAGACTAAATGCATCAATGTAATATGATTGATTGCCTAATAAGAGATAAACAGTCAGTTCTTTGAAGATATCTGAATGTCAATACAGAACTGTGCAATTTGAATGAAAAAGCTTTCCAAGACCCAACATATCTTTTCAAACTGTGAAAGCTGTTTAAAACATTTACTCTTCAGAATTCATATCCTATTTTAAAAAAAACATGACTTTTGACTAAAATAACTTATTGGCAGCAATGCATTGCAAAAGAAAGCTTTACCAGACTAAAAGCATCACTGTAATATGTTTGATTGCCTTTTAAGAGATATACAGTCAGTTCATTAAAGAAATCTGAATGTCAACACAGAACTGTGCAATTTGAATGAAAAAGCTTTCCAATACCCAACATATCTTTTCAAACTGTGAAAGCTGTTTAAAACATTTACTCTTCAGAATTCAAATCTGTTTTTAATAATATGACTTTTGACTAAAATAACTTATTGGCAGCAATGCACTGCAAAAGAAAGCTTTACCAGACTAAATGCATCAATGTAATATGTTTGATTGCCTAATAAGAGATATACAGTCAGTTCTTTGAAGATATCTTAATGTCAATACAGAACTCTGCATTTTGAATGAAAAAGCTTTCCAAGACCCAACATATCTTTTCAAACTGTGAAAGCGGTTTAAAACATTTACTCTTCAGAATTTACATCTTTTTTTAATAATATGACTTTTGACTAAAATAACTTATTTGCAGCAATACACTGCAAAAGAAAGCTTTACCAGACTAAATGCATCAATGTAATATGTTTGATTGCCTTTTAAGAGATATACAGTCAGTTCATTAAAGATATCTGAATGTCAACTCAGAACTGTGCAATTTGAATGAAAAAGCTTTCCAATACCCAAAATATCTTTTCAAACTGTGAAAGCTGTTTAAAACATTTTCTCTTCAGAATACATATCCTTTTTAAAAAATCATGACTTTTGACTAAAATAACATAATACAGTCTTTTTATTGAAGAAATCTGAATGTAAACACAGAACTGTGCAAACTTAATAAAAAAGCTTTCCAATACACAACATATCTTTTCAAACTGTGAAAGCTGTTTAAAACATTTACTCTTCACAATTCACATCCTATTTAAAAAGAAAAATGACTTTTGACTAAAATAACTTATTGGCAGCAATGCATTGCAAAAGAAAGCTTTACCAGACTAAAAGCATCACTGTAATATGTTTGATTGCCTTTTAAGAGATATACAGTCAGTTCATTAAAGAAATCTGAATGTCAACACAGAACTGTGCAATTTGAATGAAAAAGATTTCCAATACCCAACATATATTTTCAAACTGTGAAAGCTGTTTAAAATATTTACTCTTCAGAATTCACATCTGTTTTTAATAATATGACTTTTGACTAAAATAACTTATTGGCAGCAATGCACTGCAAAAGAAAGCTTTACAAGACTAAAAGCATCACTGTAATATGTTTGATTGCCTTTTAAGAGATATACAGTCAGTTCATTAAAGAAATCTGAATGTCAACACAGAACTGTGCAATTTGAATGAAAAAGCTTTCCAATACCCAACATATCTTTTCAAAATGTGAAAGCTGTTTAAAACATTTACTCTTCACAATTCACATCCTATTTAAAAAGAAACATGACTTTTGACTAAAATAACTTATTGGCAGCAATGCATTGCAAAAGAAAGCTTTACAAGACTAAAAGCATCACTGTAATATGTTTGATTGCCTTTTAAGAGATATACAGTCAGTTCATTAAAGAAATCTGAATGTCAACACAGAACTGTGCAATTTGAATGAAAAAGCTTTCCAATACCCAACATATCTTTTCAAACTGTGATAGCTGTTTAAAACATTTACTCTTCAGAATTCAAATCTGTTTTTAATAATATGACTTTTGACTAAAATAACTTATTGGCATCAATGCACTGCAAAAGAAAGCTTTACCAGACTAAATGCATCAATGTAATATGTTTGATTGCCTAATAAGAGATATACAGTCAGCTAATTAAAGATATCTGAATGTCAACTCAGAACTGTGCAATTTGAATGAAAAAGCTTTCCAAAACCCAAAATATCTTTTCAAACTGTGAAAGCTGTTTAAAACATTTTCTCTTCAGAATACATATCCTTTTTTAAAAAATCATGACTTTTGACTAAAATAACATAATACAGTCTTTTTATTGAAGAAATCTGAATGTAAACACAGAACTGTGCAAACTTCATGAAAAAGCTTTCCAATACACAACATATCTTTTCAAACTGTGAAAGCTGTTTAAAACATTTACTCTTCACAATTCACATCTGTTTTTAATAATATGACTTTTGACTACAATAACTTATTGGCAGCAATGCACTGCAAAAGAAAGCTTTACCAGACTAAATGCATCAATGTAATATGTTTGATTGCCTAATAAGAGATAAACAGTCAGTTCTTTGAAGATATCTGAATGTCAATACAGAACTGTGCAATTTGAATGAAAAAGCTTTCCAAGACCCAACATATCTTTTCAAACTGTGAAAGCTGTTTAAAACATTTACTCTTCAGAATTCATATCCTATTTTAAAAAAAACATGACTTTTGACTAAAATAACTTATTGGCAGCAATGCATTGCAAAAGAAAGCTTTACCAGACTAAAAGCATCACTGTAATATGTTTGATTGCCTTTTAAGAGATATACAGTCAGTTCATTAAAGAAATCTGAATGTCAACACAGAACTGTGCAATTTGAATGAAAAAGCTTTCCAATACCCAACATATCTTTTCAAACTGTGAAAGCTGTTTAAAACATTTACTCTTCAGAATTCAAATCTGTTTTTAATAATATGACTTTTGACTACAATAACTTATTGGCAGCAATGCACTGCAAAAGAAAGCTTTACCAGACTAAATGCATCAATGTAATATGTTTGATTGCCTAATAAGAGATATACAGTCAGTTCTTTGAAGATATCTTAATGTCAATACAGAACTCTGCATTTTGAATGAAAAAGCTTTCCAAGACCCAACATATCTTTTCAAACTGTGAAAGCGGTTTAAAACATTTACTCTTCAGAATTTACATCTTTTTTTAATAATATGACTTTTGACTAAAATAACTTATTTGCAGCAATACACTGCAAAAGAAAGCTTTACCAGACTAAATGCATCAATGTAATATGTTTGATTGCCTTTTAAGAGATATACAGTCAGTTCATTAAAGATATCTGAATGTCAACTCAGAACTGTGCAATTTGAATGAAAAAGCTTTCCAATACCCAAAATATCTTTTCAAACTGTGAAAGCTGTTTAAAACATTTTCTCTTCAGAATACATATCCTTTTTAAAAAAATCATGACTTTTGACTAAAATAACATAATACAGTCTTTTTATTGAAGAAATCTGAATGTAAACACAGAACTGTGCAAACTTAATAAAAAAGCTTTCCAATACACAACATATCTTTTCAAACTGTGAAAGCTGTTTAAAACATTTACTCTTCACAATTCACATCCTATTTAAAAAGAAAAATGACTTGAATAAAATAACTTATTGGCAGCAATGCATTGCAAAAGAAAGCTTTACCAGACTAAAAGCATCACTGTAATATGTTTGATTGCCTTTTAAGAGATATACTGTCAGTTCATTAAAGAAATCTGAATGTCAACAAAGAACTGTGCAATTTGAATGAAAAAGCTTTCCAATACCCAACATATCTTTTCAAACTGTGATAGCTGTTTAAAACATTTACTCTTCAGAATTCAAATCTGTTTTTAATAATATGACTTTTGACTAAAATAACTTATTGGCAGCAATGCACTGCAAAAGAAAGCTTTACCAGACTAAATGCATCAATGTAATATGTTTGATTGCCTTTTAAGAGATATACAGTCAGTTAATTAAAGATATCTGAATGTCAACTCAGAACTGTGCAATTTGAATGAAAAAGCTTTCCAATACCCAAAATATCTTTTCAAACTGTGAAAGCTGTTTAAAACATTTACTCTTCAGAATTCACATCTTTTTTTAATAATATGACTTTTGACTAAAATAACTTATTGGCAGCAATGCACTGCAAAAGAAAGCTTTACCAGACTAAATGCATCAATGTAATATGTTTGATTGCCTAATAAGAGATAAACAGTTATTTCTTTGAAGATATCTGAATGTCAACACAGAACTGTGCAATTTGAATGAAAAAGCTTTCCAATACCCAACATATCTTTTCAAACTGTGAAAGCTGTTTAAAACATTTTCTCTTCAGAATACATATCCTTTTTAAAAAAATCATGACTTTTGACTAAAATAACATAATACAGTCTTTTTATTGAAGAAATCTGAATGTAAACACAGAACTGTGCAAACTTAATGAAAAAGCTTTCCAATACACAACATATCTTTTCAAACTGTGAAAGCTGTTTAAAACATTTACTCTTCAGAATTCACATCCTGTTTTAAAAAAAAACATGACTTTTGACTAAAATAACTTATTGGCAGCAATGCATTGCAAAAGAAAGCTTTACCAGACTAAAAGCATCACTGTAATATGTTTGATTGCCTTATAAGAGATATACAGTCAGTTCATTGAAGAAATCTGAATGTCAACACAGAACTGTGCAATTTGAATGAAAAAGCTTTCCAAGACCCAACATAGCTTTTCAAACTGTGAAAGCTGTTTAAAACATTTACTCTTCAGAATTCACATCCTGTTTTAAAAAAAAACATGACTTTTGACTAAAATAACTTATTGGCAGCAATGCATTGCAAAAGAAAGCTTTACCAGACTAAAAGCATCACTGTAATATGTTTGATTGCCTTTTAAGAGATATACAGTCAGTTAATTAAAGATATCTGAATGTCAACTCAGAACTGTGCAATTTGAATGAAAAAGCTTTCCAATACCCAAAATATCTTTTCAAACTGTGAAAGCTGTTTAAAACATTTTCTCTTCAGAATACATATCCTTTTTAAAAAAATCATGACTTTTGACTAAAATAACATAATACAGTCTTTTTATTGAAGAAATCTGAATGTCAATACAGAACTGTGTAATTTGAATGAAAAAGCTTTCCAAGACCCAACATATCTTTTCAAACTGTGAAAGCTGATTAAAACATTTACTCTTCAGAATTCACATCTGTTTTTAATAATATGACTTTTGACTAAAATAACTTATTGGCAGCAATGCACTGCAAAAGAAAGCTTTACCAAACTAAAAGTATCACTGTAATATGTTTGATTGCCTTATAAGAGATATACAGTCAGTTCATTGAAGATATCTGAATGTCAACACAGAACTGTGCAAACTTAATGAAAAAGCTTTCCAATACACAACATATCTTTTCAAACTGTGAAAGCTGTTTAAAACATTTACTCTTCACAATTCACATCCTATTTAAAAAGAAAAATGACTTTTGACTAAAATAACTTATTGGTAGCAATGCATTGCAAAAGAAAGCTTTACCAGACTAAAAGCATCACTGTAATATGTTTGATTGCCTTTTAAGAGATATAGTCTGTTCATTAAAGAAATCTGAATGTCAACACAGAACTGTGCAATTTGAATGAAAAACCTTTCCAGTACCCAACATATCTTTTCAAACTGTGAAAGCTGTTTAAAACATTTACTCTTCAGAATTCACATCCTGTTTAAAAAAAAAACATGACTTTTGACTAAAATAACTTATTGGCAGCAATGCATTGCAAAAGAAAGCTTTACCAGACTAAAAGCATCACTGTAATATGTTTGATTGCCTTTTAAGAGATATACAGTCAGTACATTAAAGAAATCAGAATGTCAACACAGAACTGTGCAATTTGAATGAAAAAGCTTTCCAATACCCAACATATCTTTTCAAACTGTGAAAGCTGTTTAAAACATTTACTCTTCAGAATTCACATCTGTTTTTAATAATATGACTTTTGACTAAAATAACTTATTGGCAGCAATGCACTGCAAAAGAAAGCTTTACCAGACTAAAAGCATCACTGTAATATGTTTGATTGCCTTTTAAGAGATATACAGTCAGTTAATTAAAGATATCTGAATGTCAACTCAGAACTGTGCAATTTGAATGAAAAAGCTTTCCAATACCCAAAATATCTTTTCAAACTGTGAAAGCTGTTTAAAACATTTTCTCTTCAGAATACATATCCTTTTTAAAAAAATCATGACTTTTGACTAAAATAACATAATACAGTCTTTTTATTGAAGAAATCTGAATGTCAATACAGAACTGTGTAATTTGAATGAAAAACCTTTCCAGTACCCAACATATCTTTTCAAACTGTGAAAGCTGTTTAAAACATTTTCTCTTCAGAATATACATCCTTTTTAAAAAAATCATGACTTTTGACTAAAATAACATAATGCAGTCTTTTTATTGAAGAAATCTGAATGTAAACACAGAACTGTGCAAACTTAATGAAAAAGCTTTTCAAGACCCAACATATCTTTTCAAACTTTGAAAGCTGTTTAAAACATTTTCTCTTCAGAATACATATCCTTTTTCAAAAAATCATGACTTTTGACTAAAATAACATAATACAGTCTTTTTATTGAAGAAATCTGAATGTAAACACAGAACTGTGCAAACTTAATGAAAAAGCTTTCCAATACACAACATATCTTTTCAAACTGTGAAAGCTGTTTAAAACATTTACTCTTCAGAATTCACATCTGTTTTTAATAATATGACTTTTGACTAAAATAACTTATTGGCAGCAATGCACTGCAAAAGAAAGCTTTACCAAACTAAATGCATCAATGTAATATGTTTGATTGCCTTTTAAGAGATATACAGTCTGTTCATTAAAGAAATCTGAATGTCAACACAGAACTGTGCAATTTGAATGAAAAAGCTTTTCAATACACAACATATCTTTTCAAACTGTGAAAGCTGTTTAAAACATTTACTCTTCACAATTCACATCCTATTTAAAAAGAAAAATGACTTTTGACTAAAATAACTTATTGGCAGCAATGCACTGCAAAAGAAAGCTTTACCAGACTAAATGCATCAATGTAATATGTTTGATTGCCTTTTAAGAGATATACAGTCAGTTCATTAAAGAAATCTGAATGTCAACACAGAACTGTGCAATTTGAATGAAAAAGCTTTCCAATACCCAACATATCTTCTCAAACTGTGAAAGCTGTTTAAAACATTTACTCTTCAGAATTCAAATCTGTTTTTAATAATATGACTTTTGACTAAAATAACTTATTGGCAGCAATGCACTGCAAAAGAAAGCTTTACCAGACTAAATGCATCAATGTAATATGTTTGATTGCCTAATAAGAGATAAACAGTCAGTTCTTTGAAGATATCTGAATGTCAATACAGAACTGTGCAATTTGAATGAAAAAGCTTTCCAAGACCCGATATATCTTTTCAAACTGTGAAAGCTGTTTAAAACATTTACTCTTCAGAATTCACATCCTATTTAAAAAAAAACATGACTTTTGACTAAAATAAGTTATTGGCAGCAATGCATTCCAAAAGAAAGCTTTACCAGACTAAAAGCATCACTGTAATATGTTTGATTGCCTTTTAAGAGATATACAGTCAGTTCAATGAAGTAATCTGAATATCAACACAGAACTGTGCAATTTGAATGAAAAAGCTTTCCAATACCCAACATATCTTCTCAAACTGTGAAAGCTGTTTAAAACATTTACTCTTCAGAATTCACATCTGTTTTTAATAATATGACTTTTGACTAAAATAACTTATTGGCAGCAATGCACTGCAAAAGAAAGCTTTACCAGACTAAATGCATGAATGTAATATGTTTGATTGCCTAATAAGAGATATACAGTCAGTTCATTGAAGAAATCTGAATGTAAACACAGAACTGTGCAAACTTAATGAAACAGCTTTCCAATACACAACATATCTTTTCAAACTGTGAAAGCTGTTTAAAACATTTACTCTTCAGAATTCACATCTGTTTTTAATAATATGACTTTTGACTAAAATAACTTATTGGCATCAATGCACTGCAAAAGAAAGCTTTACCAGACTAAATGCATCAATGTAATATGTTTGATTGCCTAATAAGATATAAACAGTCAGTTCTTTGAAGATATCTGAATGTCAATACAGAACTGTGCAATTTGAATGAAAAAGCTTTCCAAGACCCAATATATCTTTTCAAACTGTGAAAGCTGTTTAAAACATTTACTCTTCAGAATTCACATCCTATTTAAAAAAAACATGACTTTTGACTAAAATAAGTTATTGGCAGCAATGCATTCCAAAAGAAAGCTTTACCAGACTAAAAGCATCACTGTAATATGTTTGATTGCCTTTTAACAGATATACAGTCAGTTCAATGAAGTAATCTGAATGTCAACACAGAACTGTGCAATTTGAATGAAAAAGCTTTCCAATACCCAACATATCTTCTCAAACTGTGAAAGCTGTTTAAAACATTTACTCTTCAGAATTCACATCTGTTTTTATTAATATGACTTTTGACTAAAATAACTTATTGGCAGCAATGCACTGCAAAAGAAAGCTTTACCAGACTAAATGCATGAATGTAATATGTTTGATTGCCTTTAAAGAGATATACAGTCAGTTAATTAAAGATATCTGAATGTCAACTCAGAACTGTGCAATTTGAATGAAAAAGCTTTCCAATTCCTAAAATATCTTTTCAAACTGTGAAAGCTGTTTAAAACATTTACTCTTCAGAATTCACATCTTTTTTTAATAATATGACTTTTGACTAAAATAACTTATTGGCAGCAATGCACTGCAAAAGAAAGCTTTACCAGACTAAAAGCATCACTGTAATATGTTTGATTGCCTTTTAAGAGATATACAGTCAGTTCAATGAAGTAATCTGAATGTCAACACAGAACTGTGCAATTTGAATGAAAAAGCTTTCCAATACCCAACATATCTTCTCAAACTGTGAAAGCTGTTTAAAACATTTTCTCTTCAGAATATACATCCTTTTTTAAAAAAATCATGACTTTTGACTAAAATAACATAATGCAGTCTTTTTATTGAAGAAATCTGAATGTAAACACAGAACTGTGCAAACTTAATGAAAAATCTTTCCAATACACAACATATCTTTTCAAACTGTGAAAGCTGTTTAAAACATTTACTCTTCAGAATTCACATCTGTTTTTAATAATATGACTTTTGACTAAAATAACTTATTGGCAGAAATGCACTGCAAAAGAAAGCTTTACCAGACTAAAAGCATCACTGTAATATGTTTGATTGCCTTTTAAGAGATATACAGTCAGTTCAATGAAGTAATCTGAATGTCAACACAGAACTGTGCAATTTGAATGAAAAGGCTTTCCAATACCCAACATATCTTCTCAAACTGTGAAAGCTGTTTAAAACATTTTCTCTTCAGAATATACATCCTTTTTAAAAAAAATCATGACTTTTGACTAAAATAACATAATGCAGTCTTTTTATTGAAGAAATCTGAATGTAAACACAGAACTGTGCAAACTTAATGAAAAAGCTTTCCAATACACAACATATCTTTTCAAACTGTGAAAGCTGTTTAAAACATTTACTCTTCAGAATTCACATCTGTTTTTAATAATATGACTTTTGACTGAAATAACTTATTGGCAGCAATGCATTGCAAAAGAAAGCTTTACCAAACTAAAAGTATCACTGTAATATGTTTGATTGCCTTATAAGAGATATACAGTCAGTTAATTAAAGATATCTGAATGTCAACTCAGAACTGTGCAATTTGAATGAAAAAGCTTTCCAATACCCACAATATCTTTTCAAACTGTGAAAGCTGTTTAAAACATTTACTCTTCAGAATTCACATCTGTTTTTAATAATATGACTTTTGACTAAAATAACTTATTGGCAGCAATGCACTGCAAAAGAAAGCTTTACCAGACTAAATGCATCAATGTAAAATGTTTGATTGCCTTTTAAGAGATATACAGTCAGTTAATTAAAGATATCTGAATGTCAACTCAGAACTGTGCAAACTTAATGAAAAAGCTTTCCAATTTCCAAAATATCTTTTCAAACTGTGAAAGCTGTTTAAAACATTTACTCTTCAGAATTCACATCTTTTTTTAATAATATGACTTTTGACTAAAATAACTTATTGGCAGCAATGCACTGCAAAAGAAAGCTTTACCAGACTAAAAGCATCACTGTAATATGTTTGATTGCCTTTTAAGAGATATACAGTCAGTTCAATGAAGTAATCTGAATGTCAACACAGAACTGTGCAATTTGAATGAAAAGCTTTCCAATACCCAACATATCTTCTCAAACTGTGAAAGCTGTTTAAAACATTTTCTCTTCAGAATATACATCCTTTTTAAAAAAAATCATGACTTTTGACTAAAATAACATAATGCAGTCTTTTTATTGAAGAAATCTGAATGTAAACACAGAACTGTGCAAACTTAATGAAAAAGCTTTCCAATACACAACATATCTTTTCAAACTGTGAAAGCTGTTTAAAACATTTACTCTTCAGAATTCACATCTGTTTTTAATAATATGACTTTTGACTAAAATAACTTATTGGCAGCAATGCACTGTGTTAGGGGTATAACAGTTATGACCCAGATCAGATAAGGAGAAAGAAAAACCAGGAGTCAAGAAGTTCAATCAAAGAATCCAACATTTACTGAAGAATAGTTTGCAGTGAAATTGGTAGCGCCAGAGGCAAAGTCTCACGAGGAGATCGAAAGCCAAATCATACATTACACAAAATCGTACATCAGTTATACCATTTGCAAGGAGTACATTCTATTATTTCACTCCTGATTGGCTAACAGAGCATAAAGTCACAACATATAGATAGCTATAGCACATTAACATTAATCAGCGCAATTGTCGTCCTGGCCCAAGATTTACATCTGAAGTGACCTCGCAGATGGTCTCGGGCGTCTTCGAGTCTGCCTGCTGTGTCTCCCTGGGTTCAAAACCTGGGTAGAAGGTCAATACGCACACACGAAACACTGACGAACGACAGTGTTTCTCTGCGCACAAGGGAACCAGAGCACACATTTATCAGGTCATTTTAACCAAAACAGTGAGATAAGAAATATTCACCCCTCAGACAAAGGAGAGGAAAGAAATAATAAGAGAAAATTTACACTTCTACTTATTCAAGTGCTATCACATAGGATTTTAAATCATATAATTAGTCATGGACAGGTAAAAATCAACCACAGAATACATCTGGAACATATGTTTAACATTCTCCCTGGTGTCTCATCTCAAGCTTATTCCCAAGACGACCTTCAAGTCAGCCTCCGTGCAGAACAGAGAGAGAGGCTTCAAGGAATGTGCATGAAATCAAAAATTAACTCTTAACACACATATGATTCAGCGTATATTTCAGTTATGCATAAGAAAAATTAAATTGATTATGTGATCATGCATATAGTTAATTCATCATTTTATTAAAGAAGTTAAGCAACAGAATATAGATAGATATTGATATAAAAGGATATATATATGTATTGATATATCTGAAGAGACAAGGGATTTCGACCCTCACCCTTCAGTCCCCGTTTTAGACCAATGTGGGGTCCAATACGCCACGTCTGGTCTACCAAGTGAGGTCACTAAGGAAGGTGGAGTGGTAACGCATGCTTCCCTGATGGGTCACACTTGTCTCTTCAGCCTCATTAGTGGACATGCTGGATACTAAAATTCCCAGTCCCCACGTAAAGGCTCTCCCCCCTTCCACTCACAACAGGGCATTGATGTTATCCTTCTTAAGTTTCTCTTCCAAGCGTGTCGTCAGTTTTCTCAGTCGGTTTTCCTCCTCGGAAGGGTTCAAGTTACTGCAAGCAGACCTGTATACATAAGAAAAGCAGAAACGAACACACACAGAGGACACCCACTCCCAAAAGAGCTCCGAAATCATATAACACATATTTAACAGCTCCCATGACCAAATCCTCTGACGCAGCCACAAACTCCTCATCCACCGACCTTTTTGCATAATGAGGGTAGTATCGGGATAATTTGGGGAGTGACCAAGCCAATAGGTCACTGTCTCATTTCCGTCCAGACGATAACAACGATCATTTACCTTTTGGTACATAGTCGGAATTAAATTTAGACCCTCAGTTGAATTTAGACATGGGTATTGTACCCATGATGGACGGTTATCGATCTCCTCACAATCCCAATGAGTTGAAAAGGCATGGAATCTCCCTGTCCAAATAGAAATTTGAATCCACATCAAAAATGATAAAGCGATCAGAATTAAAAATACCAACGAGAGCGGAAGTACCAATCGGATGAAAGCTCGTTTCACTTTCAGTCGTCTCTCACTACGCACTTCTTCTTGAAGAATTAGCAGCTTCAGTATGTCGTTGGATTCAGCCATCTGTAATGATAAAACATTTGTTCTAGAATTCTGGAATTTTAACATACACGACAGACATTTAATGATCCCGAGGTAGTACGTTGTTACACTTTTCAAGTGGTTTCACCTGTGACCAATGTCTCCATACTGTACCCAAAACACCCCTGTCCAGTAGAACAGAGGTGTTAGTGGTCAATACCACCTGATAAGGCCCATCAAATTTCGGACCTAAGGGGGAAACCGTAGCATTACATTGTCACCTATTTCAGGCAAAGCAGGCATGTCTTTTTGCTCAAAATTATCTCGATCTGCTTGTCGTGTGCTAACACTAACCCGTGTGTCTCGCAGACTGTCATCCAAAGCTTTCAGATAATTTTGTAAAGCGTCTTTCAAAGGCCCGGATGGTCCCTCATGTTGCAAGGGGGCATCCCAGGGCAGCCGCATGTAGCGACCTGTCATTACCTCAAAAGGGCTGAGCTGTGTAGTCTTGTTAGGGCTGGCTCTCATGCTTAACAAAATCGCTGGGACAGCCGCATGCCACCCTTTCCCCCACTCCAACAATCTCTTTCTCAATGAAGTTTTAAGCGTCACGATTAGTGCGTTCAATAGATCCGCTAGATTGGGGCCTAAATGGAATGTGAAAGTGTTGCCTCACCCCCATCAACTTCATGACATTTTTCATCACCTTACCAGTAAAATGTGTACCCTGATCTGAATCAATTTGTAAGGGCAAACCCCATCTTGGGAAAACTTCATTCAACATAATCTTGGTGGTTGCATCTGCTGTGCAGTTTCTCAGTGGAAATGCCTCAACCCATCTGGAAAACAGATCAACAATCATTAGAATGTATGTAAAACCTCCACTAGGGGGCAGTGGACCTATGAAATCAATTTGGAGGTGTGTCCACGGCCCTTGAGGTTGAGGGGCATGTCCTAAGGGAATTTTCAGCTTAGAAGAAGAATTAACCTTAAGGCATACTAGACATCTCTTACAAAAATCATTGCAAGAAGCCCTCAGTCGTGGTCACCACCAGGTTTTGGAAATCATTGCATGTAGTTTTTCAGGACCTGCATGTGCCAAACCATGATACAAAGACATTAGTTCAGTTTGAGCAGAAACAGGACAAACATATGCTCATTAAATTTCCACAGTCCTTCTGCATTCTTCTGAGATCCTAATTTCGTCCATTGTTCTATCTCTTCCGAGTCGTCTTTATCATAGAGTTTAAAAATGTCTCTGGGGGTCTCACTCTCCTGAGGGGCAAGAGCCATAACACTCACGCAAGTCTCAGTCCGTGTTGCAGCCTCTCTGGCAGCTGTGTCAGCAGCTCGGTTTCCTGTGGCCTCAGGAGAATTGTCTGTTGCATGTCCAGTGACTTTGATAACTGCTCCTGTTGCAGGAAGATCACAGGCATTCATAAGTTCTTTTACCTGCTGTTGATGAGAGATCGGCAGACCGGCAGTGGTTAGAAATCCTCTGCGTCTCCATACAGGGCCGAAGTCATGAACAGCACCATATGCATAACGGCTGTCAGTGTAAACATTAACTCGTTTCCCCTGGCCATACTGCAATGCTCGTGTCAATGCAACCAGCTCGGCCACTTGAGCCCCTCCTCCTGAAAGAGAACCACATTCAACAGTTTCACCATGTTCATTTACAACAGCCCAGCCAGTGAAGCATTTTCCCTGTTCATGAAAGCTGGAACCATCCACGAACAGCTTCATGGCATCGGAAAGTGGTTCAGATTGAAGAGGGCTCTGACTGTCTGTCTCGATCAGTCGGGCACAGTTGTGTGCAGTTCCTTCTTCTGGAAGTAAGGAGGCAGGGTTGATAGCAGTTTCTATGTCAATATTTATATCCACATTTTTACTCAAGAGAGTGGTCTCCCATTTAGCTCGTCTTTGATTAGAGATAGAGCCTAAACGAGTGTTTGTTAACAGTTTCAAAATCTGGTGTCTAGTGTGCGGTATCACCTTCTGATGAGTCACAATGTCCTCTGTAATCTTTACAGCCCATTCTGCACAGTCGCATATCAACAGGCACGGATGCTGTCCTGCCATTGAAACAGGAATAGGAGCTGAGTAATAGCCTACCATCCCATAGGAGTTTCTTCCTGGAACCCTTTGACCAGGGCCGCTGAATAGGATCGAGTTCCCACCCATGTCCATAGATGGAACGGCCTGCTGGCATCGGCATGACGTAATGCTGGGGAGGAAACAAGAGTTTCTTTGATACTCACAAACGCCTCCTCCATCTCCTCAGTCCAGTCGATCAGCTCCGATCCAGGTTTTCCTCCTTTCAGCGCCTCTGTGAGTGGTTTAGAAAGTTCAGTGTATTCAGAAACATACTGTCGGCAATAATTCAAAAGACCCATTACTTGCCTTAGACCAGTAACCGTGTTTGGTTTTGGAAGTTCAATGATAGCTTTAACTCGTTCAGGAGTGATGCGTCCGCCGTGCACACCCACAATTTGCCCCAAATAAGTCACTTCAGGCAGTGCTAGCTATGCTTCTTCAAGTTCACTTTGAATCCCCCGTTTTGGGGGACATTCAAAACAGTCTGTACAGCAGTCAAATGTTTGAACTTGGTTGGACTAGCAATTAAAATGTCATCCACATATTGTAGGACAACAGATCCGTCACACTCAATTTGTTTTCTTACCGGATCGATGAAGGATGCTAGTACCTGGTGAAACAGTGTGGGTGAGTTGCAGAAACCTTGTGGCAAACGACTCCATGTCCATTGGCGACCCCTGCTGGTGAAAGAAAATCTGCCTTGATCCTCCTTGGCTAGGGGACAAGTCCAAAAACCATTAGAAATGTCTAAAGCAGTAAAAAGACAATGTTCAGATCCTATCTCGTGTAGGATAGTTGCGGGGTTGGCCACCAGAGGGTGCATTTTCTCAGACACTGCATTCAGAGAAGTGTAATCAATGGTCAAACACCAGCTCCCATCTGGCTTTTTGACAGGCCACATAGGAGAGTTAGTGGGGGAAGCACAGGGGATCACAATTCCCCGTTTGCATAACTCATCAACAACAGTTTCAGCACCCTCCCGAGCCTCATTTTTCAAAGGATATTGTCTTTTAGCCTCATGCAAAGGGCCCGGGATGCTCAGTGGCTGAATCTGTGCTAAACCACAATCATATTTATCTTTGGCCCATACATCAGGGAATTTGGAAATTATAAACTTCCACTCAGAGCGAGTCTCAGTTAGACTAACAGATCCTGCCACTGCACATTTTCGCTCATGGTGGGGGCACTCTGAGATAAGCGAATTGTTTCATTGCAGCCAAGCACCCACAGAGAATAATAAAGAGAAATAAACTCAAAATGCCTCCAGTCAATATTCATAATTATAGAAACAATGAGCCAAATTGTTAAATCTGCACTTATCATCTGCAAAGTATGCAATACAGTGGCTTTTTACACAGTGTTAGAAGTGATCTCAAGATCGAGATCTGTAATTGATACAGTCGCGCCTGTGTCAATCAAAATAAGGCATCCTTCACACTCATCATCGGCTAGCTGGAATACAAAATGAAATGTTAAGAAGCTTGCTAGAGACTGAACACCTCAGACCACATTCATCTTCATAAATGCTCCTATACTTTTGCTGTGTTTCACGCCTGCATTTATTTAGCCCAATCTGTTGCTTTAATGCATTCTCTCACACAGGGGCCCACATCTGCTCACAGCAGACCACATTCAGTTTCATTGTGTTTTTTTTTTTCAATGAAAGTGAATGGTGACTGAGGCTGAACGCTCTTTGGCCTTGATCACTGATAAAGTGTCTCAGTGTTCCCTGCTATCAAAATAGAACTGCATTTGTTTTTCTGTCAGGCAAGCTGAGCACACACATTTTCTGCCCAGAAAATCTTCTAAAATTTCACACTCTCATTTTCTGTGATTTTTTTTTTTTGTTTACCACTTCGACAATGTCTAGCAATGTGGCCCTCTCTGTTACAATTCCTGCATCTGTCAACAGGCTTGGTACAATCTCTAGAGGTATGACCTTTTTCGTCACAATTATAGCAGGTTATGTTATGGCGGGGGCTCATTTCCACTTCAACTGACACAGCAGATACTTTACCCACATTAACATCATCCTCAAGTGTTTGCAACCGGCTCCAGCTTACAGAGCACCAACGAAGCAAATCCTCCCAATATCTAATGTCAATGGCACTGTTCAACAACATGTCTTGGTATTGTTTATTCAATCCGCCTGTAGCGGATTCTATCACTATGGCAGAATCAAGATCTTCTATGTTGTTGTTTGCAGCACAGTACGTTTCATAGGCTATGCGAAAGCGCTCAATGTATTCTAAGGGGTTTTCGCCAGCCCTCTGTTTAATCTGTGTTACACTGGTCCAGGGAAAAGAGCCCCGACCCAAAATATCTTTCACGCGTATCTTGTAATCTGAGTAAGCTTCACAAAACTCAGGCCAATCTGTGGGGACTCTGGGGTGGAAAGGAGCAATCTGAACCGCCCTTAATTTGCTGGGGGGAACCAAACCCTCAACCAAAGACTGTATATCTGCCATCCCCAGATTCTGTTGCCTAGCAACGGCCTCTAGCCTGTCCCATAGAATTTTGTTTGGGTTATACAACTTAAACGGTTCCAACCCTGCAAGCAAACTGTTTTTCTCAGCAGCCGTGAGTCTGACCCATTGACCATCCTCACAGCCAGCCCCCATCTCAGCATTCAATCCTCCCCTATCCTGATGTCGGATTGGGGCGGCGAATGCCAGACATTTCTCTGGGGGACAAGTTAAGATTTCCTACCCCCGGTTTTTGCCCAATCTGCTTTGCTTGCATGGCAGGAATCTCTGAAATGTTATAAGGTGGGGGGCGCGAAACAGCCACATTCAACAATCTGCACGCCTCAGCATATGGCCCATCGTTCTGATTATCAGTATGATCAACAGCGCTGAAAGCAGCCGCTGCCTGAGCAGTCTGAGAAGGGAAGGTGGGGGCCAAGGGAGGACGGAGAACTGTCTCATCTTTCACAGCACTTTCTGCTTTTTCACAAACAGCCTCAAAACCCTTACTCAAACTACACAAATCACAGCCGACTTCCTGCCCAATAATTTTTGCCACTCTATCACGCTGGGCAATCAAACTAGACCATCTGTCCATCATATTTGGAATTGCCTTTTCATGGTTTAAGAGTATACCACCCAGTTTACAAATCCATGAATAGGCAAACACGGATAGATATTTGGCCCTATCAGCGTCTTTTTCGTTCTGCAGCCAGTCAATCTGCTGCATGACGTTCCAATCAGAATCAAACCCCTGACTGACCATTTTCTTAATGAGTTGTGCACATTTCTTTGATTTGAGCTCGTCAGAGCAGAGCTGTTTACAGCGTGTGCCCTGCTCGTTTTGGTCAGAACTACTCATAAAATTCCCTTTATCAGACATTTTTCTTGGTCACAGTTGAAAATCACTACCGAAACGATTTTAGCAGCAAATATTTGACGTGGATAAATTAACTATAGCAGCAACAATACTGGATTTCTACCAATTTCACCACAAAGTATTCTTCACAAACATCCTGGTCACATATACTGATCCATACCAATTAGGGTCACAATTTATTTACTTACTTGGGACCGCTCCTGATGCATCCCTGGCAAAACAATCCCTATTGTATTTTATTTTATTTTATAACTAATATCTGAATCCCTAACTGCCTGATTCACTAAGCTCGGGGTACCCCTATCTGAGTTGGAAGAGACTGGGCAGGTTTACGGTGCCACTGGACCTCTCGTCCAGGGACGCACTCTGCCGGGGTGGTGCTTCACCCATGCCCACCTGGGCCCCCTCACAGAGCACGTTTCACTTGCGCTGTTTGCTGTTGCCCCTTAAACAGCTCTCTCAGTGACTTCTTATACTCTCAATAGTATAATTAAATTACTCTTCACACACCTCGTCGGAGTGAAGCTCTCCCGCTCCCCTTCAAAATCTCTTCCAGTCAGACAGCCCTAACAATTAATAAAAAGCATCCTACCTTGTTTGCTGATTTGCCAGAGATGTCACCACGGAGTGATTGCCCGCTAAATCCTCCACCAAACTGTTAAGGGTATAACAGTTATGACCCGGATCAGATAAGGAGAAAGAAAAACCAGGAGTCAAGAAGTTCAATCAAAGAATCCAAAATTTACAGAAGAATAGTTTGCAGTGAAATTGGCAGAGCCAGAGGCAAAGTCTCACGAGGAGATCGAAAGTCAAATCATACATTACACAAAATCTTACATCAATTATACCATTTGCAAGGAGTACATTCTATTATTTCACTCATGATTGGCTAACAGAGCATAAAGTCACAACATATAGATAGCTATAGCACATCAACATTAATCAGCGCAATTGTCGTCCTGGCTTCGAGTCTGCCTGCTGTGTCTCCCTGGGTTCAAAACCTGGGTAGAAGGTCAATACGCACACACGAAACACTGACGAACGACAGTGTTTCTCTGCGCACAAGGGAACCAGAGCACACATTTATCAGGTCATTTTAACCAAAACAGTGAGATAAGAAATAGTCACCCCTCAGACAAAGGAGAGGAAAGAAATAATAAGAGAAAATTTACACTTCTACTTATTCAAGTGCTATCACATAGGATTTTAAATCATATAATTAGTCATGGACAGGTAAAAATCAACCACAGAATACATCTGGAACATAAGTTTAACATTCTCCCTGGTGTCTCATCTCAAGCTTATTCCCAAGACGACCTTCAAGTCAGCCTCCGTGCAGAACAGAGAGAGAGGCTTCAAGGAATGTGCATGAAATCAAAAATTAACTCTTAACACACATATGATTCAGCGTATATTTCAGTTATGCATAAGAAAAATAAAATTGATTATGTGATCATGCATATAGTTAATTCATCATTTTATTAAAGAAGTTAAGCAACAGAATATAGATAGATATTGATATAAAAGGATATATATATGTATTGATATATCTGAAGAGACAAGGGATTTCGACCCTCACCCTTCACCTGCAAAAGAAAGCTTTACCAGACTAAATGCATCAATGTAATATGTTTGATTGCCTAATAAGAGATATACAGTCAGTTCATTAAAGATATCTGAATGTCAACACAGAACTGTGCAATTTGAATGAAAAAGCTTTCCAATACCCAACATATCTTTTCAAACTGTGAAAACTGTTTAAAACATTTACTCTTCACAATTCAAATCTGTTTTTAATAATATGACTTTTGACTAAAATAACTTGTTGGCAGCAATGCACTGCAAAAGAAAGCTTTACCAGACTAAAAGCATCACTGTAATATGTTTGATTGCCTTTTAAGAGATATACAGTCAGTTCATTGAAGTAACCTGAATGTCAACACAGAACTGTGCAATTTGAATGAAAAAGCTTTCCAAGACCCAACATATCTTCTCAAACTGTGAAAGCTGGTACTCTTCAGAATACACATCCTTTTTAAAAAAATCATGACTTTTGACTAAAATAACATAATACAGTCTTTTTATTGAAGACATCTCAATGTCAACACAGAACTGTGCAATTTGAATGAAAAAGCTTTCCAAGACCCAACATATCTTTTCAAACTGTGAAAGCTGTTTAAAACATTTACTCTTCAGAATTCACATCCTATTTAAAAAAAAAAAAATGACTTTTGACTAAAATAACTTATTGGGAGCAATGCATTGCAAAAGAAAGCTTTACCAGACTAAAATCATCACTGTAATATGTTTGATTGCCTTTTAAGATATATACAGTCAGTTCAATGAAGAAATCTGATTGTCAACACAGAACTGTGCAATTTGAATGAAAAAGCTTTCCAATACCCAACATATCTTTTCAAACTGTGAAAGCTGTTTAAAACATTTACTCTTCAGAATTCACATCTTTTTTTAATAATATGACTTTTGACTAAAATAACATATTTTCAGCAATGCATTGGCAAAAGAAAGCTTTACCATACTAAAAGCATCACTGTAATATGTTTGATTGCCTTTTAAGATATATACAGTCAGTTCAATGAAGAAATCTGAATGTCAACACAGAACTGTGCAATTTGAATGAAAAAGCTTTCCAATACAAAACATATCTTTTCAAACTGTGAAAGCTGGTTAAAACATTTACTCTTCAGAATTCAAATCTGTTTTTAATAATATGACTTTTGACTAAAATAACTTATTGGCAGCAATGCACTGCAAAAGAAAGCTTTACCAAACTAAAAGTATCACTGTAATATGTTTGATTGCCTTATAAGAGATATACAGTCAGTTCATTGAAGAAATCTGAATGTTAACACAGAACTGTGCACTTTGAATGAAAAAGCATTCCAAGACCCAACATATCTTTTCAAACTGTGAAAGCTGTTTAAAACATTTACTCTTCAGAATTCACATCCTATTTAAAAAAAAACATGACTTTTGACTAAAATAAGTTATTGGCAGCAATGCATTGCAAAAGAAAGCTTTACCAGACTAAAAGCATCACTGTAATATATTTGATTGCCTTTTAAGAGATATACAGTCAGTTCATTAAAGAAATCTGAATGTCAACACAGAACTGTGCAATTTGAATGAAAAAGCTTTCCAATACCCAACATATCTTTTCAAACTGTGAAAGCTGTTTAAATTATTTACTCTTCAGAATTCACATCTGTTTTTAATAATATGACTTTTGACTAAAATAACTTATTGGCAGCAATGCACTGCAAAAGAAAGCTTTACCAAACTAAAAGTATCACTGTAATATGTTTGATTGCCTTATAAGAGATATACAGTCAGTTCATTGAAGAAATCTGAATGTTAACACAGAACTGTGCACTTTGAATGAAAAAGCATTCCAAGACCCAACATATCTTTTCAAACTGTGAAAGCTGTTTAAAACATTTACTCTTCAGAATTCACATCCTATTTAAAAAAAAACATGACTTTTGACTAAAATAAGTTATTGGCAGCAATGCATTGCAAAAGAAAGCTTTACCAGACTAAAAGCATCACTGTAATATATTTGATTGCCTTTTAAGAGATATACAGTCAGTTCATTAAAGAAATCTGAATGTCAACACAGAACTGTGCAATTTGAATGAAAAAGCTTTCCAATACCCAACATATCTTTTCAAACTGTGAAAGCTGTTTAAATTATTTACTCTTCAGAATTCACATCTGTTTTTAATAATATGACTTTTGACTAAAATAACTTATTGGCAGCAATGCATTGCAATAAGCTTTACCAGACTAAATGCATCAATGTAATATGTTTGATTGCCTTATAAGAGATATACAGTCAGTTCATTGAAGATATCTGAATGTCAACACAGAACTGTGCAATTTGAATGAAAAAGCTTTCCAATACAAAACATATCTTTTCAAACTGTGAAAGCTGTTTAAAACATTTACTCTTCAGAAGAAATATGACTTTTGACTAAAATAACTTATTGGTAGCAATACACTGCAAAAGAAAGCTTTACCAGACTAAATGCATCAATGTAATATGTTTGATTGCCTTATAAGAGATATACAGTCAGTTAATTAAAGAAATCTGAATGTCAACTCAGAACTGTGCAATTTGAATGAAAAAGCTTTCCAATACCCAACATATCTTTTCAAACTGTGAAAGCTGTTTAAAACATTTACTCTTCAGGATTCACATCTTTTTTTAATAAAAAGACTTTTGACTAAAATAACTTATTGGCAGCAATGTACTGCAAAAGAAAGCTTTACCAGACTAAAAGTATCACTGTAATATGTTTGATTGCCTTTTAAGAGATATACAGTCAGTTCATTGAAGTAACCTGAATGTCAACACAGAACTGTGCAAACTTAAAGACAAAGCTTTCCAAGGCCCAAAACATCTTATCATACTGTGAAAGCTGTTTAAAACATTTTCTCTTCAGAATTCACATCTTTTCATAACAATATGACTTTTGACTAAAATAACTTATTGGCATCAATGCACTGCAAAAGAAAGCTTTACCAGACTAATTATTTCACTGTAATATGTTTGATTGCCTTTTAAGAGATATACAGTCAGTTCAATGAAGATATCTGAATGTCAACACAGAACTGTGCAATTTGAATGAATAAGCTTTCCAATACCCAACATATCTTTTCAAACTGTGAAAGCTGTTTAAAACATTTACTCTTCAGAATTCTCATCCTTTTTAAAAAAAAACATGACATTTGACTAAAATAACTTATTGGCAGCAATGCACTGGCAAAAGAAATCTTTACCATACTAAAAGCATCACTGTAATATGTTTGATTGCCTTATAAGAGATATACAGTCAGTTCATTGAAGATATCTGAATGTCAACACAGAACTGTGCAATTTGAATGAAAAAGCTTTCCAAGACCCAACATATCTTTTTCAAACTGTGAAAGCTGTGTAAAACATTTACTCTTCAGAATTCACATCCTTTTTAAAAAAACATGACTTTTGACTGAAATAACATAATACAGTCTTTTTATTGAAGAAATCTGAATGTAAACACAGAACTGTGCAAACTTAATGAAAAAGCTTTCCAAGGCCCAAAACATCTTTTCATACTGTGAAAGCTGTTTAAATCATTTTCTCTTCAGAATTCACATCCTATTTTAAAAAAACATGACTTTTGACTAAAATAACTTATTGGCAGCAATGCACTGCAAAAGAAAGCTTTACCAGACTAAAAGCATCACTGTAATATGTTTGATTGCCATATAAGAGATATACAGTCAGTTCATTGAAGAAATCTGAATGTCAACACAGAACTGTGCAATTTGAATGAAACAGCTTTCCAATACCAACATATCTTTTCAAACTGTGAAAGCTGTTTAAAACATTTTCTCTTCAGAATTCACATCCTATTTTAAAAAAACATGACTTTTGACTAAAATAACTTATTGGCATCAATGCACTGCAAATGAAAGCTTTACCAGACTAAAAGCATCACTGTAATATGTTTGATTGCCTTTTAAGAGATATACAGTCAGTTCATTGAAGTAACCTGAATGTCAACACAGAACTGTGCAATTTGAATGAAAAAGCTTTCCAATACCCAACATATCTTTTCAAACTGTGAAAGCTGTTTAAAACATTTTCTCTTCAGAATTCACATCCTATTTTAAAAAAACATGACTTTAGACTAAAATAACTTATTGGCAGCAATGCACTGCAAAAGAAAGCTTTACCAAACTAAATGTATCACTGTAATATGTTTGATTGCATTATAAGAGATATACAGTCTTTTTATTGAAGACATCTCAATGTCGACACAGTACTGTGCAAACTTAAAGAAAAAACTATTCAAAGGCCCAAAACATTTTTTCATTCTGTGAAAGCTTTTTTAAACATTTACTCTTCAGAATTCACATCTTTTTTTAATAATATTACTTTTGACTAAAATAACTTATTGGCAGCAATGCACTGCAAAAGAAAGCTTTACCAGACTAAAAGCATCACTGTAATATGTTTGATTGCCTTTTAAGAGATATACAGGCAGTTCAATGAAGATATCTGAATGTCAACAGAACTGTGCAATTTAAATGAAAAAGCTTTCCAATACCCAACATATCTTTTCAAACTGTGAAAGCTGTTTAAAACATTTACTCTTAAGAATTCACATCTTTTTTTAATAATATGACTTTTGACTAAAAAAAACTTATTGGCAGCAATGCATTGCAAAAGAAAGCTTTGCCATACTAAAAGCATCACTGTAATATGTTTGATTGCCTTTTAAGAGATATACAGTCAGTTCATTGAAGAAATCTGAATGTCAACACAGAACTGTGCAATTTGAATGAAAAAGCTTTCCAAGGCCCAACATATCTTTTCAAACTGTGAAAGCTGTTTAAAACATTTTCTCTTCAGAATTCACATCCTTTTTAAAAAACATGACTTTTGACTAAAATAACATAATATAGTCTTTTTACTGAAGAAATCTGAATGTCAACACAGAACTGTGCAATTTGAATGAAAAAGCTTTAAAAAGCCCAAAATATCTTTTCAAACTGTGAAATCTGTTTAAAACATTTTCTCTTTAGAATTCACATCCTTTTTTAAAAAAAACATGACTTTTGATTAAAATTACATAATACAGTCTTTTTATTGAAGCCATCTCAGTGTCAACACAGTA